>NC_134867.1:39122020-39469520 GCF_049852395.1 Peromyscus maniculatus bairdii | reverse complement strand
GTCGGCCTGCCTGGGGGTATTCAAAACGAAAGGCTTTTAGTGAATGAAAACCTTTGAAACATAAACGATTATAAACAAACAAAAAAGGTCGGTTATGAGCCGGGCAGTGGTGGCGCACGCCTTTAATCCCAGCACTCGGGAGGCAGAGGCGGCGGATCTCTGTGAGTTCGAGGCCAGCCTGGACTACAGAGTGAGTTCCAGGAAATTCGCAAAGCTACACAGAGAAACCCTGTCTCGAAAAACCAAAATTAAATAAATAAATAAATAAATAAATAAATAAATAAATAAATAAATAAATAAATAAATAAATAAATAAATGTCGGTTATGTCAACCGCTACCATGCTTTCAAACCTCGTAGTGCTACATCTATGGAAATATTTCGATTTTTAGAAGGAACTGTAAAAACATTAATGGCCATTGATTATTTCCTGTTGAATATAGGTTGAAATTAACATTGAAATCATTTTGAAGTTACTGGTTTTTTTTTTTTTTCTTGTTGATTTGTTTTTCAGTCCAGATCTTTTAAAAGGCAAAGTGAGGAGTGGGGAGGAAAGGACTGGGTGGTTTCATGCGGAGGAATGGTGTGCTTGTACTGGTGGGCAAGTAGGCAGGGTCCATTAATATGAATAATATTGATGTTAATATTGTCTGTGTTAACCTCTGAGTCATGCTTTAATGTTTTCATGGTCAGATTGTGTGACTTAGTCTGTTCTTTCTGTATTATCCTTCTGTTTTTCATATAAAATCCGGTATAATCCTGCCTGTGTGAGACTGCTCTGCTGGTTGGTTGGACAGAGGGCATATGCTCTCGGAAAGTTTTTTTTTTTTTCTTACCCCGTCTTCAAAGCTTTGTAAGTGGTCTCCTCAATCACTCCATCTAAATCAATTCAGGCCATTCCTTAAAACACGCTCTTGATTTCTGCGTCTCTCTTGCTGTCTCCCTTCCAAGCTTGCTTTATTTATTTATTTATTTATTTATTTATTTATTTATTTATTTATTTATTTATTTATTTATTTATTAATTATTAGCCCAGGGAGCAATGTCTTTGTCCTGGTCTTTGTTCTGATGGCCTCAGCCCTCTCTCCCAGGTGATGTTGATGGTTCCCACCTTGCTCCTCCTAAGGCAGCAGCTTTCCCCTGTTGTCTGTGACGGAGCTTGTTTTTAGAGTTTTTGACCTGGGTCTCTCTCCGCCCTCCTGCCTCAGCGCTCTGAGTGCTGCGATGAAAAGTGAGAGCCGCCACATCGGCTTTCAACCCCACTTCTAGATAGCTACATTGTCATCTCTCACTCCAAAACGGAGTAGACTAATAAATAGTCAAAGGTTACATAATGTTTGAGCCAACATTTATTTCTCTCACATCCCATAATTAACTCAATGAGGCTGTGAGGGTGTCAATAAATGCCCTCAGACTATATCTGAAGCAAGTTTCTCGTACCTTCTGCTGCTGGCACTCCCTGCAGACCACCAAGGTCTCTTGGTTTCCTTATCCCCCTCACTGTCACATTGGCTGTTGTCAACACCGCCCAGTCAGAATGGGGCTGCTCTCATGTCACACCTCTGCTTCAGACCTCTTGGTGGCTTGCTTTCTCACCCAGCAGAAGCCAGAATCCCGTGGTTGGCCTCCTGTTCCTTCAGCCCACCAGGCACATCCTTGAGTCAGAATTAATTGCTGTCGGCTCCACCTGGAACACACTGTCCGAGACGCCCACAGAGCTCCTTCTCTCCCCTTTAAATCTGATTGAAATGCTGCCTCCCTGGCGGTCTATTTCCTGACCCCCGTACTCAGATTCGCAGATCCCTCACATTAGAACTCCCTTTTCTCTCTAGTGCTGTCATCATCTAAACAGATAGGTACACATCTTACTTGCTGTGAGATCAGGCTCCACTAGGGTGCACCTTCCATAAAGGAAGAGGGTTGTTCCTTTTCAATTTTTAAAGCCCAGTAGAAGAAGCCAGAATGGCCTTGTGCATAGTAAATGTCCAACAATTAATTGTTGACTGTCAAATCAAGTAAATCTATGCGCTTTAGCTGCAGGTGATACAACAGGTGTTGCAAGTTGGTGTCGTTGCCTGATTTTCCGAAATTCTCGAACATGAACGCTAAATTCTTAAGCTTAGCGGTGTCTCAGATGAGGAAGACGAGATAATCTATAGGACAGTTGTCCTTCGAATCTTACTAACCTCCATTAAGATTAATACTCCTACAATCCTTTGACAAAGTTCAAGGCAATATCTAAGGGATACTTAACAAAAAAATAGTCCTCCACATTTCTTTTTGAAAATAATATAGAGCTCGAAGTGTTAGGTTTAATTTTCGAAGTGTTTTGGCATACTTTTGGTAATTCGGCAAAGGAGCTGAGGTAATTATATTCGACTTTTCCTTCCAGCCATAGCTTTATTATTTTGCCTTTTTTTTTTCTTTCTAATTTTTTTTAAGATGTATTTATTTATTATGTAGACAGAAGAAGGTGCCAGATCTCATCACAGATGGTCGGGAGCCACCATGTGGGTGCTGGGAATTGAACTCAGGACCTCTGGAAGAGCAGGCGGTGCTCTTAACCTCTGAGCCATCTCTCCAGCCCCCCTTTCTTTCTAATTTTAGTGTGTTATCAATTCAGGGCCAGCAGTATTAGTGAGTACAGTGGAGAGGTAAATCGCCATTTCAGCCAGGCATAGAGAATTCATCTCAAAAATACTGATAACAAATTAGTATTTGCTAACTATTTTGTCTTTTTCAAATACCAAAGCGTGTGTGTGTGTGTGTGTGTGTGTGTGTGTGTGTGTGTGTGTGTGTGTGTGTTTCTTCTTGGTACCTAGGTTGTTGTCCATGCTATAGGTAAGCAGTCTGGCACTGAACTATACACCCCTGACCTCTGAGACCAAAATCTTTATGTGACTATATTTTTATTCCCAACTGGGGCTGTCTGGACTTTCCTCAGTCCTATAAAATCAGGGAAGAGGGATGGAGACAGCTTAGTGCATAAAGGCTCCTAATGCCGAATGAAAATCCACGTGTGTACTGTGGCATGAATGTACCACATACACTTACACACACACACGAAATATAAATGCAATTTAAAATTTTTAAACGATGAAAGACTATTACAGAATATATATTATCATTGATACAGCTCTTGTTGATCTCATAATTCTTTAATTAGCTTGTGTTGGCTTCTACAGCTAAGTTTAAAGCTGTCCAAGAGATCTATCAGTATGTATTTTCAAAAAATCACAATGAACCGGGCAGTGGTGGCGCACGCCTTTAATCCCAGCACTCGGGAGGCAGAGCCAGGTGGATCTCTGTGAGTTCCAGGCCAGCCTGGGCTACCAAGTGAGTCCCAGGAAAGGTGCAAAGCTACACAGAGAAACCCTGTCTCGAAAACAAAACAAAACAAAACAAAATCACAATGATATAAAAATGATTTTAGCTTTGGAACAAATTTCAATTAAATTAGCGGAGATAATTAGATTAGACTTCCAGCCACAGCTTTAACACTTGGTCTTTTTTTTTTTTCTTTCCTTCTTTCTAATTTTAATGTGTTATCAATTCAGGGACAGCAGTATTAGTGAGTACAATCGAGAGATAAATTATTTCAACCTGGTATAGAGCTTTCATCTCAAAAACACTGACAAGCAAATTAATATTAATTAGCAAACCCTCAGTGATGGTACAACCCTGGCTAGAGTCATGTATGAAACCTGTTCTGATGTCCAGAGCAATTTTGTTGTGAGGGAAGCTTTGGAGACCTCAGAGACTAGTCCCAAAAGAAGCGGGGAGAGACACAAAAAGGATGGGGACCTGAGGGGGGAAGTGTGTCAGCATCAAGGCATCGGTCCTTCCGGGCAGCCTCCCATCCAGATCACAGACTGACCTGTGAACAGTCTCGGCACTGGCCGCCTAACTCTGCCTCCTGGTGCACTCCTATACAGAAGTTACTAGACTATCGGGTGGGTAAGAGACAGCTCTGAGACCAGACAGCTCTGAGACCAGACCAGACGCCTCCTGTGGGAGGAACATGGACATTAGCACACACTAGAGCAGCTGTGTCATGATCCGGCTCAGGCTGGAAGACTAAATGCTCGTCTGTGAATGGGTTAGGTAAACGGGGTCTGAGTGAGGTCTTCAGATCAAGTGAATAACGTGACCAACTCACCTTTTTACTCCCGAATTTACTTTGCCTTTCAGTGTGAGACTAAAAGGATCGTAAACCTGGGCAGTAAGCATTCTTGTGAGCAGATGATAAATTAATTCCAAGGGTGACGTTGAGTAATGGGGATCTTCCCTGTCTCTCCCCGTGTGGAGGAGGAACATTAGTCACCGGGAGAGGTTCCAGCCCAGACCTTTCACCAGAATGGCCCATTGTGCTGCTTCTGTGTGAGACGGTCGGGAGTTTGTTGTGAGATATGGAGCGGGTTACCTCACCGTGCCGGTCTGAGAGCAGGGCTGTGGAGATAATCCCTGGACATGAGTCGGTCCGTATAAAGTATGAGCCGAGCCTCTTTCCAGGCGATGATGATAAAGGAGGGGCGTGGCCAGTCACGTGACTCGGTGCCGGGAACTCAAGGCCGGATTAGTCTGAGCTAAGGAATAGCTGATAGAGGGGGTGTCTGTGGTTCCTGGGAGGGCTGTGTGAGGCAGCCGGGAGAGGACGGTGCTTCCATCCCATGAGGAGCGTCTGAGATTAGGGTTGGGATGGTAACCAGAAGTTCCGAGGTCAGCCATTGGTCAAGCAGAGGCCAAACACAGATTAGAATTTCTGGAACTTTCTCTTTGTCTTGCCTCCTCATCACGAGTCCTTCTCCCCCACACACACAAGGGGAGAGCTGTAGGGTTTCCACATGTGTAAATTGCTCTTCCAGCACCTCGGTTCATTAGCCCTCCAGCACAGGGAAACGGGCAGAGTGGGAAGCCCCTCAGACAGGAGACAGTGTTATGGGGTTGTTTTGGGTGTCGACTGCAGACTCTAATTACAGTTAAAGGGAAAGACAGCTTTATCCCAGCACTTGAGATACTGAGACAGAAGGATTACCTGGAGCTCAAGACCAGCTTGGGCTACATAATGACTTCCAGGACAGCTTAAGCTACAGAGTGAAATCTCATATATATATATTAACAAGTGGGAAAGCTTTGAATTACATTCATCAAAGCAATGTAAGTCACGTTGCTTGAGAGTCTTTCAGCTCTCCCTCTCTCCCTCCTGTCCATCCTTCCTTCTCCATCGACCCCCCCCCCATGCTAGGAATGGACCCCAAGGCATGCTTTAAAGGGTCCACTAGACTAGACGTTGTGAGCATAGGCAGGAGCAGAGTGATACTCTGGGTACAGACAGGGTCTCGATGGAGCTGGGGAACCCTCAGACTGACACCCAGGAGAGATTTCCAACAGGAGGAGGCCTGAGCGTCAGACCACCAGGCAGGAGAGATCGTGGACCGGGAGCAGCAGAGGGTTCAGGGAGCTGATGGGTTCTCTAGATTTGCGTATTGAGGAAAGCAGGTAGAGTAGACGTGAAGAAGAAAAAGAAAACGGAGAGTCCAGTGCAGAAGGGCAGGAGAGCAAGTAATACCAGCAAGAGGGTTAGGGAAGCACACTGGCTCTGAGAGCTGCCCCTAAGGTGTGACAAAGAGTCCAGGGTCAGGCTTCTGAGGGGAGCCACGGAGGAGGAGTCTGTGCTTTCACACGGCGTTCCCAGGAGCCCGGTGGGAGAAGACAAGCAGGAACAGGTTCTGCTTTAGGGGAGGCGAGAACGTGCAGGCCGATTCCAAGCTTTGGAATCCGCTGAATTAAAATCCCAGCCCTGGGATTTTGCACCACGTGATCGTGGGAGCAGGATTTAACTTCTTTGGATCTTCTCGTTTCAATTCCAAGCCAACTTTTGTAGTAGTAATATTTTCACTTACTACATTTTTATTTTCATTAGTCTCATAGCTCTTTGTTGCTTATTCCTTTTTCTTGGTAGACTGGAGATCAACTCTAGGGCCTTGCATGTCCAGCATGCATGTTACTGGTAAAGGAGCTATATGTTGAGTCTTTTAAACAGTGTGTCTGGTTATTTGAGAGTTAGCCCCATTTTTTTTAGAAAGTTTTGGTCTTAATATAGGATTGATTTTATTCCATCTGCCATTTGAGGGAGACGGGGGTGGGGTTTGAAACAAGGTCTCTGGATGTAGCACAGCCTGGCCTTGAACTCACAATACACTTGCTCGGCCTCCCAAAGACCAGGGGCATCTCCAGCATTCCCAGATTCTTGCAGCATTTTGAAAACGTTTTCTCCTCTGTTTTCCTTTTACAGGAAGGGGTAGTGTGCATGATTTGGAAGTGGGGATTGGTTTAATGCAAATAAATACTGTTCATTTCACGGTTTCTTTACCAGTTTGTAAGTTCCGGGTGCTTTTCTATGCTGTTAGTTATCATTTCCTTTCCATTTCAGAAGTCATTAACTTCTGCAGCGTGTGTTGTTGCCTCAGTTTCTCTTTCTTTCTTTTCTTTCTTTTTTCCGTGTGTGTGTGTGTGTGTGTGTGTGTGTGTGTGTGTGTGTGTGTTAGGATCTGGATCCAGGGCTTCATATTCATACTCTACCACTAGGCTAAAACCCCATTAAATGAAATGAGTTAAGTATTTCCTACATGAACGCTCTAAGTCCTAGAAAATCATTTTACTCCCCATCTCTTAATAGATTCTCTTATTTTCCCTTCCTGCAGCCCCCTTCTCAGAATCAGTGAGCTCAGTTAAGCTACATCTCCTTCAAAGAATTGTCGCCTATATTTATTGTATTTGCAACAACCAAAAAAAAAAAAGGCATTTACTTGACTGTATACAATTGCAGCAAGTGTTGGAATAAACACTATGAGGACTGAAGACCAAGCCTCAGGCCCTGTGTGTGTTAGGCAAGAGTTCTATGAGCGAGCTGGAGCCACAGCCCTTGATTCAGACCGTCACATTCAAAATGAAAACAAAGCCCAGTATGGTGATACATGCCTGTAAGTCCAGCACGGGGGAGGCAAGGGCCAGCCTGAGTTAGTCAGTCAGTTCCAAGCCGGCCTAAAATACATAGCAAGATGCTGTCTCAAAGCAAATAAATAAATTACACACACACACATAATACATATATCTTAGAGATTACTGTATACTTTGTATCTAACTTTAAAAATCAGCTAATTTCCCCAGGATTTCAAAGTATTAATAGCATAGTAATAAATAGTACATTTATAATATATATGTATATACTTATATATAGTATGTTCTTATCCCTGTCCGTTTTGACCCTTTGTGGCACTACTGGCTATTCTGCTGTTCATCATTACTAGGAATGCTTCTGCACCTTACTTTGAAATTTGGGTTGACATTGTAGCCCAGTGGTAGATTATAAGGCCCTGGGTTCAGACCCTAGCACAAAAAAAGAAATAGGCAAAACTGTGCATGTTGCAGAAGTTGATGACATCCGTGTGTTCTCCATTCTCCTCATGCAGCAGTGAAATACCTTCTCCACCTGTGTAGATAGAAGCCTGCTCAGAAGGACCAGGGCAGTCCCAGACTGCGATGGGTGCAGGTGGGATGTCCACCTAGCCCGTGAGCACTCCGAGTTCCTCCTCCCCATATCCTCCTGGTAGCTGAGTGCTGTCTGTGGCAGTACAACAGGAGTTACTGGGATCAGCACACGGCCTCGTGATTTCCACGTAGTGGACCCACACTGGAGCATGGCACCGTACCGAGTGTTCTGTCTGGTACCACGAGCTCACCAGCCGTCCTGTCAGGAAGTCAGTGCTGGACTAGGTTTCAGGAAGAAGACCCCAGGCGTCATCACTTGTTCAGTGGTCCACAGCTGGCCGGGGGCAGGATGTGGGTAGGTTCAAGTTCCTGTGCACTTGGGTGTCTACCCCACTCCCTTTTTGCATCCTAAATCCTCTTGGCAGAAGGTACGGTACTGTGCAATTTCTAAATACAATCCGAACTGACAGTGCATTTCCGTTTTGTATGGCAGCGACATGTTGTTCCCATTTACTGTGCCATTGAAGCATCCTGATAGCAGCAGTTCAGGTGGGACTGGGTTGCTCCTGTCCCTATTACAGAGGCTTGGGGGGTGGCATCCATTTCTTTTTATCTCAAGAGCCAGTGGACTAGGAACGAATTATATAACTTCAAAGGATGAAGGGTGAATATTCACAGCGTTTTATGGTTTGTCTGGACATGCTCTTCTGTTATAAAGCTGAGTCTTTATGAAGTTAAATGTTGAGGACTTAAAGATGTAACGAGCTTTATTGGCCATCCGGGGCTGCTGCCCTCACAGAATTCCATTGGCCGGGTGATTTCAGCATCAGAACTCTGTTTTCTCACAGTCTGGAGTCAGGGACGCCCAGATCAGGGTTTTGGTCCATGCCTGCTTGATGAGGCTCTTTCTTCCTCTGAGCACAGGCAACAAAAGGGAAAAGAATGGGCTGTGAAAATGACTCAGTGGGTAAAGGCCCTTGCCGCACCAACGCATCATGCACACACAGAGTGTAAAGATAAAAATAATACATATTATACACACTCTCACAGAGAGAGGGCGAGCTCTGCTATGTCTTCTTAAAAGAACACTAATTCCAGGTGGTGGTGGCGCACGCCTTTAATCTCAGCACTTGGGAGGCAGAGGCAGGTGGGTCTCTGAGTTCGAGGCTAGCCTGGTCTACAGAGCAAGTTCCAGGACAGCCAGGGCTACCCAAAGAAACCCTGTCTTGAAAAACAAAAACAAAAACAAAAACAAACAAACAAAAAAACACTAATTCTATCAGATAAGGGCTCCCCTCCTTAGGGACCATTTGAACTTTTCTTATTTTGTATTTTTGCTTTCTGAAGCAGGGCCTTCTGCAGAGCCCGGTGGCCTGGGACAGTGGTCTTCCTGTCTTAGCCTCAGTGCTGAGATTGTAGGCATGCACCACCATGCCCAGTTAGTTCAATCTTCATTACCTTCTAAAGGACCTGTTTCCAAATACAGTCACACTGAGGATTAGAGCTTTAACACAGGAATGTGGAGTTGGGGGACACACTTCTGTCTATAGCAATAGATGGTTTCTTTTTCTTTTTTCTTTTTTATGTTTGTTTGTTTCAAGACAGAGTTTTTCTGTGTAACAACTCTGGCTGTCCTGGAACTCACTCTGTAGACTAGGCTGGCCTCGAACTCACAGATCAGCATCCTCTGCCTCCCAAGTACTGGGATTAAAGGTGTGTTCCACCACCACCCGACAATTTTTTTTTCCTTATGTTCAAAATTCTTACTGAAAAAAAAAAATGTGTGACCTCAAACTAAATAATCATTTAAATTACTAAAAGTCATAATAAATATACTTTAAATTCTTAAAATAATGAATACCTATATTACCCTCCAGTTTAAAAGGTTGCATGATCTGTACTTACTTAGCAGCTCATCCTGGCACTCACCAGCAGGCTCTAAGATGACCAGAAAGTAATATTTGCTTTTCCAACATTGTTTGCCTATTCTCTGTGTGACTGTTGACAGACAATTGTTGTGTTTTGGGCGTGGGGGAGCGTGGAGCCCTGCAATAGGGGCTCCACTTCCTGTTAAAGACAGAAATGGAAAAGATTTGACTATAGAGATGACTGTGGCTTGCGGGGGGGGGGGGGGGGGGGGGGGGGGGGGGGGGGGCTTCCCTAACATGAATATGCCAGGCCACACTTTGTCCCCTAGCAGCCCCAACCTTTTTTTCAAAGAAAAGAAAAATTCTTCTTTCAAAGGAGTATTTTTTGTAAAATTAATCACTTGAATAATGATGTCAAATCTTGTGGTTTGTAACACAACCATGAGCACCTTTCATTTTCTTTCTTTTTTTTTTTTTTTTTTTTGGTTTTTCGAGACAGGGTTTCTCTGTGTAGCTTTGCGCCTTTCCTGGAACTCACTCTGTAGACCAGGCTGGCCTTGAACTCACAGAGATCCACCTGGCTCTGCCTCCCAAGTGCTGGGATTAAAGGCGTCGCCGCCGCCGCCGCCGCCGCCGCCGCCACCACCCGGCCTCATTTTCTTAATTGAAATGGTGGTGGTCAGTTTTCCTGAACTATTCCAGAGAACTATTCTCATTGCTTTAAGTATTATTATATTTTAACCCTCATAACAAGAGAGTTCCTTTGTTTCCCCACAACTTACTCTGATAGAACTCATTCCAGAAAACTTAACCAAGATTGGGTGAGCCAATCAGTCGTTCACCGTGAACCAGGAAGTAATTATTAGGACGTTTGGATGTGTTCAAGTGTGAAACTTACAAGTGGGGAAGGGAGGAGGGCTGTCTTTTGCTACGTAGAAATGGGAGATTAGGAAAAGCTAGAGCTCGTGGTACATGTCAAGAAGGCCCTTCAGAAGATCATGTGTTGCAGGTCTCTTCACATGCCGCCATCAGAGGACCGATGGTCTCAGATCTACCTGCGAGGTTTATTGGAAATATAAATTACTTGTCCCCAGCACCACCAAAAAGTAACCGAGCATCATTTTGTTATTAGTAACCCTGACTATGAGGATTGAAGCCCAGGGATTGAATTCTAACTAGATGCCTTTACCCTTTCCTGCTCCCGCCACCCAGACTTCAAAGGACGTTAGGACATGCATGTCTGTCAGGTGTGAAGCCGCTGCCTTCAAGAGTGGTTTAGCTGGAGACCGAACCGGAACAGGAAGGAGGGAAAACATTGCTGGAGAGCAAGGCTCAGACTGGAGTCAGGAGGCTGTGTTGAGAACAGGGCAAAGAAAGCAGGCAAGATCTGAGCAGTCAGAGGAGTTTGCATCTAAAGAAGAAATCAGTCACAAATGTTTATTCCATTTCATTACTGCACCGCAATGCTGGGATCAAACCCAGAGCCTCACAGATGCTGTGCAAACATATTCCCACAGAGCCGCTTCCCCAACCTGGGATCCTTCAGATTTTTAAAGTATTCCCTCTGACTCAGCAGCTCTGCTTCTGCGTGGATATACCCACCCATCTACAGAGATCTGTGGCTAGCACAGTGGTGTCATTCAAAGTCTGAATTAGTTTAAAAGAAAAGAAAACAAACAAACTAAAAATGTTTCAGATACCCTATCAAGCAAGCGGTGATTGTTTATTTGAACAATGCGTAAGTGATAAGATGCTATACAGCCATTAAAATGCAGTCACATTTGGGTTCTCCTATTTTAATATGAGAAGATCTCTAAGAGACTAAGCAGAAAAAGTTAAGAGCAGAATAGTTACAATCTGGAACGCTGTGAACGGCGTGCATGTCTCGTGGAGATGGAAATGGGATATGACAGGTTCCACGGTAAGAGGAAGACAGTCATTTCACCCTGTAGATCCATTATAGGGCCGGGTGTAGTGGCACACTCCTTTAGTCCCGGCACTCAGAATCAGTGGCAGGCAGATTTCTGAGTTCGAGGTCATCCTGGTCTACAGAGTAAGTTCCATGACAGCCAGGGCTACACAGAACCTTATCTCAAAAAAAAAAAAAAAAAAAAACAAACAAAAAAAAAAAAAAAACAGAAGAAAAAAATCTACCACTATACCCTACCATTCCCTACCATTCTATGTCTAGTATCACTAAGAACTTGCCTGTAATGTGTCCTCAAGTTAAAAACTCCAAACACTATATACATGAGTACATATGATTAAAGCAGGTGCGTCTAACTGTCAGAATTATGTGCACCTGTTAAGTTTCAAGATGGCTTCTCACAGTGTCCCTCTTTATTCATTCGTGTGTGTTGTATTGAGTCCACATACATGTTCTTTCTTAAAGTCAATATTTAACTTGAGCCTGAGAATTTCTCTAGGACCGTAGGCTTTTATATAGGAAGGAACTTTGAAAACTAGTTTCCTCGTTTTTGATCAGATGACTGAAATCCAAATGGACAAGCTCAGGGCCAAGTACTCCTCATCCACAGAGCTGCTGGGGGAAGCCCGACTCCTCACTGACCCGAACGACTCAAGGCAGATTCCCCTTGAATTGTCCTTGTCCTTCCACCAACAGCAAGCTGATTCAGTTCTTGCAGAAGGTTCCCATCCTCAAAAGAGTAACTTTGAGAAATAGTTAATGCTGCAAAATTACAAAAAGCATTGACCCTCGCATGGTGTTTCATGCCTGTAATGTCAGTATTCTGGGGTGTAGGCAGGAAGATTAGGAATTCAAGGTCATCACGGGCTACATAAGACCCTGACTCAAAAATATAAAGATTTTATGTTCCGAGCCGGGCAGTGGTGGTGCACATTTTTAATCCCAGCACTCGGGAGGCAGAGGCAGGCGGATCTCTGTGAGTTCGAGACCAGCCTGGTCTACAAAGCAAGTTCCAGGAAAGGTGCAAAGCTACACAGAGAAACCCTGTCTCAAAAAACTTAAAAAAAAAAAAAAAAAAAAAGATTTTATGTTCCAAATTTTCCTTGGACATTGTCACCTACAGTGTTATTAACATGTAGATTTTTACTTATCATGGTTGAAGGAAATACCATATTAAAGAAAATGGCTCTGAGGATAAGTTTGCCTCCTAAAATAGGAAAGAACATGTATAAAGGAGAAAAAAGTCTTTCCGACGTTGAGTTGTTCTTTGAGTTCTTGGCTCTTTGTGTGTATTTGTGTGTGAGGGGGTGTGTTTGGAGGTTCGTGTTGTGTGTGGAGGTGTTCACACACATTTATGCACATGTGTGGAAGGAAGCCAGAGGTGTGTGTCAGGTGTCATGTCTCAGAAGCTATCCACCATGTTTCTGAGACAGGGCTCTCTCAGTATGAGCTTGCCAATTAAGCTAGCTGTCCAGTTAATATAGGGTTCTGCCTGTCCCAGCCTTCCCAGGTTGGGTGTTGGGGAAAGAAATCAGGTCCTTATATTTGCAAAGCTACTACTTTATTGACTGATTGGACCATCCCTCTGACTTGTCAACAATATTTTAGAAGTTAACATTGTTACTGGCTTTTGATGGAGCTAGGCATTATCTAACTATACTGTGAGCTCCCTGGGTGCCAAAAATGGCCTCTTGTTCTCTGTCCTGGCTTAGCTGACTCACTGTGATGTACCTGTGAGGTACCTAATTCATCACTTCTCAAGTATTATTTTCTCCACATTGTTTTGTACTTCCAGAGAACCAATGCTTTGATGAAAGAAATGTAGTTGTAGCTGGGTATGGTGGCTTCCCCCTGTGATTTCAACATTAGGAGGCTGAGGCAGAGGATTGTTATGAGTTCAAAGCCACCTTGGGCTACATAGTGAGTTCCAAGCCAGCTTGGACTACAACTCAAAATAAAATAAAATAAAAGTAAAGAAGAAGGAATGAAAAAGAGGAGGAAGGGGAAGGAAAGGAGAGGCTGGAGGAGAGAATCTTTTTTTTTTTTTTTTTAATTGAAACAGGCTTATTATGCACTCTGGGCTAGCCTTCAGTGCTTAGAAATCCTCCTGCCTCAGCCTGCCGAGTGCTGTGTTTGCAGGTGTGTGCCACCATGCCTGGCAGAATATCGCACTTTTTAATTCGTCATTGTGATGGTGGTGTGTGTGTGTGTGTGTGTGTGTGTGTGTGTGTATGTGTATAGCGTGCAGGCACACGTGTGAAAGTCAGGAGACAACCTTAGAGAGTCTGCTCTCTCCTCCCATTGCCAGTTCCAGGGGATGAAACTCAGGTTGTCAGGCTTGGCAACTGCGTCTATGCGCTGAGCCACGTCACCAGCCCAGTGTATCACTTTTAAAAAAGGGACAGGGACATGGTACTGTCAGTCCCAGAGCATCACAGCAGCATCAGTGCGTGCGGTCTATGCTATAAAGCCATGACACCAAACCAGAGAGCTGTACGTGTTCCCAAAGGACGGGATTCAGGGGCGAAGTCTTTGACATAGTGAAGAAAGCGAGGCCAAGCTGGAGCCCCACAAACTGACAGAACCTGTTTGTCAGTGTGGACCACTTACCCAGCACTAGCTAGTCAAGTCCTAAGCTTGCCTGTGTTGGCTCTCCCTGTTTGCTGCCCCCAAAGCTGCACGAGAGATCGTCTGGCTGGAAAGAGAAGAGCGAGCCCGGCAGCACTATGAACGGCACCTGGAAGCCCGGAAGAAGAAGCTGGAGGACCAGCGGCTGAAGGAAGAGCGGAGGAGGGCTGCGGTGGAGGAGAAGCGAAGGCAGAGGCTGGAGGAGGACAAGGTGAGGACCTCTCTGTGGAGGGAGGTGCCCCGGCGCCCGCAGTCAGCGCTGGGTGCACACTTGACCCCCTCTGTGGAGGGAGGTGCCCCGGCTCCCGCAGTGCTGGGTGCACACTTGACCCCCTCTGTGGAGGGAGGTGCCCCGGCTCCCGCAGTGCTGGGTGCACACTTGACCCCCTCTGTGGAGGGAGGTGCCCCGGCTCCCGCAGTGCTGGGTGCACACTTGACCCCCTCTGTGGAGGGAGGTGCCCCGGCTCCCGCAGTGCTGGGTGCACACTTGACCCCCTCTGTGGAGGGAGGTGCCCCGGCTCCCGCAGTGCTGGGTGCACACTTGACCCCCTCTGTGGAGGGAGGTGCCCCGGCTCCCGCAGTCAGCGCTGGGTGCACACTTGACCCCCTCTGTGGAGGGAGGTGCCCCGGCTCCCGCAGTCAGTGCTGGGTGCACACTTGACCCCCTCTGTGGAGGGAGATGCCCCGGCGCCCGCAGTCAGCGCTGGGTGTCAGCAGGAAAGATGACTGCGGTGTTGGGGAGCAGAGGCTGCGGGGACAGATGACTAACGGTTATCAGTGTCGCTGCTGGAACTTCGGGTACTCGTGCCTCTCATGGAAGCACAGTTCTCAGAATTCATGCTTTATTCGGTTGTACTGATGTGCGGAAAATCCCATGTGGGCTTCCGTAGGGTCTTGCCATTTGAAAACATTCCCATGTAGGTAAATGTTTGCACACCCACTTCATTTAACACTCACTCAAACCTTAAATAAGTGGTACATAGGTTTTGCAAAAAAAAAAGGGGGGGGGCGGTTATACACAAAATAGTAAGTTACACAAAATAGTAAGTTGTACAGCATAGGAAGCCAAACAAAATGTGCTTGTAATTCCAAGACTCAGAAAACAGAAGCAGTAGGATTGCCACAAGTTCGAGGCTAGCCTGGGCTATGTACCATGCCACAAAGAAAAGGAGACTTTCTTTTCTTGGAGCCCTCCCATTCTTGAGAGTTCTTTCTAACTTTTCCTTAATATTCACTCTGCTTGTGGGTAGGGGGAGAAGAAAAGCTTTTGTGTCCTCACTTTCTGAATTCCAGTTTTAAATATGGCCCCATGTGAGGCTGGGGATATAGACGGGCTAAGCACTTGCTAGTATACAAAAGGTCCTGACACCTTGAATCTCTGTATCACACACACACACACACACACACACTTGCTAGCAAGCATAAGGTCCTGACACCTTGAACCTGTATCTCTCTCTCTCTCTCTCTCTCTCTCTCTCTCTCTCTCTCTCTCTCTCTCTCTCACACACACACACACACACACACACACACACACACCAAACAACAACAACAAAATCCCACCAATTAAGTGGGTCGTAACGGTACACACCTATAGTCCTAGCAGTCAGGAAGCTGAAGTTAAGATGATCATAAGTTTGATAACATGTATAAAAGTAAATAAAGACACACGGTGCATATCAGTTTAAGTGAAGACCTGTACTACCGTGGCCCTTCCTGTGTGTTGGCGGAAAGCGTCACACCCAGGAGGGAAGTATTTATTTATTTATTTATTTGAGTGTCTGTTGTACACAAAGGCTTTTGAACGAGGAACTAATGCTTGCAGAAACTATCCAAGATTGTCACTGTTCCCATCTTAAGAAAAAGTTCAGAAGCTAGGAAATAGATTATAACAGCACTATAGTAGGCAAGAACTTAGGTAGTCTACTCCACTCTGCCTTAAGCTGTGGAACTGTCAACCAGCTAAACCTAACTGCTGGCTCCTCTGTCCCACGCAAGGAACGCCATGAAGCTGTTGTACGGCGGACGATGGAAAGGAGCCAGAAGCCAAAGCAGAAATATAACCGGTGGTCGTGGGGAGCCCCTCTCCACGGGAGCCCCAACATCCACAGTGCAGGTAAATACAGGCGCCACTTTCAAGTCTCCTCTTCGGGTTTGGTTTGGTTTTTTCCTGGACAGTAAAAGTGCATTTGCTTCCCCCCCCCCCCTAAATCTCTGGTTGTAAAACAAAACTCCTGCTGAAGTCATTAAACTGTAATTAAATGATGCCCCCGCTGTTTGAACACAAGAGGGTGATGGAGGTAAGATCCAAGGACCTCTCTGCCTCCACACGAGTTCCTTTCTGCTGGGGTTGCAGAGTCCCCTAGAGATGAAACCTATGCAGCATTCCTAAAACTCGCCAGTCTGAACTGTGTTAGTGACTCATCTGCATGAGGTTCCCGTGGCTGTGGGATAAGTTAACCCAGGTCACATTCTCCTCGGGAAGAGTCTCAGCAGTGTATCGGGTCAGACGAGTCAGTGCTATGCGGATGTGTGCTCTGACACTAACATGTGCAGCCCTGATGTTCTGTAGAGACACGTGCAGCTGTCTTAGACTAGAAGCAGTAGTGAGTATCCACGCTACCTCTCTCCTTGAGTGGATAGAAAATTACATTGAAATATGAACTTAGCGAAAGTTTTATTTTTGTACTGTAAATTCAATACACCTTAACGCTGACATAGTCTGTTAATTCTTTGTCATTGTGTGAGTCTGGCACTCTCTCTCTCTTTCTCTCTCTTTTTTTTTTTAAATCATGTCTTACATTCTGTCCCCAGATGGTTTATTGAATCCTTATTCATCTTCTCCATCTAGCAGGGGTAGACCACCATGCCACAGCTTTGGGGTGTACCAGAGATGCTGGTACAGACATCCCTGTCGTCATTGCCGCCTGCCTGCTTTAGCTAGCCCCTGAGACTGAGGACCAGTTCATGGCTAGCTGAACCATCACCGCCCTAGTCATCACGCATGCCCGCTGTCTATCACGTAGACCTAGATCTGAGATGGGCACAGTGTTTCTTAAGTGTGATGTTATGACTCAGGCGACTTAAAGCTGTTGAAACAATTACACATGGCATGCTTGCTTTCCTTTTAAGTCATTTGTAATAAAGCCTATTTAAATGTCTTTTAGCTAAGAATCAACTGTAATCAAAAGCATACATTTAATGGCTCCTGCAACTCTTAATGCTATGCACCTATAGACAGCTTTACTATTATCTGAGTAATTGAATGTTGTTTGCTTGTTTGCTGTGTTTTTTCATTACTGTTTTTCGTAACCACAGTTTATTTTCCCGTAACACTGAACCAAACGTAGAAGCACATTTTCCCCCGTGTCTCTTTACCACCTGTGATGGAGCACACACCAAATCTGTCATCGTAAACATGACAAGTTTGTATGCAACCTTTCATTTGGAAATAGTTTTCATGGATGTTCCAGGAAGAAAAAATGCCCATGGTGAATGTTTTTATGACCATGTTTTTCTTTTACTGAGCTTCATGCTTCCTGTCCATATGACAGAAATGGTCTGCTCTGCAGTGTCAGACATCATTGAGAAGCAGCAAAGCTACTAACCCTTAATTCTTGCTTTCTCCTTCGCCATTCAGAGCAGTCCAGCCAGCGACGCGTTTCTGAGCTGTCGGGTAAAACCCAGGTTTATAATGACTGGATTGGAGCAAACAGCTGGTATACTAAAAAAGAGACGTGTGTGAGAAGTGACTGGGATTTGTTGAAGTTCTCGAAGGCTGGGGTGATCTGCTGTGGTGTTGAGAGAGACATCCAGTTCTGCTCATTCTTAGCACCTTCTCTTCATGGCAGTGCCTGTGAGAAGCCAGCCCCTAAGCCTTGCCAATCATGCCAAGGTCTCCAAGCCTAGAAACGGTCCCCATTAAAGTTAGCATCTTGTCTGACCACTGATCCATCAGCTAGTACTACCATGAAAACGATTTTATTTGTAAAATCACCAGTCTTTTTGTGAAACTGTTTTCCATTCAGTGACAAGAAGAAATGAATGAGAATTGTCTCAGATGACACACTGTGGCATGCCTCCATGGCTTCAACCATCTGTCCCGGAGCTGAAGACTTTGGCCATTCACACTATTTGGGTGGATAAAAGACTGTCTAGCTCATTTTTTTTTCTACTTACTAGGAAATAGAACTAAATGTTTTTAGTAACCTATTGAGAAATACCAGAGGATAGGCTTAGTATAGACACCACTCCCTCAGCTAAAGCTTAGTGTGTAAACAACATCAGGAAGAGTTGCTCTTGTGTCATGTGGACATGGCTTTCATCCTTCCTCAAGGACACACCCACGGTCCTCATCAGGGTGAGCCTGTCAGTCAGTATTTTCCCTCTATGCTTCTATTTCTTCTCATTGCCCAAGCCCCATCAGATAAGTGAAAATGTAAGTCACAGTAATCATGTTAGGTCATTTTTTTTTCTTTCCTTTTTTAAAACATCGTTAAATTCCCAGCTATAAAATTTAATCCCAGTTGAAAACTCATGTCTCATTAATGAGTTATTGCCAGTAGATTATAGATAATCATCAAAATGGCTATGCTATCGGGCAAAATTCATTAAAAATATTTACTGTCCGGATCATTCAGACCAGTGGGAACATTTCTCTTGCGCTTCCACTGGCCACTAGAAGAAAACACGGCACTGCTTCTTTAATTTCAGCCGTTGTAGATCTGGGCGTCCACGCACTGCTGACAGGTACACAGGGAGATGGGTAGATTTTTGTCTCGTGTGGTCCGTTCAGACGTCATGAGTCTACTAATGAGTAAGACTGTGATTTGTCTGTGCTGTGTCGATAACAAATTAACAGAACTGATTTTTTGGGGTTTTTTTGCCTTTATAATGAGTTTCCCTTCTGATGTGAACTCTGAAGTCATTCTTAAATTATTTGCCTACAGGATAATTTTAACGATAATACTCATTGACTTAGAATTCTGATTTATTGCTGCCAGTTCTGTTGGGAAGTTTATGGACTGAGTCCACTTATGATGTCTAGAGCCACACACACCCAGCACTAAGGATCAAACCCAGAGCCATGGCACGGTTTGGCTGACTACCACTGGACCCTTTTTGTTTATTTATTTTCTATTTGGAGACAGTCTTAGGGCTGCAGATACAGTGGTAGAGCATTTACCTAACAATGGGTTCAACCCCCAGGAGAGAGAAAGAAACAGGAAGCAGGAAAAAGGAAGAAAGCAGATAGACAGACAGACAGACAGACTTGTACTAAGTGGTGTGCACCTGCAGTCCCTTGAGTTGGGAGGTCAAAGGCCTAGTAAGTCTGATTCAGGCCAGGCCAGACTATGTTGAGACCTTATCAAAAAGAAAAAAAAAAATCAAGCTCCAAGTTCGTCTCCATCCGCTCGTGTTAGAACAACATGCTTGCATTTAAACTAGTGAACTAAATGTTTATAGTATCACTTAAGAAAAAAAAAATGAGTTTTATTTCTAGGCTTTAATGCGTCCACGTAGAAAACTGTGCTGTTCGGAAGATCTAGAAATAATGCTGAGCATCTCCAGTCCTGCTTCTCCTCCCCTCACTGAGCAATTGCAATCCTGCATGCCGGCTGTCAATTAGCATTGTCTCCATTTGTTTTAGATCCCGACAGGCGGTCAGTCTCCACCATGAATCTTTCGAAACATGTTGATCCTGTCATTAGCAAGCGGCTCTCCTCCTCATCTGCAACTTTGCTAAATTCTCCAGACAGAGGTACAGTCAAAAGGAAAACAAGCCCTGTTCTGTTACTCACTTGACGTTTTCTTTTCTGGATGTGTACAGCTGGAAATAGCATCTGAAGTTGCTCTCCCTGCGTTTCTTAAATAGGAAGAAAAAACTTGAGAGTTAAAAAGCAATAAGCGGCTGAGCGTCCCTGGCCTTGCGACGAGAGCGTTTCTCGTGTTAGCCCGTGGCTGAATGGTGCTTTTAGCAGCTCAGAGCGGTGCTTCCCTTAGCAAATGAAATCACCCACCTACCCATCAGAAAGCAGATAATCTTGTTCTGAACAGTTGCTTTCTTCCGGTCATCCAGATGTTGGGAGTTCTAGGTGCCGGCTTTCAAAAGAAAACTTTAAGTGATTCATGATGGCAGTTTCATTTTACCAAATTGTTTCTCATTTGGTTGAACATTTTTTACATGTGTGATTGGGTTGTTGGCTGTCCATTCATTTCAATCTTGAGGGGCTGACCGATTTTTAAGACTGTCCTCACCGTGACTGCCTCCTGAACAGGTGAACCATCATGGCCTTCCAGCCAAAGTCTTAAATGAGTTTTGAGTTCCTACATCCTATGGATTTACAGTACATGAATGTTTAGTTATTCATAAAATGAAAGTTTCATTTTGCATCATAGAAGAAACAATCAAGCTTTTAAGAGAAGCTCCTTGTTTTAATAACTAAGACGATTTTAAATAAAACCAAAGAATTATTGTGTAACTTAAAAAAAGCACATACTTTTTAAAAATAACAAAATATGGTGATTTTGAGTACGTTTTTAAGAAACTGGAAAGTGTCATGTCTGAGTCGTTACTAAGAATGTAATGTGTGCATGTTCTGTGTGTATGTCAGTTCATGTATTTTGTATGTTGTATTGTTATGGTACCATTGTAATATATAATATTATGTGAATGTTGGTATTATTTTATAAAATGGTAAATGTTTGAGCAATTTCTTATTCTTGTCTACTTACCCAAACTGTTCCTTTTTTAAGCTAAATTTGTCTAAAGCGTTGATATTAGCATGTAATCAAATTTTAGGGGCTATTCATGTTAATTTATTGTCAATTAAATTTTCCTGCATAAATATGCTTTATTGCAGATGAGATCAAGTGCACTCAGGGGAGGGTCGACTTGTGTTTCAAACTCATTCCCTTAGTAGAACATAAGCTGTAGATACATATGGATGTTGTTCCTACATTGTCTGCTCACGTCCCTTTCCCTTTTAAAGAGATCACTTACCCAGCACTGTAGACTTTTGTGAACCTGGGTCTGAGACAAACCATAGTTAGGGATTTGGAATACTCTTAAGTTAAGCCTCGCTTTCCTGCCTCCTGCCGTCCCAGGCAAAGGTGAGAGAGAGTAAGGAGGACAGGCTATAAGCAGGATGATGCCCTGTCCTGTCTCTGAGGATTCAAAGTGCTGAATTCTGTGTCAGTTAGAAATAAAATTATGTTTAAAAACTTTGCTTGATGTATCCGGTTGGATTTTCTTAAAGTAACATGGTTTGGGGACTAAGATCCATCAGGTAGCCCATCTGTCTATTCTATTTGGGTTGTTTAAGTACCTCAGCACTTAAGACTTTAACTTTTAATGAGGTACGTGGTAATGATTGTCAAGAGGGACTGGAGGGGAGACTAGCAGCCCCTCCCCATGCAGCTGCTCTGTCTGTCGCCCCTGCACTTCTCACCCTCGTGACCCCTACATGTGCTTTCTTTGTTCTTGTTCTGTTCTGAGACAGATCTCACTTCTGTAGCCCCCGACTGGTCTGGAACTCAGGATGTAGACAAGGCTGACCTCGAACCTGCTTCAATCCTTCTGCCTGTCAGTACTGAGATTACAGCCATGCCCTGCCACAAGGAGATCTGCATTCTTGGCTAAATTAGAAGTAGGCTTAGGATGCCAAGGGCAATAGATCTCAATAACCAGTCTGTATCTGGAGCCAGGAAACTCCCCTTGAATCAAGACCCAGAGCTGCGGAGTTGAAGATTAAGCTGAAGTGATAGTATCAGAGGGAGAGGTCTGGAATCAGCTCTGCTCTGCTGCCCCCATCCAAGGAGCCGGGAGCGGGTTCCTGGTCTAACAGATCCTACCAGCTGGAAGGGGCTCCATGGTATAGGAGGCTTTGTTTGCTTGTTTTGGTGAAGCAAAATCTTCAGTGAGGCTGCTTTTCTGCCAGCTCTTCTGCACATTAGTTATGCCTGGTTGTCTCACTAGAAAGAGTTCTTATCAAATTCAATAAGAAGCTTTTATCAATAAATGTCAGAAAAGCCTGTGCAGTGTTATTAAATTGTGTGAGCTTTCTCTGCCCTGTAGCAGCAGCCTTAAAGCTGATAGGAGACTGAAGCTCTCAGACCAGGGCTGATGGCTGGCATGCTTCTGGACAGCTCTAAGACTTATTAAATGTACTCAACTATTGTCAAGTTCCTTAGTAAATAGTCACTTCCCCCAAATGCGCTTCCCTGGACATTCCAAATGTGATGGGAGCTATGACCTGCCTTATTAAAAATATTTGTGATTTAAGGATCGGGATGACTGTGTGAGTAAAACACCACACAAGTGTGAGGACCTGAGTCAGATCCTTCAGAACCTACTTAAAAAATCCAAGCACAGGCAGGCGTGGTGATGCACACTTTTAATCCCAGCACTCGGGAAGCAGAGGCAAGTGGATCTCTGTGAGTTCAAGGACAGCCAGAGCTACATAGTGAGCTCCTATCTTGGAAAAAATAAAAATAAATTAATGCATTAATTAAAATTAGAAAAAAAAAATCCAGACATGGCAGCACTCACCTGTAATCCCAGCCCTGGAGAATTCCCTGCACAAAAACTATTTTCAGTATAGCGATATTTAGCAGTATACGGTTTTATAAACTAAACCAGATCCCCTAGAGTTTAAAGTGTGGTTCCTCTAAGAAATGGCATGTAAAGACCTCCATGAGTGACATGGGAAGGCATTCTAGAAGAGTGGTGTGTGATCTTTTTATTGCAGTGGCATCTGTAGGAACTTGCAAGCTTCTTCACTGGTACCTCTCGAACACACCGGCTGTGTTTTGGTGCGCCATCACGAGTGATGCTAACAATGTAAACAAATTCATCATTTTCTAACCATGGCCTTGCCAAATTTGGGTCGTTTGGGACCGATACGTCATTGTGTCGTTTTCAGTTTGTTTTCTAAATTCTTCAGACATCACCAGTAATCTTCAGGTGTATAGTTCTATTGGACTTTAGCATTTCTGCTTAATTTTGTCTTCCTTCAGCTTTAGCCTTGATCCTCAGCCGAAAGTTTTATATTGTGCCAAACAGGGACCTGAAAGAGCCTGGCTTGCTGAGTGGAAAGGTCAAAAGAACCCCATACAGACCTTTGCATGAGCCTCCTTTCACTTTCTCATAGCTCACCTCCCTCCAGTTACCCTAAACAATTCAGGGCGATCCATCATAGTTTAACAGAGCCCTCACAGTCCTTTATGTAAATCTAGCATTTATTTGCCAGCCCTAATGAGGCTGATTATTTAAGATGTACAGGAAGCCATGTCAGAGATGGGTCCCATCGGTCTACTGCCCGTCATGGTACCCATCCGATAGGTACACTCATACTGTCGGTATGAGTTCCTGATAGTAGCAGATCCAAGACCTGTTGTTCGCTTAACAAAGGTGATGAGCAAAATCCATCCCAGCTGCCCCATTGGAGCCTGCTGTAAGTGTTGAGGAAAGACAGTGTTCATGGAAGAGCGGCTCCCCTCGGGTGGGGATCCTGTTGCCCTGACTCATGGCCACATGTCCTCCCTGGAGAACCCCCCGGGGCTGTCTCAAAGATCCAGACTGTGGAGGTATTAGGCATGATGTGCTGCACCCTCTAGGCCCAGGAAACAGTGTTCCTAACATCTTGCTTATGTGGTGACATTTAGCTCGCCGCCTGCAGCTCAGCCCCTGGGAGAGCAGCGTTGTAAACAGACTGCTGACGCCCACACATTCGTTCCTGGCCAGAAGTAAAAGCACAGCTGCCTTGTCTGGAGACACAGGTAAAGATGTCCGGGCACAACTTTGCGGTGAGGTAAAGTCCTCCTTTCGAAGCCTCTCTGCTCTTCCCACGCTCATCTGACCCCCACCTCCTGTCACCCCCCGGTGTGTGCTTCCCTCTGTCGGTGTCGGCTTTGTGCTCTTGGCATGGTTTCCTCTTTGCATCCACCACAGCATCTTATCTGGACACCAGACGCCAGGCAGGCAGATGACGCCCCTCACCGTGATCAGATGGCCTCTGTCTATTTGTAAGATCAGCAGAAAAATAGTATCAGTTACCTGCTCTCCTGTCTGCCCCTGTGTCTCGACAGATGACCAAGGGTAGGAGATATAATTTAATATTTAATACTACTCTGCAGGCTTGGAAATAAATCATCACCAGCCTCCAACTTAAGCATGTAGTTTCTTAGTACAGCAACTCCCCCCCCACCCCCCCACCACCACCAGGCTTGTGTATGTAACCTAGGAGCTGGAACCTTCTAAGCCCTAAAGAGCTGAGGAGGCTAATTGAAATGCACTTACTTGTTACATTCATTGAAAACAATATGGAACATACCTAATCCTAGCTGTATTAAAACTTTTTACAATGCAGAATAGGCCAGAATGAACCATTGAAGCCAATGAATGTAAGTGTAATGTATCCAGTTGGTAAGAACCATCCACACAGGCTTTGAGTAGCATCTCTGTCCTGGTGATGGGTTTAGATTTCCCGACTCTCTCTGGGCACAGTTGGCGTGTCTGTGGAACCAGCCTAGCACCCCCTCATCCTTTGCACATAGGAAGTTGCACGCCCTCTTTGAAGAGTTCCCTTTGGAAATGCTTTGTCTCTTCATTCACATTAGTCCGCTGCACAAATAAACCTCTTGGTGATTTTCTGGTAACTCTCATCTGTGGTACCCAGTGAGCTAACAAGTGTACCATCCTGTGTGAGTCAGGCAAGACCACAGACCTGGGCATCCTCAATACCTCTTTCTGGAGATAAGTGCAGCGGCTGTAAGTGTCTCACCAGGCCACTTGGAGACCCCGAAGAGTGCTGGCCTCCCCCTCCCAGCACTCACGCTTTCATCTGGGCTTTCTCTGAAGGAAAAAGTGTAGCATCTCAAGATAGCCTGTTTTATGCCATGCATTTCATACTTCTTTGCAAGTGATGAAAGCAGTCCTCAGCGTGTTGAATCTTCCAGGCTGTTTGTCCATCCCGTTTGTGGACACTCCATAGTGTGTGGCCGTCACACTCCTGGATCTGTGTTGTGTGTCGTCTTCTTCCAACGCTGGAAACTTGTCTTCCTCTGCTGTTTCCGTCAGCACTGACTCCTGGGAATTCTTTTACTTCCCTCTAGTCTTTCCCACACCATGTCATTCCCGCTCATGACGTCCCCTCCTGGCCCCTTCCCTTCTTTGTTACGTTTAGTTGGGGTGCTTTTTATCTGCAGATTGGCTCTTTATTTTATGACCTTTCTATTCTTTGTTATTTAATTGCTACATTTCAGTCACTGGTTTCAGTGAGAAACAGAATATAAACTTTGAGTTGGCTATATCCTGGTACATTGTCTAGGTTATTATTACCTATTGTATTCCTAACAGCTTATATTTCATGAGATGAGGAGCTCCTGGTTTTTATGAAGATTTCCATTTGGAATTACGTGTTTAAATGTATGTCCTCTAGGAGTCTTTTCAATGGACTTCTCTGATTATGTTCTTTCCATTTTAGTTTTCTTCCTTCCTTCATCTTATTCCCAATTGCCATTGCAGAAGAGGGACCTATATCTGTAGCCAGGGTTACAGTAGTAGATTAAGCCAGCCACCCTTGTCCCGTAAGGTATTCAGAGCTTGCAGGACCTCTCCTCACCCCACCCCCCAGAACCCTGAGCAAGCAGTAAAGCTCCTGGGTGTTGGGAACCCCATCTTAGACCTTTCATTTGCAGTCACTACTTTGGGTTGATTTTCCCAAGGCCCACAGTTTTCCAGAACCTGCAAAATATGCCCTTGACTGTGAGAGGTCAGGCTTAAGCACATCAGAACCCTTAAGATGTGCGTGGTAGGCTTTAATAAAGGTTAGCATTCTACTGTGTGAGTTTTGCATGTTCTGGTTCCCGGCCACTTGCGCTGCACTGGCTCAGCTCTGTGCTCACTGTTTCCCACTGAGGAGCTTGGTGGGGTGGTGAACGTACTCTGGACTTCCAGGAGCAGTGGAAACTTTCTCAAGGCAGGTTCATCCTCTTTGGTCAGACTGTGCAGGACATGGAATGTTCATGGGGTGGGGAAAGTATGTATTACTGTTTCCTCAGAAGAATGAGATTATTCAATTCGCAGGTTTCAGGTTTTCAGTGGTAGATGTGCAGAATTTAATCCCTTTGGAATTTTAGTGTTTATTTTAGCCAGAAAGTATTTCTTGAACAATTATGGTTGCGGATTTTTAAATAGAACACTACAGGTAGACTTAAGGATAGTCTCAAGCCACATAGGATGGCACACACCTTTAATCCCAGTACTCAGGAGCCAGAGGCAGGAGCATCTCTTTGAGTTTGAGGTCAGCCTGGTCTACAGAGCAAACTCCAAGGTAGCCAGGACCACATGGTGAGCAGGGAATATTTTCTACCTCCATTTAATGCTTTTCAGCTCTCCAATGGAGAATAAATGAAAAGACATGATGAAATCAGATTGAATCCTAGGATGGTCTCCACCAGCGTTCATGAAACTGTTCACTTTACACTGCAGGAAAACCAAGTCCAGCTTCTGTTCCGTTCCCTTTTCAGTGTCAGCCCTGACCTCAGAGCAGGCCTATTCTCCAGGGGCTCTTGACCTTTGGGCAAGGTTCATATCCTCTAACTTGGCCTGGGCACTAGATACCTCTTCTCCTGATCATTGGTCCCCACGAATGCCCTGTGGAGGACATGGCTTCTGCAGTGTATTTGATTGACTTGGAAAAGCTTTGCACTAATGAACCCTTCCCTGTCTGGGAAATGAAAGTGCCTTGTGGCACTTAAGGAAACAAATTTATTTTCCAGTACTGTCCCTTGGGGTCACCACAAACAAAGACAAGAGACCTCTCTACCTCAAAAGTACAAGTCTACCATTCACCATTAAAAGTCAGAAGTAAATCTTTGCATCCATTCCCATGTTCTCAGAAAGAGAACTGAGGAAATAGAAGTATTTCAGTTTATTGTAATATTTATAATAATAGGGGGGAGGTGTTCAGATAAATGTAGCTTCTGTTCCAGTCCATTCACTGCCTCCACCATTCAGTGACAGCCAGAAGATCCCGGGAGGCATGTGATGAGACATTTTACCGGTAAAGATGCACTTTTAGAACTGGAATACAGCTCAGCAAAGGTCGTAGGAAGGTTCCATCCCAGCAGAGCAAGCAATGGAAAGATGCAGGGTGTGCTGGTGCACGCTTGTAATCCCGGCACTCCTCCAGATGCTGAGGCTGGGGAATTGCCACAAGTTCATGGTCAGCCTGGGAATACAAATGCATAATGAGCCCTTGTCTCTAAAAGTTAAGAACCGGTACAGGAACTAGGGATGCATAAAGTAATTTTATAATCTGGCTCAAGGACATGACATTATCCTCAGTAACCGTATTCTTGATGGAAAACAAGATTTTTTAAATGAGATCTGAAATTCTGGCACCTGTGCAATGTTAAATAAATTTCCTTAAGCCTACTGTTTGCACAGGGACTTGATAAATGTCAATGTTCCTTAGAAGGTGAGTGGTCAAAAAAAAAAAAAATCCAAATGGTATTGTAAAATAAAATAAAAGGAAAAAAAAATCCTGTCCTTAGTAAAACTGTAACTGCTACCCATGATTCAGCCACAGTGGTGACCATCCTAACACTAATGTTCTTCCTGCCATTTTAAATAATTGCATCCTGTCTCCCTGTATTTTCTATGCCTTGGCTTTGGGGGGCGGGGCGGAAGTATGTATCAGCTTGCCTTTAAATGAATAAATCAGTTCTTTTCTGGCTATTATTAGCTATCCCTGTCTAAACACCTGGTATGACTTGATCAGTTGACATTTTAAATCTCAGTCACTTTCCCCCACTGGCTCCTGAACTTGGCTTTTGAGACAGTTGACTTCAGTCACTTTCCCTTACTGGCTCCTGAACTTGGCTCTTGAGACAGCTGTAGACTTACTTGCCTGCCTATATGCTTCTTCCTTCCAACTTTTGTTCCATTTTAGACATAACTAGGAAAAATCTGTTCATAAACCAGTCTTCATATAAAAATGGCGTCACTGATACAGGGCTGTAACAGAACCATTGGTTCGTAGCCATACAAGGCTGCTGCTGTCCACCAATACTGAATTGTTTCTGTGTCTTTCGTCATAACTGAAACAGACAAGCAGCATTATATTCCAGGTCCTCACTTGGGCACCTCACGGACTCGCAGATAGAAGGAGAGTTGAGGAACATGGGCCGGGTGCCGTTAGGTAGTAACGTCTTCTCTCTACTTTTCTCTCCATCTCCGCTCTGCTCCTTCTCCTGCACCTGCCTCTGGCTTTCTTCACCTGCTCCTCTGGCACTCTTGTGTGTAAAACCAATCACCTGCACTCTAGTCATCCCCATTTGTCCTCGTTCAGCATCTTGCAGCCCCATCATCATGCCCTTCAAAGCTGCACACTCTAGAAACGCAGTGGATCGGCCAAAACTCTTTGTAACGCCACCCGAGGGCTCTGCACGAAGGAAGACCATTCACGGAATAGCGGTGAGTAGTGGATGGAGACGCTGGTGTCTGGGAGTCGTCGGTTCCGTATCTGTGCCGAGCGGGCTCTGCCCTAGAGTGTGCTCTGGGTACAAGACTGGCTGACAGCGGCACACCATCCCACCCATTATAAACCCAGCTGGCTATGTGCTCCTGCCCCTCACTGCCTCTCCACTTGGGGATTTTTTTTTTCTCCCTATACATTTAAACTTGATGAAACTGTTCTTTGCAAAAAGTACAACTGAGTGACAAGTCTTTTCGGCTGGGCCATTTTTGTAAATAAGTGGTTAGAATACTCTTTGAAAGTCAGAAACCGAGTTGCCTTTGCAGGCAACCATGTATGCCAGCCCTTCCCAGACGCTGACTCACTCTGAAGGTGGCTCACTCAGAACCAGATAGGGATGTCTGTCTAGTCCTGTCAAAGCCCATATCTTAAAACACGGTGAAGAGAATTACTCGGAAGCATTCCTCATTCAGTAGGCACTCTTGAAAGGCTAATGAGGTTTCTAAAGTGAAAGATCATAGGTGTCCTTGTTACTCCTGGCAGGGTAACTGGGCACATTTGTGGCTGATCCTGCTGGAAATGAAGTACAGTCGTCTGTGTGTCTCTGGGAACCCTTCCTCATCTTTGTTTAAACCGTGTGCTTATTTACCGTGGTTAGAAGATGCAGACATTGTTCTCCAGCTTTGCACCCTGGACTTCACTCATAACGAGTCCCCAGTCCGCCACATGTCATTGCATTCCCAGCAGGATACTATGACCCTTGTCACGAGAGGCTAGAACCTTTGAAACAAAACAGCCTTGCTAGACAGAGCAATTCCGATCTTTCAAAGCTTCTACTTAGAGGTGGATTTGGGAGCCATGAGAACTTGATGATTTTGCCTACAGGAAAGTTTCTCAGGAGCCCTTTAGGCACGGTGTTTGAGTCCTAACTGAGACAGGCTTACAGCCCTGTTGCCGGAGGTGAACCTACTTTGGATGTCTGTGAAGTTTCACTCCATTAGCCTCATGATGCTGTAGAGATCCAGGCTGTGGACAAAGAATGGCAGCTAAGCAGAGCAGTTGGGGTGCTGCTCATTTCCAGAAGGAAAAGAATCTTAGCGCTTCCAGAAAGTAGGGTGGAGGGCTGACTGTGAGTAGCTGAGGGGAAGTTTGTCTTCTCTTGATCCTTGCTGGTTATGTCTGTTAATGCCTTCCTCGGTCTGTGTGTGACCAATCAGACATCTCACTGCCTTGCTGTCAAATATTTAGGGGACTGCTGCTGTCAGAAAAGTGACTTCTAGATCTGCACCGTGGAATCCAGTACTGGTTAGCTATATCGAATATTTGGAAAGCAGCTAATGATGTAAAGGAACTGACTATTTCGTTTTTTAGAAGTGTTTGTGCACGGGCTGGGGTATGGCTCAAGTGTGTAAAGTGCTTCCTGTACAAGTGTGAGGACCTGAGTTCAGACAGCAGCATAAGAGACAAGTGAGGCCTTCGGACTCCGTAACCTCAGCATTGGGGTATAGACACAGGTAGATCCACAGGCTGCCTGCCCAGCCCGGCTAGCTGAAATGGCAAGCTCCAGGTTCAGCAAGAGACCCTACCTATCTTAAAATAGAGGGTGGAGAAGTGATTGAGGGAAGGCCTCAGCCCCCGACTTCCACACATGCACACGTGCACACACCAAGACTAGAATTGTCGGGTCATGTCACTTCTATATTAGATTTCGAAGAAGCGCCATAGTGACTACCATTTTACCTTCCTACCAATCACACACAAGGATTCCAGGTTCTCCACATCTTTGCCAATACTTGCTATTTCCTGTTTTTTGTTTTATAATATCTAATCTAGTCTATGTGAGTGGCATCTCGTTATGATTTTTATTGCACTTCTGGTGATCAGTAGCATGGCACAGTTTTCATAGATGTGTTGAGAGTTGGTATATGCGTTTAGAGAGATGTTTACTAGACCTTTTGTGTTTGTATGTGTGTGATGCTGATAATCCAACGCAGGGCCTTGCATATGCAAGGGAAATGCTTTTCCACTGACCCAGTCATCAGCCCAGGCCCACTTGAAATCAGATAATGAACTGCTGCATTGTGGGAGTTATTTATTCCAGATAACGGCTCCGGATCTGATAGGCTCTGCCGATGTGGTGTTCTTCTATAGCACAGGTTGCCTGTTCAGTCTTTTATGGCTTTTGACCGATGGAAATTTTGTTTGATGTTCATTTGTCCATTTTCCTATTGTTGTCTGTGCTTTGGGTCCATAAATTAGTAACAGGTCCCATGATATGAAACTTTTCTAGATATTAGCCCCCTTTTTACAGCTTTAAGACTCACATTTGCATCTTTAATTCATTTTGAGTTCATGTTTGTGTGTCGTGTAAAGGAAGGATCCAGTTTTTCCTGTAAACATACTATACTTTGGTGCCATTTGCTAAAGACTGTTCTCTCCTGTTGTGTGGTCCTGGGCTTTACAGTTTCTAGACTCTTTATTCTATTGGTCTGTGTGCCTGGGTATTTATCCTAGTACCACACTGTTTTAACTATTACTGCTTTGAAATATATTTTAAAATCAGGAAATGTGAGAGCTCCAGTTTGATCTTTTTCAGATATTGTAAGGTCCCTGCACATTGGTCAGTTGACTTGAGCAGCTTGACTGTGTTCTCAGCTTTGTGAAGAGGGTTCAGAGGAAAGAAGATTGTAGAGACTCACACCAGCATGAAAACCAGGAGTGCCTTGGTGTGTGTGGTGCTAAACAGGTGGCTGGATATAAGAGCAACAGAAGAATTGGAAAAGGAAGGACCCATCCCAATGTGGGCTCTCATGGCCCCTGGTGCTCAAGGAGAGAGAAGGAAGTCACCAGCTCAGTGTCACCTTGATGAAAAGACAGTCAAGAACATAGGTTCATTTCCCGTGCCCCGACTCAGGAAACCCAGATGATCAAAGTCAGCCCCAAATTCCTCACATTGCATTGCCCTTTCTGACTTTCCCACTCTGCTCTCCTTGATCTGATTTAAGCCAAATCAAAATATTTTTACAAGCTTCTTGTAGTGGCACACACCTTTATTCCCAATGTTCAGGAGGCAGAGGCAGGTGGATCTCTGTGAGCTCAAAGCTACCCTGGTCTATATAGTGAGTACCAGGACATCCAGAGCTACGTAATAGAGAGATCATGTCTCAAAAAAAAAAAAAATGTATATACACAAAAAGAACTGAGAAATGGGTCGGCAACAGGTAAAAGCGCTTGCTCATGAGCATGATGATATGAGTTCCGTGCCCAGAACACACATGGCAGAAGCAGAACTGACTCCCAACTCTCACATATATTCACTCACAAAGAAATAAACAAATAAGCCTGGCGGCGGTGGCGCACGTCTTAAACCCAGCACTCGGGAGGCAGAGCCAGGCAGATCTCTGTGAGTTCGAGGCCAGCCTGGTCTACAGAGCGAGATCCAGGACAGGCTCCAAAATTACACGGAGAAACGCTGTCTCCAACGCCCCCCCCCCAAAAAAAAAGAAAGAAGCAAATAAATAAATGTATGTTAAAAGGAAGAAGAAAGCACTTCCCTTGGTACGTTAGCACTTCCCTGAGGAAGAAAGGTAGGCCTCCATCCTGGTTCCAGTCTCCCAGAGGCATAGTGGCTTCTGTATACCACTCAGGAGGGACCCATCTGGCAGCTGCAGCTTTTACCACCCAGAGACTGCGCTGCTCTTCAAGATGGGGCAGAGGGTGGCCATGCAACTGGAACGATCTAGAACTGGCCCCCACACCATGCGAAGGTCCCTCTTGTCTTCAGTTCTTCTGTGGTAGGAACTCAACAGAGACAGTGGAAACGTGAAATGTGTCCACCAGTTGTGGCCAGTCAGTGAGCTGGGGGCGCTACTCAGGAAGATGGGGGAAGGAATTAGAAATGACACAAAAGGGGAGGAAGAGGAGCATTGTGACTGTTCCTTGTAGAAAAGGAGACTAGGTGCCCAGCCAGCCTCCCTGCCACCCCGAGCAGGTCACAGTCTCAGCTGCTCCCAGTTTTTTCTTTTTTCCTCCTTTGTCCCCTCCTCCACCCTCTCTCCCTCAGCTTGAGAGTCTTCAGACACTTGTCTAGGCTTCCCCTTCCCCTTCCTCGTACCCTTCGCCTCCCACTTCTTCCATATTGACTTTAGACTCTCAGAGTGCTTCCCCAGGCTTCTCTTTGTAAGGTTGACCAGATCTCTGGCTGGCTGAGTTCCTAGTCGGCTGTCAGGAGAGGCCTGATGTGTCTGTCGGCTCACTGTCAGATCTCTTTCTAGGAAGGAGTAGCCTAAACTTCCTCACCCTGGCCCCACTTTCCTTGGGGAGACTGACAGCCTTATATAAGGACTTGTCTACAGTAGCCACGTGAAAGGGAACCACCGTGTATCTGAAATAACAGATATGTTAACTTTTCTTTAATGACTAAGCAATAGTCTTTTCTAGACTAGAAGAAGAAAACTGCTAAAGAATAAAGGATAAAGATGATGTGCTTAACGATTTTTTTAAATGGGGCTGGCAGTGTGGGTCAGCGGTACAGTACATGCCTTGCATGTATGAAGCCTGTAGTTCAATCCCCGGTATGGCAAAAAGAAAACTTACAAGATTTAAAATGAAAGTAAATGACTCTCATTTTAACATGTGAGAGACAAGGTAAATTCACTCCAGGTAATTTTAGACAGACAGTAAAGGTGCTTTTTAAAAGGCTAACTGTGTTTTATTTATTTATTTTCTCCCCTTTTTTTTTTTGAGATTATAATGTAATTATATCATTTCCCCCTCTCCTTTACTTCCTCCAACCCTTCCTTTTTGACAAAAACAATCCAAATCATCCATCTGGATCTACTTTCTCCACGTCTTCTGTGTTAATCAATTATACTGTAAAGTTGTGAGCTAACTGGGGGCCGTCTCCAAAGTGGAATGTGTATATATATATATATATGGCATGGTTTAGAAATTGTCTTAAATAAATCCTTTAAAACACTAGATGGTGTGTAGCTCGTTGTTGGATATCACTGAGTATGATTATGTCACTCAGGAAATTTTAATCATTGAGTTTCTCTGAACCCAGAGCCATAAAAGAGATCGAGAAAGAGAGCACACCCCCTTCCACTTTTCCTCTGGCTTCCGAAGGACTCTGTCTCCATCTAATCCCAAAGCAAGATCACCAGCTCCAGCCCGCCTTTGGTGAGTGAGAGGGAGGAGGCTGGTGGGTGTGTCACTCTGGAGAATTAGCTTCTGTCCTCGGTGTCTGCTGGGCTCTCTTCACTCGCCTTTGTTAAGGAATAACCAGCTTCCTGTAAGCAAAGGGAAAGGAAGCTTTGAACTGGGCCTCTTGAGGGGCTCCTCGTCTGCATTTGCCACATACAGAAACGTACTCCTCTCTAAGCATCTGCTCCCGCTTGTGGGGTGTTCTGGGTTCCGGTAAGCCAGTCCTGACACACCCATTGCCCCTGTCGTCTGTTACCCAGGCTCCCATCCAAGTCCATGCCTCATTTGCCTGGCACACCTCGGCCAGCATCCTCCTTGCCTCCCGGCTCAGTCAAAGCTACTTCAACTCAGGCCCGCCCCTCATCCCCCGGCAACATCCGCCCTGTCAAGAGAGAAGTCAAGGTGGAGCCTGAGAAGAAAGACCCCGAGAAGAAAGTTGCCAGTGAGCCTTCGGTAAAGGGCAAAGCACCCCTAGGGAAGGTAGAGGAAGTCACGGCTGAAGAGGGGACCCCCGTGGAGCCCACTGACCCTGGTGAGAGTGGACCCTCTGGTGCTGGGATGTGGGCTCGCGGTCTCTGTGTCTACCCTTTGCTGACATCGTTTTGTTTAACCTTTATTTCTTTTCTTACTGGATATTTGAACCTCATATTCTCATTCTCTCTTCTCTCCTCTGCTCTCTCTCCCCTCCTCTCTCTCCTCCTCGTTCTCTCCTCCACCACTCTGTATTACGACTTCACTGTGTAGCCGAACATGACCTTGAACATTTTTTTTAATATTTTTATTTTTATTTTCCTGTCTGTATGAATCTTTCGCCTGCATGTACATCTGTGTGCCACATGTGCGCCTGGTGCCTGTGGGGGTCAGAAGAGGGCACCGGATCCCCTGGAACTGGAGTTACAGGTGGTTGTGAGCCACCATGTGGGTGCTGTGAATTGAACCTTGGTCCTCTGCAAGAGCAGCCAGTGCTTTTAACCACTGAGCCGTCTCTCCAGCCTGACCTCAAACTCTTTACCCTTTGTTTCCACCTCCCAAGTTGCTAGGATTTCAGGTATATGCCGCCAGGACTGGTTTTGTGAGGTCCTGGGTGTTAGACTTGGACTCCAGCATTGCCAGGCAGACGTTCCAAACTACTTCCCCAGCCTGCTCTGTACTTTTGAAAAGATTTTCAAAGGATTTCTAAAAATATTTTTAAACCACCACCTCCAGAATTTTTCAAACTACAGGCCCCTGGCCTTACCTCAGATCTCCTGGATCTGAGTATGAGGTGAAGGATTAAACCATCCAACAGAGATCAGGAGACCTAATGGTTATCTTCTGTGAGATAATCCATGTTGTTCAGAAGTTTGCCATCACCTGGAACTAGGAATTGGGTATTTTCTTGTTGAAATATTTTCATATAAAAATACAGTTTGAGGTTTGAGGACAAGAACCAGAACAAGTTGAATGTTAGAGTGGAAGAGAAACCCAGTGGTGGCCTCATCCTGACGGAGAAGATGGGGACCCTAAACAGCAACATGATAATGAGAGGACCGAGCCCTGTTTCTTACTAGTAACCCCAGCTGTGATGGAGACCGAACCACAAGCCTCTCAAGTTCAAGGCCTGTCTGAAGTGAAGAGTGAGCTCAAACTCAAACTGAGCAACTTAACAAGACTGAAATAAAAAGTATACGAAGGGCGGAGGGTGTGGCTCAGTGAGAGGGTGCTTGCCTAGCATGTGTGAGGCTGCAGGTTCGATCCCAGGAACAGAAGGGAGGAGGGGGGAGGAAAAGGGCTCTGTGGATTGAGTATCACTGTAAGCCTAAAAAGAAGGGGGGGGGCGGGCAATGAAGTCTCGGGTGCCAGAGCGTGAAGCTCAGGTGCCACACCGTCATGTCCAGTCATGACAGGGCCCGCTCAAGCACCATCCTCAGTCATCTTCCTAAATCTAAACACAGTTGAAGAACTTCTGTCCCACACACTCCTAGGGCCAGACGTGTGCGGGCAGCTAGCGTGCGTGCCCCGACAAGGCTGCTGCTCCCTCGTGTCTCGGGTCTCGAGAGAGCTCCGGGTAGATTCTTTGAGATGAAGTCTTGTGTATCCCATGGGCTGTCTCCCAAGTGCCGAGATTAAAGGTGTGCACCGCCACACCTGACCAAAAAGAGAACTCTTAGCACAATAGAATGGTGCAAACCTGTGATCCCAATAGTCAGGTGGCTGAAGCAGGAAGATCATGAATTGGATGCTCACTACTCTTTAGTGGGTGTCACCTGCCACCTCCCTGGCCCGAGTCCTCGACATGTGGCCTGGGTGCTAAGGATGCTCATTAGAAGGCGTTCATACTCAGGTAACAAAGTCGCCAAAGCATAGGCATGCACAGGGACACTTGTCATATCATAGAAGGCACGTGGAAAACCTCATCTTCATCTTGCTCAGAGTGAAGCTTCCCACAGAACCTGACACAAGGCTCCCAGCACACATTTGGTAGATGTTGTTTACTGATTTAACTGCTGTAAAAACAAGACCTGGTGACGGCTCACTTACACATGCAGTTTTTGTTTCCGGTTGCTTGGCTACAGACAGACAGAAGACAGGGAAACCGTGAGAACACACAGTGGTGGATGTTCCCTTTTCTTTGAGAATGATGAACCCCGGGCCTGGGGCATGGGGAATGCCAGTTTTGGGTTTCGTTCCCTGGCTTTCAGTCCCATCTGGTTTTCTCTTTGTGCCTGTTTGTACAGCTGTTCCGGTCTCGACCCCTGCTCCAGCTCCAGACCCGGCCCCCGTCTCAACACCGTCATCCACTGTGGCCGTCGCTGCTGTCCCTAAGGCTTCTGCAGGCACCACTGACCCTGAAGAGGCTACGAGGCTGCTGGCTGAGAAGAGGCGGCTAGCCAGAGAGCAGAGGGAGAAGGAGGAGAGGGAGAGGAGGGAGAAGGAAGAGCTGGAGAGGTAAAGGTTGCGAGTGCCCTCACGCCTGCTCGGTAGCCAGCGATGATGCATTGACCTTCCATTCCTCCTGCTCCCTCTCCAGAGTGCTGACGCGACAGCCGTGTGCCATGCCTGGTTTATTTGGTGCTGGGTATCAAACCCAGGGTTTTGTCCATGCTAGACAAACACTCAATCAACTGAGCTACATCCCCCCCCCCAAACTATTTTTAAAATCAAATTTTCTTATTAGTAGCAATATACCAACATGGATAAGCAAAGGTTTAAAGAGAGGAAAAGGTGTCATATCTAGTTCAAGTAATCGCATACATTTTAAGTAGCCCTTTCTGTTCTCTGAATGCTTGGAAAATGTATGTGCACACGCACAGGCAGATGCATTTACAGATGCATAAGCACAGTGAAGGTACAGTTGCTTTTGCACTTAACACATCTCCAGCTTCAAGTTCCTTCGTTATCTTTGCATTACTGTAGAGATGAGTAATACTGCCAGGCAGTGATGGTGCATACCTTTAATCCCAGCATTCGAGAGGCAAAGGCAGGTGGATCTCTGTGAGTTCAAGGCCAGCCAGCCTGGGCTACAGAGTGAGTTCCAGGAGAGGTGCAAAGCTACACAGAGAAACCCTGTCTTGAAAAACCAAAAAAAAAGAAAAAGAAAAAAGATGAGTAATACTGACAGATGTGTTCTTTCAGTTAAGACTCTTCTCAGCTGGGTAGGGTATTTAACTGCTCCAAAGTTGCCTGTCAGACATATACTAGTGTGGCGGTTTTGGCAGAAGCATTACATGCAAGAAAGGCAAATCGGTAACCAGAATAAGTATCTACTCCAGTAAAGACAGTAAGAAAGGAGCGTTGTTCTTTCCATGGAGGAAGTGGTCCAGTGTAATCAACATGCCACCAGGTCACTGGCTGGCCATCCTGTGGAATGTGCCATATCTGGGGCTCCATTGGTCTCTGATGTTGGCTGATCTGGCCCTCAGCAGTAACTGTAGCCAGGTCAGACTTGGTGAATGGAAATCTGTGTTGTCAAGCCTGTGCATCACCCCCATTTCTGCCACCATGGCCACTTTGTTCATGGGTCCATTGGTCAGTGACAGGGATGGCTGGGAAAAGAGGCCAACTGTCCACAGAACAGGTCATCTGTCTACCTGATTATTGAACTCCTCCCCAGTTGAAGTCATGAGCATTTACATGAGTCCCAAGTATCTTCACATCCTTTGCCCATTTGGAGATATCTATCCACATACTTCTTCCCCAGATGTCTTTCTCACCAGTTTTTCCAATCATGCTCTTTCCAAGTCCTTCAGCATCTTGCCAGTCCATCAGCTACATCCCATGAATCAATGAACAACTGCACATCTGGCCATTTCTCCTTTCAAACAAAACATGTGACCATGTGTAGTGCCTGAAGTTCTATGCACTGTGAAGATTTCCCTTCACCAGAGTCTTTCAGGGTTATCCCCTGTAATGGTGCAGCTGTCTACTTGTGGATGGCACCTGCATAATGTGCAGAACCATCAGTAAACCAGGCCCTGGTCTTCTGTTCCTCAGTCAACCAATCATGGAGCATACCCCAGGAGGCTATAGGTGCATACTTCGCAGCAAACGGCATTGTTACAGGAATAGAACCATTGGTACTTGGGCAACTTCTTCATGTAACTTCCTTTTGCCTTCAGAACCTGCTCGATTATGTATAAGCCACTTCCATTTGATAATGCATTGCTGCTTTGTACATCCTACTCTAGGACTTAGTGGGTCCGATAACACCCAGCTCATGGTGGACAGTTCAGGTCACATGACAACTTGGTGGCCCATTGTCAAATGTTCAGTTTCCACTAAGGCTCAATAGCAGGCCGTGTGCTCTCTTTCAAAGAGGGACTAGTCTGCAGATGATGGTAGATCCTTGCTCCAAAATGCCACAGGTCTCTTCTGTGGTTTACCTATAGGAGTCTGCTAGTCTCCAGACAGCATCCCTGTCTGCCAGTGCCACCTCAAGTACCATCTAGTCTGCTGGATCATACGGTCCAAGTGGTAGAGCAGCCTGCCCAGCAGCCGGGACCTGTTGAGGAGCCTTCTCCTGTTCCAGGCCCCACACAAAGCTTTCCAAGTTACTTTGTATATGGGCTAGGTCCTTGTAACATACCCAAGTGGGGAATGTGCTGTCTCTAGAATCCAAACAGGCCACTAAATGTCGTGCTTCTTTCTTGGTGGTAAGGGGGCCAGGTGCAGTACCTTATCCTGCACCTTAGAAGGAATATCTCTGCATACCCCACTCCTGGTGCCAACTTCTGTCTTAGTATTCTACTACTGTAATACTATGAGACACTATGAGACACTATGACCACAGCGACTCTTATAAAGGAAAACATTTAATTAGGACTTGCTTACAGTTTCAGAGATTTAATCCAGTCTCATCACAGCAACACACAATCAGACATGGTGCTGGAGAAGTAGTTGAGAGTTCTACATCCAGATCCACAGGCAGCAGGAAGAGAGAGTGACACTGGGCCTGGCTTGGGCCTTTGAAACCCCCAAGCCCACCCCCTACACACACCAGTGACACACTTCCTCCAACAAGGCCCCACCTCCTAATCCCTCCCAAGTAGTTCCACTCCCTGATAACAAAACATTCCAACACATGAGCCTGTGGGGGCCATTCTCATTCAAACCACCACAGCCAGGGATGGTCTTCTAGTTCCATTCTGTTGCTGTGATAAAACACTCCGACCGGAAGCAGCTTAGGGGAGGATACAGCTCATTTGGTCATGGTCCACCTTTGAGGACAGCCAGGGCAGCAGCTCAAGCAGGATCTTGAAGCAGAAACCACTGAGGAATGCTGCTCTCTGGCTTGTCCACAGGGTTGCGCTTTGCCAGCCTTCCTATGCATCACTGCCTGCAGAGGACCAGGCTCTGCTACGTAATTAACCATCAAGACAGTCCCCTGCAGACTAGCCACATTCCAATCTGATCTAGGCAATGACTCCGCTGAGGGACTCCTACCTCAGGTCTTCATTCTCAAATTGATAGTTAAAGCTAACTCTTGACAGTTGCTGGACTGGACACCTAATAAGGCTGATGTCAGCCATTGTTCTTGACAGAGGTGGGGAGGACCTCAGGCCTGGTTAGGGCCACCCTATTGGCTGTGCCCACCCTTCACTCCGTGGGAAGCTTCCATGGCCTGCCTTCCTCCTGACCTGGCTCAAAACATTATTATCTCATTTAAAAGGTTTCCTTGGTCCCGGAGACGTGGCTTATTAAGAGCACTGACTGTTCTTCCAGAGGACCTGGGTTCAATTCCCAGCAACCACATGGTGGCTCACAACCATATGTAACTCTGGTTCCAGGGAATCAATTGCCTTCTGCAGGCACCAGGCACACATGTAGTGTGCAGACACACATACAAGCAAAATACCTATACACGTATAATTTTTTTAATTATGATTTCTTGTTGAGGTGTGGGGACTTAGTGGTTATTTCTAAAACTCACCTATTATTCAGGTATTCTAGATGAATAGTAGATCCCTCTGAAAATGCAAGTAGTCCCCAAAATGTCAGTGGTTTTATGCTACAGACTGAAGCTGGAGAGGGAGGAAGAGCAAGGGTTGTCCCGTGACCGTGGGAGAATGTAGCCAAAGTGGGGGTTTCCCTCCAGATCTTTGAACCACTGCCCTTGCACACCCGGCCTCACCTCAAACAAGTGTCTTCACGTGCCTTCATCCTTGTCGTCTTTTCCCAGACAAAAGATAGAGGAATTGGCTCGAAGGGTGGCGGAGGAGCGAAGTCGCCGGGAAGAAGAGGCCCGCAGGCTGGAAGCGGAGCAGGCGCGGGAGAAAGAAGAACTCGCAATGCAGCTGGCAGCCGAGGAGCGGCAGCGGTGGGAGAGGGAGGAGGCGGAGCGTGTGCAGAAGCAGGTGGGGGTCCTGCCCCAGACCGGGGCTGTCAGCAGATGAGTGGGGTGCAAAGCCGGTGTGGGTCCTGCCCCAGACTGGCTGTCAGCAGATGAGCGGGGTGCAAAGCTGGTGTGGGTCCTGCCCCAGACTGGGGCTGTCAGCAGATGAGTGGGGTATAAAGCATGTACTGACGGCTGCTCCCAGATGATCAGAGCCGCTAAGCAGGTGCAAGGCACGCAAGGTCCACTGCTCCAGAAGTGGGGCCACGGGACACCTCCAAGATGAGTAAGGGATTGCACACCGCCTGCCTCTCCCTGACAGCGTGGGGAGCTGGGTCGCAGGCGAGCCAGGCTGGGGATAAGCAGCAGAAGCAACTTGTTTTCAGAAAGAAGAAGAAGCCCGCGCCCGTGAGGAGGCCGAGAGGGCCCGGCAGGAGCGGGAGAAGCATTTCCAGAGAGAGGAGCAGGAGCGTCTGGAGAGGAAGAAGGTAGGGCTGGGGCAGAAGCCTGGAGCCGGCATGGTTCCGCTTCCCTCCTGGATCTCAAGTTGCCTGAAGACCAAGACCCTAGAGCTCTGGTCAGGAACAAAATGTTCTACCTTTGCCTGAGAAACGGCCCTCGGTATTAATTCCCAGAAAGCTGCCATTTTCGCTTTCCCGGAAGCGGTTACCTCTACCACAGAAGCGAAAATGGCTCCAACCTCTGTTAATAACTCCAGTTGGGATGAAGAACTCTGAATTATACTTTCTCCACGTCTTGATAATCTGCTACTTCTGTTATTACCGGAATGCGCCAGGCCGGCTGCCTTCCTGTATCTCATCCCCTCTCTCGTGTGTTCTCTTTGCAGAGACTGGAAGAGATCATGAGGAGAACCCGGAGGACAGAGACGGCAGACAAGGTGCTGGCAGGGCCTTTTTAGCTCCTCTTCTGTTCTGTGAGGCGAAGTCTCATGTCCCCCGGGCTGGCCTCGCTGAACACGAACTTGAACGTCCTACACCTCCTGCCTCCTTTTCCCTGTGCCGTGCTAGCTGTAACTGTTCTTGATCCGTCTGTCCTTTCTTCCTTTCCTTCCTTCCTTCTTTCTTTCCTTCTTTCCTTCTTTCTTTCTTTTTTCTCTCTTTCTTTCTACCTTTCTCTCTCTGTCTCTCTGTGTCTCCCTGTCTCTGTCTCTGTCTCTGTCTCTCTCTCTTCCTTTCTTTCGTCTTCATACCCCCATCCCCTTGGAGGTCAAAACCAGGTCCTTACAGGTGCCCAGGGAGCAACACTCTACCACGGGGAACTTCAATTTTAAATTTGTGCATTGATTTTCTCCTTTTTCTAGAAAACCGCTGAACAAAGAAACGGTGACATAACCAAAGGCGTTCTCACTGGAGAAACAGGTATTTCCACCAGTGAGTTCAAGTCAGGTGAAATGCTACTGTGGAGATCAGCGTGGTGGGGGGGTGGGGGGGGCTACACTCATGGCCCCTCTAAGGGCTTCAAAAAGAGTTTTTTAAGATTTGTGTGTGTCTGTGTGTGTGTGTGTGTGTGTGTGTGTGTGTGTGTGTGTGTGTCCATGTCTGTATGTGTGTGTATGTGTGTGTCTGTATGTCTGTGTCTGTGTGTGTCTGTATATCTGTGTCTGTGTGTGTGTCTTTATGCCTGTGTCTGTGTGTGTGTCTGTATGTCTGTGTCTGTGTGCACACACAGAGGCCAGAAGAGGATGTCAGATCCCCTGGAGCTGGAGTTACAGCTGGTTGGGAACTGCCTGACATGGTTGATTTTAACTGCTGAGCCATCTCTCCCTAAGGGCTTTAAATGTACACATTTTGATAGGGTTTTGTTGATCTGTCTCTCTGGGGTTTTGTTTGAACTAGAGCCTTATTCCATACTACAGTCTGGATTTGAATTCACTATGCACCTGAGGGTAATCTTGAACTCCTTACCTCCTCCTCAGACTCCCAAGGGCTAGGATTACATGCCTACATTACTACCCCCAGCTTAAATTTACATGTTCGTAACTTGTATTTATAACAAGTCTCAAAAAAAAAATTTAAACATTATTTCTTTTAGTCCTGACTTTAAAAGAGAGGTGAAATTTAAAGTGTTCTGGTTTCGTTGTAACTTGTTCATATACTGTGGTCTTTGGGCGGATTATCATTTCTTGGAGATTTTAAAACAAATGATGACTTAAATGAAAATGAAATTGGTGTTAGTTTTCTACTCCTGTCTAGTTAAGATTGGTTCTGTTTCTGCGTGTGATCTGTGGATGGTGGAGAGCTCCTGCTTGGTGACCGTGTCCCAGCTGGATCAGTCTGGAGAGCGCTCACAGTGGCGGCGTTTTAACCCTCTCTCTCGGTTCTGTTTTCCTTTGCTCAGAACTGAACCCACAGCCTCATCCACAGCCTCACGCATGCCATTCGGGTATTGCACCTCACCCACCCCCCACTGCATACGGTGGCATTTCCAAGAATGTTACTGCTGATCCGGGCTATCGAGGTTGATAAGACTTGAACTTAGCCCATCCTAGATTTGAGTCAGATGTCAATAGCGTTGCCTTAAGCTGGACTCCGACATCGAGTAGAAAATTAGGTGGCAAAGTTAGGGACAGCAGCACACTGTGAAGTGAAGTGTGTGTGTGTGTGTGTGTGTCCAGAACTGACTTAGTACAAACAAATAAAACAGTGACATTTATTTCTGCCTTGCAGTCCACTGAGCAGTAGGAACTTTGCCCATGTTAAAGCATTTAATCCCCACAGTAGCCTGACCGTTATCCAGGAAGGGTTAGGGTTTGACTTGCCCGGCGTCCCACAGGTAGGAAGTTGTAGAGTCAAGTCGTCTATCCAAGTTCTGGTTCCTAGGGGTTGGGTTTGACTGGAGGATGTTAGTAACGTTTGCTCTCCTCTCTGTGTACAGAGGCGTCGGCCCTACCATGTATGAACTCTCCAGGACACGCAGAGTCTGCAGACAGCCCTCATGGTGTCCCCTTACAGCAATCAGAAGTGACCACAGAGAGGTGAGTTAAAACCGAGGACTTGTCTATTGCCACATAGAGTGCGAAGTACTACTGTCTTCACCCCCAGGTGGAACGCCAAAGTTTTAACTGGAACGCTTATTTTTAATCTGTCTCTTTAGTTTTTTTTTGTAGAGCTTGTAACTCTGAGTAAGAAAAGGGAAGTCGCTTTTTGGTTCCCTCTTCATGGTGAGGTTGGAGTGACTCTTGAAGGATATTACAGCCAGCCCTACTGGTGCAGGCTGGCAGTCCCTGCTTCTTGGAAGGTTGAAGCAGGAGGCTAAAAATGCAAGGCTAGCCTGGGCTACAGAGAGAGCTCAAAGCACTGGTCAGCTTAATACAGAGAAGCAGGGAAGGGGAAGGGGAGGGAGTTGGTTCATCTGTGCTAAGAGTACTTTAAACGCCAGTATTTTTGATATATCGGAAAGCCAGGTACAGTAACCCCAGCACTTAAGAAGGAAGCCGAAGCAGGAGATTATTGCACATTTGAGGCAGGTCAGGACTACGTAGCAAGACTGTTTAAAAAAAAAAAAACAGGTATGATGGTTGGTTCGTGCCTATAATTCCAACATGTAGAGACTGAAGCATTTGGATTTCTGCTTATTTGAGGAAAGCCTGGGCTACAGAGTGAGAGCCTGTCTCCACGACAAAGAAGAACACACAGAGCAGAAGGACACAGTGGCACACACTTGTAACCCCAGCCCTTAGAAGATTGAGGCAGAAATATCCCAAGTTCAAGGCTATCCTCTGCTCCATTTCATTGAGTCTAGCCTGGCCTACGAAGTGAACAGGGTGAGACCCTGTCTCAGAAAAAAAAGAAGAAGAAATAAATAAAACAGCGAGACAGAAATAATGAGAACTAATTTACATTCCCATCAACCATGTATAAGGATTCCTCCGTGCCCATCACATCCTTGGCAGGATTCTTGTCAAGGCCTGGCCATTTCCTCACCTGTCTTCTTCCTCCGTCACAGAATCCCCACTGAAAGCACATAGAAATGTAGAGGGGTCAGGCTCTCACACTGGTTGGCCTAGAACTCAGTGTAGACCAGGCTGGCCCCAAGTTTGCAAAGATCCTCCTGCCTCAGCCTCTGAGTGCTAGGACCGTAGGTATCTACCACCATGCCCAGAAGCACATAGAGCTGAAAGGGGTGGGACCAGCAGGATGGCTCAGCAGCTAGAGGTGACCTCCGCCAACCCCGATGACCTGATTCCATCCTCAGGACCCCCGTGTTGGAAGGAGATAACGGTCTCCTGCAGGTTGCACCTCTGCATGCACACATGGCATGTGCATGTACATGCTCGCACACACATAAATAAATGTCATTGCTCTTCAAGAATTGAAAGCCAGAGCCAGGCGGTGGTAGTGCACACCTTTAATCCCAACACTTTAATCCCAGGTAGAGCCAGGCAGATTTCTGTGAGTTTGAGGTCAGCCAACAGAGCATGTTCCAGGACAGGCATGAAAACGACACAGAGAAACCCTGTCTCAAAAAAAAACAAAACAAAAACAAAAAAGAATTGAAAGCCAGGCGCGGTGGTGAACACCTTTAATCCCAAGAAGAGGTCACTGTGAGCTCAAGGCCAGGCTGGTCTGCATAGTAAGTTCCAGGATAGTCAAGGCTATATGTAGACACCCTGTCTCAAAAAAAAAGAAAAGAAAAGAAGAAGAAATGAAGGACATTATAGCATGTTTCTTTTATTAGTGATCTATTCCAGCAAATTGTCCTGTTTGATAAGTGTTATAACAAAGAAGCTTTTTTAAATCTAAGATGCAAATCTGTCACAACTCCCCTATCCCCCCCCCCATCACATTTGTTATAATGATGTGTTCAGTCAATCTTGTATATTTATTATTATCGAGGGACACACATGCCAGGGCACACAGGTGGAGACTAGGAAGTAACTCTGTAATGCCAGCTCCCTCCTGTATGTGGATTCTGGGGAGCAAACTCAGGTCATCAGGCTTGCATGGTGTGGCAGCAAGCCCTCCACCTGCTGAGCCATGCATCCCTGTGGCCCTGAGTTCCTGGTGCATTTCAAAGCAGTAAAATTATTTTAAAATAATTTTTTTTTTCCTAAAAAATAAGCTTAATTCTAACTCATTTTACTTTTGACCTTTCACATTCCCCAGTTCTCCGATTTCGGAAAAACAGCCAAATGAAAATGGAATGTCCGTGCAAAATGAAAACTTTGAAGAAATTATAAACTTACCTGTTGGCTCAAGGGCATCCAGATTAGATGTCACCAACAATGAGAACCCAGAAATTCCTTTGAAACCAATTTTGGCCTTTAATGACGAAGGGACGCTTGGGCCCCTACCTCAGGTAGATGGTGTGCAGACACAGCAGACTGCAGGTGAGCTGGTCTTCACCCGCCTTCTGAAGTTGTCGGGACCAGTCCCCAAGAGAGGGTGGATGGTTGTTTTGTCCTTTGGGGGCACAAGTAAGCCACTGTAGAAAAGATTGCATGTGGGTCCTACAAGTTGAATTTTTGAGTTGCTTCGGGCAACTTCTAGGCCCTTTCTGCCCTCCCATTCAATCTGCATCACCCTTTGAGCATCCATCCGCCAGTCTTGTCCAGCAGCACTGGGTGCCAGGCATCAGAGAGGCTTCATGTTGAACTAGACTCTGCTGTAACTGATGCGCCACTGGGTCAGCTTCTTCCCTGGAGACAAAGCTGGGCTTTGCCCCTCTTCCTCAGGTCTTCAGTACGTGGAGACTGCCTTGGGTTTTCTTGCCATTTTTCACTCACTTGTGTTTGGTAACCTTGGTTCATATGTTACTACTGTCTTTTTAAAACACAACACAACACAGTTAGGAGAGCAGTCGTGAGAACAGCACTCTGAAGCAGGATCTCCCAGAGCCTGACGGCCTTCCACTCCTTGTTCACGACTACCGAGCCTGCCCGGGCCTCGCTGATGCAGGCTTCATGACAAGTTGCCCTGAGGTCTTCATGCAAAAAGAACAACAGCTATTCTGGCAACCCAAATAAAAAGCAGCACTATTGGGCTGGAGAGATGGCTCAGAGGTTAAGAGCACTGACTGCTTTTCCAGAGGTCCTGAGTTCAATTCCCAGCACCCACGTGGTGGCTCACAGCCATCTGTCATGAGATCTGGTACCCTCTTCTGGCCTGCAAGGTTACATGGAGGCAGAATGTTGTATACATAATAAATAAATAAATCTTTTTTAAAAAATTAACAAAAAAAAGCAGCAATATCAAATATTTCTAATTCAGTGGTTGTGGCCGGCTCCCTAACACAACCCCAGCTATGTGAGGGATGAGTAGACTAGGCCTAGATCTCTATCTCAACAAGCCTAGGTTTTGTCTACCCACCTTCCCAGCAGATCACATTCACCTGCATTTCTTTAGACTGTGCTTAGCGGAAGAACTGGCCGAATTCCAGATGTGGAAATGGAGTCAGTAGAGGGGCTGTGCTCAAACTGTGAACCCTTAACAACTCTAAGGAGTGCGGAGGCCCCTGACGAGCCAGTCCCCAAATGAAACCTACCTTCTTTTCTCCTCTAGGGTATTACTGGCTTTAGTAAACTCCATCTTCTAGGCTGTGGAAATGGTTGTCTAGCCCCCTGGGGTCTGGCCTTGTGATGGTCCAGCCTTCAGAACCAGCCTGCTCAATGTTCTGTTGGTGGAAACAAATACGGCGGCAGCGGGTGCTGCTTCCCGACGTCACAGCCCCCAGATGTGCTGGGAAGAAAAAACTTCCAGCTGGTTTTTTCCGCTTCACTTCCCATGTTCCTTAGGCTAGCTGTCCTTCCGGTCTCTGTGCTCGCCCATCCCCCCACTGCCTCTCCCTGGGAAGTAGTCTAGCTTCCCATGAGTGGCATGGCGATCCTTTGGGTGACTGCTTATTGATAACCATTCCTTCATCCTCCCCTGAAGTTTGGAGCCCTAAGCATTGAACACTGAGGATGCAAGGCAAATGAAGGTAGTTTTCTTAGAGGTTATGGATTTAAATGATCAAAGCATGGAGTTTCTGAGTCAGTGATATTCCCTGAACTGAATGGAAAGGGCATGCATTTTTCCTAGTACTGGCATTAACTTAAATATGCTTACGAACCCCAACACAGTCTCCCGTTCTTGTTTACCTTTGGTTGTTTTGTGGTGCTGGAGAATCGACCCAGAGCCTCATCTATGAGCCATACTTCCAGCACCACAATATCCCTATACAAGATACTATATATAAAGTCATGGTGATTTTCTTTTAGAAATATAAGATATTGCCATAGTATTCTGTAAATGCGATTTTAGATGAATCTGTATTAATCTGTTTTCTTTTCTGTCTCCTCATGTAGAAGTTATATGAACATTTCCTCTGAAGAACCAAAGCAAACATTTTCTACAATTAATGGAATTTCAGGCTCCAAAGGAACACCTCCCTCCAGTTTTCTAAAGAATTCTCAACCATCATTTTGAAAAGACATATTAAAGCCAGCTAACGACAACAGACTGGGCAGTTTTTCTAATCATTTTCGCCAATAGAAAGAAATGCCCCTTAATCTTGATACCTTGAGGTGGCTTTTCCAGTGTGTTCCTTCTTAGAAAATCAATATTTTTCTGCATTCTTAAAAAAAAAGAGCACTTGACTATAAAAGAAATGGACTGGCAAAGCATGATTTTTCACACAGATCTTTTAATTTTTAAACTTCAATATGTAAAATTGGCAAAATAAAAAATACCTTTTACAATGTAATACTTGAAAATGAGTACCTCTCTGCTCTCCAAGTAAGAGTGAATGGGGTTGTTTTAAGCAAACCTATTTGTTTAAATGTTACTGCACACGCTATTTGTAGAGGCAGAAGACGGTCAGGCCACCGGGCTCTTGAAAACACAGCTTGTCCATGGGCATCCTGCAGACCCAGCTGCCACAGTCTTCTTGGGACTCCTTTTACAGAACTATACCGACAAGTTTGAAAATGTGAAAACATTTTTTTTTTTCAGAGCAAGAAAATAATTTGCTGTTCTCTTAAGTAATGTATTTATAATAAAAGTTTTTTTTTCAGATAAATAAATTAGAACAATGACAACTCTGCAGATCTGCTCTAGTAGGTGCACTCTGTCTGCTGCCGTGGGAGAACGTTAGGATGATGCAGGGCTATCTCTGAAGTCTGCGTGTTGCTGCTGTCCCCAGTGACGGTGGGACTATATCTCTTTGCCTTACGTGATCACAAATGATGGGGGGGGGGGATAAATATTTACTGTTTCTTTAGATCAAAAAAGAGTCTGGTTCTGCTCGTTTCAGAGCAGTGAGGAAATGCTGGAGTGACGACTGTGTGCGGGACAAGGACCTCCGTGGGTGTCCTGGGTCTGTGTGGCGTCCGTCAGCCCTTCGTTTCTTGTCGTCATTCCCCACTTTTGCTGCTGAGCCTCGCTGTACAAACTTGCACTTTCATTTGCTACTATAAATTCAATTTTATTTTCCCACTTCAAAGGCAACTAATGAGAAATGAAGAAGGGACTGCTGGGGGATATGGTTTTATGTGGAGTGTTAATGAAAGATAAATTTCTACCACTATGATGTATTGGTTTTATACAAAGAGCGAATGATTAATCTACAAGATTTAATGAGAGGTTATTCGTTATTGGATTATTTCTTTTAAATCCAAGCACATAATCTTTACCAACAGTTTGTAATTTGTTAAAATATTAATTTGTGGGGTTTTCCTGTTCTTTGGTTGTCCATGTACATCTAGATACTGTATTAAAAAAAATTCTGTCCAACAAAGTTGTTTTATTTATTTAAGTCTACCAAACATGAAACACCAATACAATCTATGGCATAGTTTTACCTGTAGGATTTTCATATGTTCTAACTTGGTTCAGGTGCACACATATCCCCTCAGCAGCCATGAGGCCATGCACTGTACTACCAAACTACGCTTCTGCCCCATGGTTAATTCCTGAGTCTTCAAATTACCTTCCATTTTAATTTCAGTGGCTTTTCCCCAGCTCCTGTATGGGATAGGTTTATTTAAAATTCAAAGTAAGCATTGTATTTTGGCTAAGTTGTCTTTATATGTTTATATATTCAAGCTGGTGTACTCATTAACAAACTAAAAGCTAAGTAATCAAGTTTTAATTAAAGGTGCTTATGTTTCATTACATTTTGTTAAGAGTCACATCGCCAGACAGTGAGTTTGACCTTTAAAATGACTGGGTTGCTTTCTGTCAGCTCTTGAAGACCTCAAGGAAGTCTTCAGTAGGGCACTCCATTTCAGTGGAGTGCTTGAGGGTCAAATGTAACCCTCACCATGGAATAGGTTTGCGATTTAGTTGCTCTCTACACCCCCCCCACCCCGGCACACACACCCCCTCCCACCCCCACCCCCCACCCCCCACCCCCCACCCCGCCCCGCACACTGTGTAGGTCAGTTAGGTCATTCTCCAGTCAGAGGTTCATTTAAAAGGAGCTTCTGGCTGCTCCCGGGTAGACCTGTGTGTTTCTCCTGCACCTTCTCACTACTGAGACAAACTCAATTACTCACAGGGATACATAGTAGCAAGCAGAGCTTCTGGCAACTTGGGCAAGTCCCTTCTGTGTCCATAAAAGCTTCCACCAGCGTCTTTCTGGAAAGACTCAGTGAATTAGGCACACTGGTTGAACGAGGCAACAGCATTTTAAACCTGAGTGAAGGCTGTGAGATTCTAACTAAGTCATTAGCTTACACGAGCTGCTAGGTTCTTAAACTTCATTTCAAGCGTTTTGACTCCATACAGTTTTCCTGGTAACTGCTTCCCTTTCAAGCTGCATTCACCAAGGAAAAAAACTATAATATTCCTTATGCTAACCAACACTGCGGTTGACATAGATGATAAATCTGATATTTCACATGCTATCTAAGGGACTCGCAAGGCAAGATAGAAGTTAAGTTACACGTGCAAAAATATGCATTGTAAGACTTCTATGGTTTTATTGCCGGGGGCAGGGGAAGAGTGTCATTTGAATTGGGGTATCATTTTGTAACACAGACTCTATCTCAAACTCATCATCCTCCTGCCTCAGCCTCCTGATCCTGGAATTACAGTGGGTTACCCCACCAGCTCACATTCAAAGTTTATCATTGTGACTTTTGAAAACATTTCTTTAAAATGGTCTTACTGTTTAGCCCAGGCTGGCCTTGACCTCATGGCAATTCTGTGTCAAACTCTGAGGCTTCTGTTACAGGCGCTGTCACTACAAGTCAAATTATTGCATATTAAATTTAACAGTCACGGATAAGTTCACATATCTTAGTGCAGTTTTTAAAAAGATAGTCTCACCGTGTCGGTTGATGCTCCATTCATGTTTTCTTCTTGCTCACTCTTGTGATCGCTCTCTATGAGACAGGGTTTTGCTAGCTCAAATTTGCCATCCTCCGGTCTCTGCCCCTCCCCCTTTTAACCAATGGAAATCAATTTACTCTTAAGCCTTTTCTGGGTTGAACATTAAAATACACAATGAGCTGTAAAATTGGATCAGGGTAGCAAAGGCATGTTTTTGAAAATTAACTTTCAAGAAACATCCTCCCTTCCTCCCTGCTGCTTTTGTTATGAAAACCAAAGGACACTTAAAAAGATTCTAGGTTGGGCTGGCAAGATGGCTCAGCCATTAATGGTTCACAACCAAAACATCAAGAGACATTCTGGGTTGTCATTTCCTTACACCTGGTTGGCCCCTCACTGTTTGGAGGAGATGCTTTGAAGGCTTTGAGGAAGGAATGTGGGAGAAAAGGGTATCGTGTAACCAGAAGGGATGTTTTGTGTTGATTGCAAGTTAATTATTTCCTGATGACTCTGGTTTTTATGTCTGACAGATTTGACTACAAGTCTTAGCAGTGGTAAGTCACTTTAGCAATCAATGCCAAGATTAAGAAAGTTAAGAAGAAATGTAAATTATGTAAAGTATGCGCTAAAAGAAGTAGCCATAGCCTGGAGGGATGACTCAGCAGTTAAGATCACTGGCTGCCAGAGATCATGAGTTCAATTGCCAGCAACCACATGGTGGCTCACAACCACCTGTAATGGGATTTGGTGCCCTCTTCTGGCCTGCAAACGTGCAAACAGCACTCATAACAAAACAAAACAAAAAGTAACCAGAGAATACTGTTTGAATGATCAGTTCTCTGATGGTCCACAGGACAGTAGAGAGAGAGGGTCAGAAGAAAGGAGAAATAGAAAAATGACTAAGCGTTGTCATCTGGAGCCCTGCTTGGGTCAGATAACAGGTCTGCAGCTAATTAGCCTCAGACAGCTTGGTGAGTTTCTTGTGTGTTGTTGGTTTTTATTACTCTTTTACTCTTTTGCCTCTCTGTTCTTTGGGGGTGGGGGGGCACCACCTAGCTCCCAAATAAGCCACCACACATGGAGGCTTATTCTATCTTATAAATGCTCGGCCTTAGCTTGGCTTATTTCTAGATGGCTTTCCTTAAATTATCCCATCTACTGTTTGCCTCTGGGCTTTTTCCTTTTCTTCTGTATATCTTACTTTCACTCTTACTTCGTGGCTGGCTGGGTGGCTGGGTGGCTGGCCCCTACTGTCCTCATCTCCTTGTTCTCTTGCTCCTTGATCTCCTTCCTCCCAGATTTCTCCTCCTATTTATTCTCTCTACCTGACACCCTGTCTATCCTTTCTCCTGCCCAGCTATTGGCTGTTCAGCTCTTTATTAGATCAATCAGGTGTTTTAGACAGGCAAAGTAGGGGTTGGGGATTTAGCTCAGTGGTAGAGCACTTGCCTAGCAAGCGCAAGGCCCTGGGCTCAGTCCTCAGCTCTGGGGGGAAAAAAGACAGGCAAAGTAACACAGCTTCCCAGAGTTAAACGCAACATAAAAGAATGCAATGCATCTTTGCATCATTAAAACAAATGTTCCACAGCATAAACAAATGTAACACAACTTAAAGTAATATTCCACAACACTTGTTTCTCCTAAACTTTTCCCTCTAAATGGGAAACAAATGCCCATCTCAGTAACTAGAGTTGAATGGTAAAATCTTAAGCACATTAGTAATTGGTCAATAAATGATACAATAGTTTTGAGATGCCTGTGGAAAACGGCCTTGGAGAAAGCAGATTAGTACTCGATGGAACTGATGGGTGGGAATGTCACTGTTTTCACTTTCTAGCAGTATCCTTAAATGCCATAAGCACTGTAATGAGATGCCCATTGTGGGCATTCTACCAGGTGAGCTAAGCCGAAAGGAACCATTGTCTTGAGACAGTGTAGCAAGCTTAGGGTTTCTAACCCTTGTCAGGTGTTACTGTATGTTACTATTGTAGTTTATCATCACCTGTCCCTCAGCCTCTCCCAAGAATTACAGTTACTTGTTATTTCTGTCTATTTGAGGCATCCTTTAACTGCTTGTCCTGTTGACACCGGGGATGCTAACTGTTTTTCCAGAAGTCACCATCATCAGCCGTGCTCACAGGAGGCTGCTGGAGGAAGCTGAAGAAACCAAGTGGACTCCGGAGCAGTCAGCAAGGGAAGGATGGAGCACTTCACATTCTGGCTTTATTTAGAAATGGCCTTTCTGGGTGCCCTGTTGCGTGGGAAGGTAATTAATGATAGACTCAAAAACAATAAAAAGTGAAAAAGGTTGAATCATGTGTGTCTTCAGAAACAGAACGAACAAATGAGCTAATAGTGTAGATAACTGGAGTTAGGTTTCTCAGTGTCAGACTTCTTAGGTATAGATAGCGAAGGACAGAGGCTAGGATGAATCACTGTGTGTTGAATCAGTCTGGAGGTATGATATGAGCTGTTGTTTCAGATACTGGATCTATGTGTATACATATGTGTGCGAGTGCATTATCTCTTAGCTCTGTCTACTGAGAACAAAACGACACAGAAGTATTGACAGCCCACTGACAATGAAGAAGTATAGAACCTGGACAGTGATTATTAAAGCCTGCCCCTCGAAAAGGAACCATGGCCCTTTGCAGAAATGGCTAGCTACAACAAATCAGGCAGGAACATTGGGTTCTTTCTGTGGAAGTCTGTGCATGTGACTAGCTCACTTGATACGTGTTAATCATCCTCCCAATAAGCCAGGAGCCTCAGGAGGGAAACACTTTCCCTGGAGACATGCAACTGTGAAGGAGCAGAGGTGGGCTGGAATTCTCACCCACCTCTGGCTGGTTCAGGCTGGTTGCGGCTCTACTATACTCATTTGTAGAAAGAACAAATTACTCTGGATGGACAGATGGATGGATGGATGGATGGATGGATGGATGGATGGATGGATGGATGAATGGATGATGGATGGCATCCTCTGTCACCAGGATTCTGCGGGACACACTTCTCAGCTGCTTTTCTAGAAACATTCATTTAGCATGGTGGTGAATGTCGGCCTGAAGTTATAAGTCTTAGCAATTGTCACAAGTGATTATTAAAATCCAGCCTCTGTGTGTGTGTGTGTGTGTGTGTGTGTGTGTGTGTGTGTGTGTGTGTGAGATGCCTCCACCAGGGCTGATGTGTTGAACTGACTTAGAGACCCCTTACCTGGTACTTTGACCCACGTCTCAGCTGGGGTTGGTCCACAGCAGCCGTCCTGGAGCCGAAACTGTCAGCTACTCCCTTGGGAGGAAACTAGGGAGTGCGTACTTCCGTGTCTTTCTAGTAGTGACCATAGTTACCTGGGCTGCAGTGAGCCCTGGTTATGACTGTCCCTCGGGGTAAGCATTAATTGGGCCTGGTTACTCTTCAAAGGGCTCTGGGCACAGATTAGATCTCCAGGCCGCCAGAGCGCTTGCCTGGTTCCCACGGGCAGCCTATGTCCTGTGACAGCTCTGGTTTGTCTCCATCTCTAGTCAGCAGATCTCTGACCAGACCACGATACACTTTGTCCCCGAGACTTAAAAGAACCACCAGACCGTGAGAGCCATGTGTAGCCTCACTGAACACCAGCAAACTGAAGTAGCTTCAGGCATTCTTTCTTCAAACCGCAGAGATAAGGCTCTTCAGTTCTTCTCCCGTCAAAGGCCGCCTGAGTGCCGGTGGCTGAGGGTCCCTCTCCCCGTCTCCATCTCTGACAATGCAATTCTCCCTCATCCTGCGGCTCCCACCGCTTCCCGGTGCTCCCTGGCCCTTCTCTTGATAATGACATCATTACTCACTCTCCAGATGGAAGTGACAGGGTTGCCATGACAAAACAAACAGGCTGTGCGGGCAGGGGCTTTCCTGTGGGTGTGTGTATGCTCTGAGCCCGCCGAGGCTCTCAAGGCTGAGGAAATCTGCCTGTCTGACAGCCTGGAACAACAATAAAGTAGAAACGGCATGGGCAACTTGCCGAGGTGTTTAAAAGCATACATTGATACAATAAGGCCATGAAAACAGGATCCTTCATTATGCTTCTTAGGGAAGCATAAGGCAGCTAATTCTAGACTTAAACTATGTTGATAACACTAGACTATGCCAAAAAATGGTTACTTTCCTTTTGTTTCTATCTTTTCTTTTCCCGTGGGGGGTTGGGAGGGGTGTCTCTGAGACAGAGTTTCTCTGTGTCGCCCTGGCTGTTCTGCCTCTGCCTCCTGAGTGCCGGGATTAAAGGTGTGTGCCGCCACATCCGGTATTCCGTTTCATATCTCCAGGTTATTTCTCTGTCCATCAAATGAGAATGATTACGGTTAAGCAGAGAGTCGGCAGCAGTATGCATAACAACGACCATCTATCTGCTAAGAGCATCCTCTGGGCAGACCTTAGTGGCCTCTCTTCAGAGATGAAGAAATTGAGGCCTTTAGCTACTCTTATGAGATCCCTCTTCCAGACGCAGCCAAAGGACAGTGACACAAAACCTCCATAACCAATGTCACCACCATTCATGCTGAGAAGAGAATGCATAAAAAATAGATTTGAGAACGAAAGCATGCAGAAGAGCTGCATGCCGGCTCCTACCTTGGCCCTGGGATAACGTAATGAATAAAGCGCACATACAAAATCAATGGTCGTGGGCTATAAGGATTAACTTGTTTCCCCATTTTGCTCTCCCTGCCGTTCCCATGGAGACAGAGCTCCTCAATTTCTCTGGAATTCAAACCACCCAGGGGACACAACTGCGAGCATGAGAGAGGCCCGGTAGAGACAGGCCCTGTGCAAAGGCCTCAGGCCCTGTCTGGCCGGTTCCCTTTCCTGCTCTCCCTCTCCCTCCCTTTCCCAAGCTCCTCAGAAACTGAACGGTATGGATCTTGTAAAGAGACACAGATTTCATAAAATGGTTCTCCATTTGCAAGCCTTCTCTAGGTGAAAAGAAAAAAACCTCTGTGGTGATGGGGTGATTCTGGCTCACAGCAGCAGCAGCAGCAGCAGCAGCAGCAGCAACAGCCACCTCACCCAGAACAATTCCCTGAGGGCTGGGAACCATCTACAGACCGGCAGACGTCACCTATACCCATCGGGACCAATTAGACATTTCACATTATGTAGCCCAAGCTGGCCTCTAACTTATAACAATCCTCCTGCATCAACCTCCTTGGTGTTGAGATTAAAGAAAAAACAAAAAAAAAAAAAAGAACCACCACACCTCACTAATTTAAGTTTTTATGCTTCTATTTTACATTGAGATATATTTCTGTCTCCCATAAGCAGCAGGGATGCCTAAAAACAGAAATCACTTGTATATAAGGCATAGTGCTTTAATGTGTCCCCAAGTGATGTCTACAACATGCCTAATCTGATTTCTTCCTTGTTTCTCATGATATGTATCAACAAACAAACAAAACAACAAAAACTAACAAACAAAAATCTTAGTTCATAACGAGGCCAACATGATGTCCATTGAGTGGGGACTGTAACAACCTGAGGACAACCTGGGGACACCTCTGAGACCCCCCCTGACAGAAGGAATAAACCAAGTCCCTTAAGTTACATGCTGACTTCCACATTTGCCTGTTGCTTGCACAGGTACACACATACATGCACTAAATACAGAATTATAGTTTTAAGCTCCAAGGTCCGTCAAAGCATTACCAGCTACTGTATATATATAAAGAAACTGTTCATGGAAAATTTAATGGCAAATAGCACCAGAAGTAAATCATATTAATAATGATAAACTTCCCTGTCCTGTCCTAAACGATTGCCAGTCCCTAGGATCTGCATAGTAAATGCTCAGTGGTGAATTGTCCTTATTTTGTTAGTGAGTCTCTGAGCCTAGACATTGTGTTTCTTTGTGTCTGTATAAACAGGTAGCAATAAAGAAGTTTGTGTCACACACAAAAAAAAAATGATAAACTTAATTATCATGAAATAACAACAAAGCGATGCACAAGCTCGTTTCTATCTTTATTTTTCTTTTTTCCCGGGTATCTCTATAAGTCATCTTTATAAAGATGACTTTTTTATTTTCAATTTCATTTCATTTGTTTTGGTTTGGTTTTTGACACAGGTTCTTGCAAAGTTGCCGAGGTTGGTATCAAACCCAGAATCTTCCTGCCTTAGCCTCCGTGTTCTGGGATTACAGACATGTGCCCAGCACAAAGAATTTTAATGAATCGCTCTATATCTTTCAGCCATGCTTCCACCTGCTCTTACCTTTGCCAAAAGGACAAATCACAACAAAATTGGAAAGGGAGCAGACCTCAAAGTTCAGGACTCACTTCATACATATACCATATACATATCGTACTGAATAGGAAAAATAAAAGTAATCATGACATACATGTTGGGTGTTGCACCATCAACCCGTCTCATAAGCCCTTCATTTACATTTCTCATTTGCAAGATGGGTTTTAGGAGAGCCATTTACCATTTATAAACGAAGCTATGATTACAGCCAGAGCCAATTTAGAACCTAGGTGTGTGGGGGCCCTACAGGTCCACGTAGGTATCAAAAATATAAAACACATGTTGACTCAAGATTGGACCCCTAGAGCCAGGTGTGTTTAAATAATAAATTTAGAAGATTTTCATCTAATCTAAGTGCCTGGTAAAATAGGAGCAAAAGCAAACAGCCACCCCTTCCCTTGAGGAAAGAGAACTCTCTTATTCCAGAATGTCCCGCTGACTCCGTGATATTTTAACATGGCAGCTCCACTAGCTGCTGGCTGGAAAAGGTCTCACAGGCTGACAGAGCAGTTCCGTAAAAAAAATTGTGGCACCCACTGTTCACTGCCCGGCTTCCCCCTTTCAGATATCTTCTCCTATCGCTCCCTCTGAGGTGGCCTAATTCTATTCAAGGCCATAGAAAGTGGGATTAAAGGAAACATAGTTAGGAGAGAAATGCTTTCTAACCTTCATTTTAACTCCGGGGATTTTCTGAACACAGTTTATTATCTTTGTGAATGCTGTGTGTCCTCCTTATCATGGCTTTTTCTACGTAGGATTTGTCCTCCCAGGAAATATATTACAGAAAGCAGGCATGAAAGAAGTTAGTGTGTTATTCAAGCTTTTGCCTGAAATAAAAAGCCATTGACTCTTTGTCTTTACATTACGACACCTGATATTCCAATTGTGTGTTCCTATGTAGTCTTTCCTCTCTCTCTCTCTCTCTCTCTCTCTCTCTCTCTCTCTCTAAATTTTGCATTGTTTTATGAAACAAGGTCTCACAGTAGAGCTGGGGTTCCTTGGAACTTGCTATGTAGGCCAGGCTAGACTCAAACTCATGATCCTTTTGCCTTAGTCTCCTGAGTACTGAGATTCCAGGCATTTGTCACCCCCAAAGTGTAAGTTGTTCAAAGACAAAAATCTGTGCTCGTCAGTGGATCCATAGGACAACAGTTTTGTGATGGTCACTAACAAATCCCCAAAAACCACATCCAATGTGGGTGATCACACTTCTTAGCAGTCCTGTAAGGTGAGTTTGCTGTTGATTAGAGTACACTTTGTTTTCTTTTCTATTAAGTTTTTATTGTTGTTGTTTCGATATGGTTTCTCTGTGTGTAGCCCTGACTGGGCTGGAACTTCCTCTGTAGACCAGGCTAGCGTCAAACTCACAGAGATCTGCTTGCCTCTGCCTCATGAGTGCTGGGATTAAAGACGTGTGTCACCACTGTCCAGCTATTAAGATTTTTTAAAATTATTTTATGTGTGTTTGTGTTTTGTCTGCGTGTATGTAAGTGCATTGTGTGTGTGTGCCTAGTGTCCCCTGGAGACCGGAAGAAGGCATCAGCTCTCCCAGAACTGGAGCTACCGGTGGTTGTGAGCTGCCATGTGAGTGCTGGGAACCAAACAGGATCTTCTGCAAAAGTAGCCAATGCTCTTAACCTCTGAGCCATCTCTCCCGAACCTTGTCTTGTGTTTTTTTTTTTTAAGATTATTTTTTATTACTTTCAGTTATGTGCACCTGCGTGGGTATGTACATGTGAGGGCAGATGCCTGTGAAGGCTGGACACATCAGATCCCCTGGAGCTGGACTTAGAGGGTGCCAGGAACCGAACTCCTGTCCCCTGGAAGAGCACACCGACTCTTAGCTCCTCAGCCGTCTCTCCAGCCCTCCTTTTGCTTCCTGAGGGTTAATTTCAAGGGAAGAACCTGTGCCCTTTATTCTCGCCCTCATCTTTTCTTTCTCTTCTCTCTCCTCCCTCACGCCTCACATTTGACTGAACTTCTCTGTACTCTGCAGTTAATTTTTATTGGTCTGAATTTGTAGTGTTGCATTATTTACCCAATATTTATTATTCCACTTCACCCCTTCTCACAAATAAGTGTCTCATCAAGACTTCCTGCGGGTTAAATATCAAAAAGAATATTTTAAATGAATATAAATATTCAGTGTAATTCCAGGCAGAGAGACTCCTCGCTCTGTGGTGTCTAGCTCTAAACAGCTGCAGAACTGAATGCAAAAGCAATCTTTTTCCTGTGTTGTTTTGTTTTTATTTTTTGAGACAGGGTTTCTCTGTGCAGCCCTGGCTGACTTGCAACTCACTTTGTAGACCAGGCTGGCCTCAGACTCACAGAGATCTGCTTGCTCTTCCTCCAGAGTGCTGGGATTAAAGGCCTGGGCCACCACCCTCAGGCTTGTTTGGGTTTTTGTTGTTGTTACTGTTGTTTTGTTTTGTTTTGTTTTAAGACAAGGTGTGTAGCCACAGCTGACCTCTCCAGCCCCAGTGGGCTCTAGGATTACATCCATCCCCTAGCTCACACCCACTCAGCTCATTTTGCAAAAGCAATTTTCAAAAACCCAGAAAGAAAATAAGTTATTAAGTGATTAAGATACAATAACTTTTACCTGGCGTGGGGGGTGGGGGTAATAAACAAAACAAAAAAAAAGGCATCTGCTCACTAAAGATTTAAGCCCAAGGTTTACAAATGGCAGAGAATCTGGACTCTGGCCAGGGAATGGTCCTTTTCAGACATAAACCTCCTGTTTTCGGTTCTTATTTTGGGGCAGGGCTGCAGGTGCCCAGGCTATGAGGAGAGCCTCCGAGCGGTTCCTTCCTGGATGACCTGGATCTGGAAGAGCTGGGAACCTGGAACCTCCCTGGCAGGAACATCGTCTGGTAGGAGGCAGAAGAGCTGAGAGACAACACTGTGCTGTGTTAACGAGTCCCGACGGCTTCCAACCCCACCGTTCGGGAACCTCCCCGTTCTTCCGCTCCCACTGGAGGATGGGCCTCCTAGGGTGAACGAGGACCAAATGAGACAAGATGTAGGAAACATTCACAACAGTGCTTGACGGGAAAACTCCCTATTACCTTTGCGGCTGTTTCCACTGCTGTGATAGTAACAGGAAGATGGAAGCCGCTGTGTCCCTCACCCAGAGAGATGTTACAGGAGTCGGAGTCTGTGGGTGCCTTTGACGGGTATGGTTTTGTTGTGGTTTTTTGTTTTTTATCTTGGACAGAGAGCACAGCCTCCTCTGTGTTTGCCTAGGATTTTGTATGTTTTGTTGTTTTCTGTTCCTAGGGATCGGCTCCAGGGCCTAGCTTATGCTAGGTAAGCCATAGCCTACCCCATGCCCAGGTCCAGTATTTTTTTTTTTTATAAGCTTTTGTATTGTACCAGAAACATAGTAACCATAGTCAAATACAAAGTTCAGTTTTATGTATTTATTGATGAAACAAGGTCTCAATATGTAGCCCAGCTGTCTTAAGACTCACTGTGCAGACCAGAGACCACCCCCCCCACCTCAGCCTCCCAAGTGCTAGGATTAAAAGCTTGCACCACCACACCCAACCGCCCCCCCCCTTTTTTAAACAAGGCATGAAAATCTTTATTTTCAAAACGAGCATGCATTTTTACATAAATCTACAACAGCGTTCAACTGTAGAAAAAAAAACTATATTTGGGGATATTGCACTCAGCAGGGCAAGCAAGCTCCATCCCTCAGGAAGGGCTATAGACCAGGCCACAACTGGAAGTACCTCAGCTACCCTCAGAATCTCCACAGCAACGTGCCCACAACGCTGACCAGAACCCCAATACATCTATTTATCCAACAGATGCCAGGGACCCTGGAACCCGCATCTCAAAGACAAACCACCCTCCTGTAACAATGGCTTCTTCGGTGAGCCAGCTCAGGAGCACGTCATCTCCCCAGAGGAAACAGGAGTGTGCCGGAAGTTCCTTTCCCAACACCTTTTAGGATTCTTGTCTTGCCACAAGGGAGTGGTCAACGAGGCCACCGCTGCCTCAGCAAAACCCGAGCAGAGCAGCCAGAGGCTGGCCTGGCCTGGCTTCAGATAGGTCCGTGCTGGCTCCAGCAGCCAGAGCAAACCCAAGAGTGGAAACCCAGAACAGCTCCGCCGTCTGAGCCTGTGCCCCACAGCCTCACCCGCCCATCAGGACAGGAAACAGCCAGAGGACCTCTGCATTCCGTTCCGTGTCAAGCCACCCCAGAGACAGCCAGCAGCAGCTGTGAAAATGCTATGCATCTCTGAGCTTGGCCATCATCTCTCCCGAGTCCTGCTCACCCCGAAGTCAGGACACCGGAGGCTCCAGTTGTGTGGCTTTCTTTTTAAACAGACAGTCTAAATCAACTTAAATAGTTTAGAGTTATTTTCAATGTAACACTCACATGAAAGTCTCCCACGTGAGAGTATCTCTGGAGTTGCAAAGAACCTCAATACGCCCTCCCCACAACCCAGTCTTCATGTCTCAGAAGAAACTGGCTTTCCTACTCACTGTTTGATCTCTTCATGCTCTGAGCATGCAGTTTCTCTGAAGATCTTTATTGTTTACTTTTCTCATGGGAGTCTACATCTTAGTCAACTCATAGTACCATGATCAAATACCATATGTTAAGTGGTTTAAAAAAAATCGTCATAGTTCAAGAAGCCAGGATGTCTAAGATCAGGGTTCTGCAGGTTTGGTAGTGATAAAGGCCTTTGTCCAGGCTTGCAGAGAGAGAGAGAGAGAGAGAGAGAGAGAGAGAGAGAGAGAGAGAGAGAGAGAGAGAGAGAGAGAGAGACTGAGCCCTGAATGTTTCCTTTTCTTACACTGTTTGTTCACTGGAACCATACTGTGAAGCTAGGAATCACAGAGTGCACCTCTAACCTCACCACTTGGGATGCAGAGTCAGGATGACGGGGAGTTCAAAGCCAGCCTGTGTTACATACTGAGACCTTATCCTGACAAACCACAGTCACATTGCTCATCAGGTGGCCCTCAGACCTTTGCCTCCCCTAGGGACTTACAATTCAGTGGCTTTGCTAAGTGACCTTCATCTGACCGACTTTTCCTTCCCCAGGTCAATGCTCACAGACGACAAAATCCTTTTTCTCTGTATCGCTGCTTCAGTAAAAATGCATTATTTGTTGACAGTGAATCTTGACGCAAATTTGAGAAGAACTGATCAATTTATAATATTGTATCTTCTGGTTCACAAAAGTAGCATATTGCCATTGCGGGGTGCTGTGGGATGGTCTGTATGTCAAATTGCTCTGATTGGTCAATAAATAAAACACTGATTGGCCAGTGGCCAGGCAGTAAGTATGGGTGGGACTAACAGAGAGGAGAACAGAGAAAACAGGAAGGCAGAGAGAGTCACTGTCAGCCGCCACCATGACAAACAGCATGTGAAGACGCCGGTAAGCCACGAGCCACGTGGCAAGGTATAGATTTGTGGAAATGGATTAATTTAAGCTATAAGAACAGTTAGCAAGAAGCCTGCCACAGCCATACAGTTTGTAAATAATATAAGCATCTGTGTGTTTATTTTATAAGTGGGCTGTCGGACTGCCGGGGCTTGGTGGGACCTGGAGAGAAGCCCTCCAGCTACAGCAGTGAGGGGTGGGGGTGGTGGGGGAGGTGGCGGGGTGGCGCATACCTTTAATCCCAATGCTCAGCAGGCAGAGACTGGCGGATTTCTGTGAATTCAAGGCCAGCCTGGTCTACAGAGTGAGTTCCAGGACAGCCAGGGCTACACAGAGAAACCCTGTCTCAACAAAACAAAAGCAGCATATCACTTCTTGTATTGAAACTTTTATTTCTCTCACAGTATTTCAGTTTCCTGGCTAAAAGTCTCATACATCTTCTTTAGATTGTTAGACCTTTGTTATTTCTTAATATTGTTATAAATGGTTTATTTTTGCTATTTAATTTCCCAGCTGGGCACAGTGGAGGCTGGAAGAGCAAGCGTGGGAACCTCGCCTCAGCCACACAGGGAGTCCAAAGCCAGTCTGTGCTACATGAGACACTGTTTCAAATAAACAAAAACCAGGGCTGGGCAGGTGGCTCAGTGGATAAAGCCCTTGCCTGGAGCAAGCAAGCTGCCTAGCCAGGATGGGCAAACTCTGGTTCAGTTGGAAACTCTGCCTCACCAAAAAGTAGAGACTGATACAGGAAGACACTGACATCAACTTTGGGCCTCTACATGAGCATGCACACACATGCACTGAAGCACACATGTGCGCGCACACACACACACACACACACACACACACACACACTAAAACAAAGCCAACAACCAAAAGATTTTCTTTTCTTCTGGGAACACTGGTAAATACCTGTAATCCAGCATTCAGGAGGTTGAAGCAAGAGCACCTAGAGTTTGAGTCCATTCTGGGCTGCATTCCCTATCTCAAAACAAATAAAACCAACAATAGAACACCCAATTTGTAATTTACAATAATTAGTTTCTGGTAAGTGGAAATATCGCTGTTTTTCTTTTAATTTGTCTTGTATCAATAATCTTGTTAAAGTGCAAGAGCTCAGGGGAGCAGTGTGGGACTCTGGGTAATCTGTTATCTGTTCTTCTAAAAAATGACATAAAAAGAGTGTAGTATTTTTAACTTTCAGATGCAATATTTTGACATAATCAATTTTATCATTTGTGTCAATATTAACGTCCAGTTATGAGAAGGGCGATGAGGATTTGTAAAGAAAAAAAAATAGTTTTAATCGAACAGGAACGGCTATGCCCACACATCTCCAGAAGAGGGAGCCAGTGAGCCACCAGGAAGCTAGCTCAGCCGGTTTTCAGCCTGCTGAGGCTCATTACCAGCCTGAATTGTGCAGAGACAATGACATGTCCGGTCGTTTCACTCTCATTCACAGCTTTAGCTTGCAGCCCTTCCCAGCAGAAATCATCCTCACTAAACTGCTCGGGGTCAGGGCTTCCGCTTCCCGGCTTTGATCTAATCAGGCTACAATGCTAGGATAGGGTCCAATCAATCTACAGAAATAAAAAAAATACCCAAAGGGGCCTTTTGGCTTCCCAAGACTGACAATAGGGTTCACTTCAAACAACTGAACTCACTCCTGGTAATGGATGAGCAGACAGAGGCGGGTGTGAATGTTGTAATTATCTTCGCCTCTTCTGGTTGCTACTATGGTAAATGGCAGCAGTTTTGGAGGATGGGAAGGTAGGAGGACCATGGTGTCAACTGATCCAAGGTTTGGTCTGACTCCCTTTCTATATTCCAGGTGGTTACCTTCCTGCACACACGCGGTAAAGAAAGCCCTGGGTTCTGTCCACCCGAGAAGGCAGGCAGGTTTCCTGACATGCCCTTGACCTTGTCTCAGCATCTCACAGGTGTCTCTGTGAGTCACAGCACCGCCTCCCTGTGAATGCTGGGAAGAGCCACCTGTGGACACCCAACACATCTTTTACACCTCTGTCCCTGCAATTACTTTAATTCCTCTTGGGTTTGTTTGTGTTTTGTGACAGAGTGAGTCTCTAGACGTATTCCTGGACAGCCTAGAACTAACGGTAGCCCAGGCTGGCCTCACATTTGGGATAATTCCTTAGCCCCGACCTCCTAAGTGCTGAAGTTACAAGCCGCCACACCCAGCTGACTAATCCCTGTTTGGTGTCCAATCGCTTTTCTGGACTCTCCTGTCACGTGTCGTGATAACTGCAGTGGCAGTGTTCGTGGTGGATGGGTCCACAGAAACCGTGCTACCAGCAGTGGTGAACTGAGGAGGAGGCTTCCTGTGTGCCAAACGCTACGCTAACCACTTCATATGGATTGTGTCGTTTGTATACATTCAAATTCAGAAGGCTTTAGAATTTATTTTTTTATTTTTATTATTTGTTTGTTTGTTTGGTTGGTTGGTTTTGGTTTTTCGAGACAGGTTTTCTCTGTGTAGTTTTTGGTGCCTGTTCTGATCTTGCTCTGTAAACTAGGCTGGCCTCGAACTCACAGAGCTCTGCCTGCCTCTGCCTCCTGAGTGCTGGGATTAAAGGCACCACCTGGCGGTTTTAGAATTTAGTAAGGACATGCATTTACTATAAAATATCAAGCACATCAGCAAAGATCTGAGTAACAACTTATGGCAAGTGAACACATCAACAATGAAGTACCTATCTATAGTAAATCACCTAGGTTACCACCCTCAGTAACTTCAGATAAGGTTGATGATAAAATGTTCTTCAGGTTTGCCTACAGCCCGATCTTAGAGGACATTTTCTCAATTAAGTTTTTTTCCTCTCAGATGACACTAGCTGGTGTCGTAAAAACTAGCCAGGACACACAGGGATCCAAGTAGTCAGTGCTATTTGTTCAACAACATTTTCATTTCATTCCCCGCCTTGATTGTCTGCCTATTTTATCAGAAGACACTTGATACCACATGCTTGGGACTATCCAGAGGACTAACCAGGCTATCTATTCTGGTCGCAGACCTACTTGCCCATCCTTAAAACAATTTATTTTTTCTCTTTGTTCAGACTCTTCTAGGTTAACTGCATTTTCAAACAAAGGTAATACTCAACTTGACAATTTCCACACACAAAAAAGAAGACATTTGTGATACAGCGGTACCAGTAAATGATGGTACAGAAGCAATGATGAAGTTAATCAAGTAATTAAATAGAGTAAATCGAATATGATGCCAGGTTTGGTGGCCTACACACATAATAGAGGTTGAGGCAGGAGGATTGTGTACCTGGGCTACATACTGAGCCTCCCAAAGGAGGAAGGGGCAGGTAAGTTGGTTGCATGGGTCAAGACACTCACTGAAGAGATTAGGGATCTGAATTTAACCCCCAGACCCATGTGATTGAGGAGAAACCAACTCCCACGGGTTGTTCTTGACCTCTGCAAAAAAAGAAGATACTCACAAAGTAACCGGCTAGAGAGACACACGTGGAGGAGAACCTCCCAACTCTGCAGAAAGGGGTTACCGAAAGAAGACTTCTGTCGCACTTGAGAAAGATGACTCACCGTCAAAACCACCTTAGCTCTCTCCAGGTTGTAGATTTGTTTTCTCATATACCCTAATCCTGGCTTTCATATGAGGCTAGACAAATACTTAATTCTGTGTGGAAAATAAATATGCAAGAATAAATCCTAGAAACATATGTATTATATATATGAAGAGAGAGAGAGAGAGCGCGCCTGCTAACCTGCTCAGATGAAAAACATGCTATAGAGCCTGTATGTGTAAAGCAACACTGTATTGACATGTGAATATACAGGTACATCAATCAATCAAAACAGAAAATCTAGAAGAAAATCCAAGCACCTCGAACATTACTGTTCTATGATAAAGGTGGTGTTCAAACTACTGGGACCAATATTGGATTTTAATAAATAGTGCTGGGACAACTGGTTAGTCATCTAGAAAAAAAATGGAATTTTGATTTATGCTCTCCCATCATATAGAAAAATAAGTTCCCAATGGATCATTAATTTAAATGCAAGAAGTGAAACCATGCCAATTACAGAAAGAAAACTTGAGGGGACTTATTGTTACCTTGGAGTAGTGGTAGGGCTCTGACAGTGACCGGAAGTCAGAGGATTCAGGAAAAGAAGACTGGATTGCTATAATGTGAGTAAAAACGGGATAGCACAAATCCCTTACAGAGTCAAAGTCTCTGACCGACAAGATGGGCCATATATGCTATATATCAGAAAGGTTAAAATGCCTAATTTAAAAAAAAAAAAAAAAGGTTTTGAAAGTGAAAGGAAAAGGATGTGAGCAAGGCATGTGAAGACAGATCCACTGGGTGTATATTAACCGATCTGTAACGTGTTGTGGAATATTAGCTGAAGATGTGTTATATTTGTTTATGCGGCGGAATATTTGTTTAATGATGCAAAGATGTGTTGTATTCTTCTATGTTGCATTTGTTTAACTCTGTGAAGCTGTGTTACTGTGCCTGTCTGAAACACCTGATTGGTCTAATAAAGAGCTGAATGGACAACAGCTAAGCAGGAGAGGGATAGATGGGGCTGGCAGGCAGAGAGAAGAAATAGAGGAAGAGAAGGGGAGGAGCGAGAAAAGGAGAAGAGGAGGATGTCAGGGGCCAGCCACCCAGCCAGCTACAGAGTAAGAAGTAAAGAAAGGTACATAGACTAGAGAAAGGTAAAAGCCCAGAGGCAAAAGTAGATGGGATAATTTAAGAAAAACTGGCTGGAAATAAGCTAAGGCTGAGCATTCATAAGAAATAATAAGTCTCTGTGTATTTATTTGACAGCTGGGTGGCTGGCTCCCCAAAAACAAAGAGTAAAAAAAAAAATACCAACAACAGTAACAGCCGTTAGCACACTGCTGCCTTTCCTTCCCCTCTCTTCTGCGTCCTCCTCACCCTCCCCTTGTCTGCTTACACCCAAGACTGTCCAGTCACCTGACCCTATACCATCAGCCCTGGGCCTCCCTGTAGCTAGAGTTTTCCTGCCTGGCCCACAGTCAGGACAAATCTTTGTCACCGGCCAGTCCCACAGCCGCTCAGACCCAACCAAGTAAACATAGAGACTTATATTGCTTACAAACTGTATGGCCGTGGCAGGCTTCTTGCTAACTGTTCTTATAGCTTAAATTAATCCATTTCCATAAACCTATACCTTGCCACGTGGCTCGAGACTTACCAGCATCTTCACATGCTGCTTGTCATGGTGGCGGCTGGCAGTGACTCCTTCCACCTTCCTGTTCTTTCTTTTCTCCTCTCTGTTAGTCCTGTCTATACTTCCTGCCTAGCCATTGGCCAATCAGTGTTTTATTTATTGACCAATCAGAGTAATTTGACATACAGACCATCCCACAGCATCTCCCTAATGGGTAAGACGTGATATCCCTCTTCACAACAGACCACCTCTCCCCCAGGGCAAGGTCGTGCTTCTTGCCCCGGCCAGGATTAAACTTCCGGTATTCCCGCCTCTGCCTTTGCCTCCCCGGGGACCTGTGTCACTAAGCCTGGCTGCACCACAGAGCCTGTTGTAGGAAACACAAATGTATCTGCCATGCCATGACTCGTCTTCAGCAAGAATTTAACTAGAGGCAAATTCTGCTCCATGAAGGGAAGTTTAGCCAGGAAAAATTATTGCTGAGTCTTTGGTGGAAAGCTGTGGGTTTGTCACAGGAAGATGAAGAGAAAGACGAGGAGGAGGGGGAGAAGAAAAGAGCGAATAGAAAGAACTAAAAGAAAAAGATGTAAATATTTCCCCCAGACCTGAATTCCTGTAAGAAGGCAATGTACTAGAACCTTCTACATCAACGTCATTCCAAGTAGCTTATAAAAATAACCATCCTGTGGGATGAGAGTGGGGCAGAGTGCATACTTAAAAGCATGTGCGTGTCCATGAGTTCAAACCCTAGCCCCTCACCAAACAAAACAAAATCTGAAATCATTCCTAAAAATTACGCAATGCTTTGAATACCTAATACACATAATCTGAATATAAAAATGAATGTAAACCCAACTTACCTACCAGTTGTCTTACGTGTTTGCAGCAGCAGAAATCAAATGGCTCTCTGTAGTATTTTCAGAACAGGATCGGGGATTAGGACTTCCAGAATGTTCCACCCAAAAAGAATATGAGTTTCTACAAATGTGGAGTGATGAAACAGATTTCACACCGAATGAAAGCATTTACCTCACGGAAGTTATCAGAATGCAGCATGTGCATAAATACACTTATATGATTCATTAGTCTTGTTCATGACCACAGCAGAAGACCTGGGGAAGGCTACTTGTAAGAAAAAAGGCTCATGTAGCTTAGCTCCCAGTTTTGGAGGTCCAAGGGCATGTTGTTCACAGTGGCTTCGTTCTTAGGATGCCTTTCTTGCTGGCTGAGTCCTAAAACAGCACACATGTCACGTGGCCAAGAGACAGAGAGCATGCCTGTCCAATGTGAGTGCTGGTTTCTATCGCTTCATATAAAGTCACCAAGATTCCATCAAGGAGGCTCCATCCTTACGACCTTACCAAAATCTAACCACTTTCCAAATGTCCCACCACTAAACACCACTGCTGGATTAAGTTTCTACCCTTTTCATACCATTAATGTATGACTTTAGGGATTGAATTCCTGTGTGCATTTGGTAGGGAGCACAAACCATATTCAAACTATAGCATATAGTAAAATGTGTATAAAGTCAGGCTTGTGTATATGAGAAGTAGGTTTGATTTGAAAGGAGGGAGGTGAGGCAGAGGGAATTAAAGTTTTTACTGAGGTTAGAAAAATAAAAACTCTACAGCGGGCTAGAGAGAGAGCTCAGTGGCTGTTCTTCCAGAGGACCTAGGTTCGATTCCCAGCACCCACATGGCAGCTCATAACTGTCTCTAACTCCAGTTCCAGGGGATCCATGCAGGGCCCACTTCTGACCTCAGTGGGCCCTGTATGGATATGGCACACAGCCATACATGCAGGCAAAATATCCATACACATAAAATAATAAAAGAAAAAAATTAAAAAAAAAAATAGGGGTGGTGGTAGCACACCCCTTTAATCTCAGCACTTGGGAGGCACAGCCAGCTGGATCTCTGGGAGTTCGAGGCTAGCCTGGTCTACAGAGCAAGTTCCAGGAAAGGCACCAAAACTACACAGAGAAATCCTGTCTTAAAAAAACCAAATAAATAAATAAATAAATAAATAACCACCAATGCTCAGAAGCTGGGTGAGCTGTCATCCCAGCACTCAGGAAGCAGAAGCTAGAGGACAACCACAAGTTCAAAGCCAGGCAAGGGTGGGTGCCATACCATGTATGTGGAGAGCAGAGAACAACTTTCAGGAGTTGGCACTCTCATTCTGTGAGGGTCCTGGTCAAACTCAGGTCATTATTCTTGGTGCCAAGCACCTTAACCACCTAGCCTTCTTGCCAGCCCAAAGTCTTAAAAAGAAGAAGAAAAAAAACCAATACAAATGCTCTTTGACTCTGTAACCTCTGGAGTAACATCCTATACCCATGGTGGGTTGAAAATATATTTAAATAACTTCCCGAACCTCATAGTATGGTAATATTTTATTTGTATTAAAATGTTATTTGTATGTTAATAAATAAAGTTGCCTGGGGGTCAGAACTATTAGCAAGCCATAGGAAAGCAGGGCAGTGGTGGCATACGCTTGTAATCCCAACACTTGGTAGGCAGAGCTAGGTAAGTCTCTGTGTGTTCAGGGATACAGCCAGTATTGGATACACATGCCTTTAATCTCAATACCAATCATAAAAAACCTGGAGGTCTATATAGACAGGCCGTGACAAGGCGGTCATGTGGTTGGGTTTACAACCAATGAGAAAGCAGAACAGAACCGCTATAAAAAGAGAGACACACAGGAAGTGGTTGTGATTCGGAGAGGTAGGACCACCGCAGGAGGAAGGGTAAGGTTTTAGCTCTTAGCTCTGATCTCTTGGCTTTCTTCTTTGCATTGGTTCTATGTTTCTTATTTAATAAGATGGTCGGTTACATCTACATCATAGTTTAGCCTACCTTGTCTACTTTAAACATGCATAGGCTATGTATAGTAGCTCACAGCTGGGCAAAGGTCACCTGATACAAAGCCTACTGTAAATGAAGTATTTAGTGTCTCATGCACATTATTGAATAATTGTATCTGAAAGAAGACTGGCCACATTGTGCACGGCAGAGTGTCGCTTCCTTTTGTGACCCCAAGTTGGACTGGGACTCTGGTTTGCTGCTGTTAGCCAGCATTGAGAGAAAGGATTGGACTGTACATTACTGACCCAACTGACTCCGGAGTGAAGCACGGTTTCTACTCAATGCATCATCATCAAGTTTTAAAACAAGAATAAATTGGCCGGGCGGTGGTGGTGCACGCCTTTAATCCCAGCACTCGGGAGGCAGAACCAGGCGGATCTCTGTGATTTATTTTGGCTTGTGGTTTTGTACATCAGTTCATAGTTGCCTAGCTCCACGTGCGAGGCCGTGTGACAGAGGAACACCTTATGCCTCATTCTGCACGTGAGGAAATGAGACAATGGGGGTTTAGGGACCCGTGTGACCTACTTCCTCCGGGTAGGATCCACTTCCCCCGAAAATGCCACCAGCTTCAGACCAAGCATTCAAAACATGAGCCTATGGGAGATATTTCACATTCAAATCAAGACAGGGCCATCTGTATTGTTATTGCCAGTGGCTCGGGATGTGGAACATGGATAAGCTGGAGACGACCACCAGTGAGAGTATAAATAATAATCCATTGGGGGTGCCAAGAAAACAGAGCCACTATTGGGAGAAGCAAAGAAGTAAAAGAGAGCCCCTCCTCCCCTTTTAATAGAAGTGAACATCAAGTCAATGTAAACACAGTTTTTTTTCCATTTAAAAAATCTTTATTGAGATATAATTCACATACCATAAAATTCCCTCATTTCAGCTCTACAATCAAGTGGTTTTTAACATATTTGCAGTGTTGTGTGACTATCTTCATCACGAACAAAGGACACTTCACTGTCTTTCTGACACCTGGTGCTTCCCCATCCCCTTCACCTGCTCCCCAGTCCCTGGGACTCACTAGGCAGATTTCTGTTGTGGATTTGCCTGCTGCAGACATCTCAAATGAATGGTTTCCCCTAGTCTGTGGGTCTTCGCATGTCGCTTCTTTCACACGGTGTGCCTGCAAGGCTGTGGTAGCATGCTCTTACTTGAGTGCTTCATTCCTTTTTATTGCTAAATATTACTACTTGTATGGCCACACCACACATTCTTTATCCATTCATCAGCTGACTGACACTTAGGTCAACTGTGTGTGTGTGTGTGTGTGTGTGTGTGTGTGTGTGTGTAGGCCAGAGGGGGACATTCCGTGTCTTCCTCAGTAGCTCTCCACCTTATTTTTCATATTTTATAATTGTTATTTTAAATTGATATTTTAGATATATGGATGTTTTGCCTGCATGTAAGCCTGTGCACCACATGGCCAGGGAGGTCAGAAGAGGGAGTTGGATCCCCTGGAACCAGACTTATAGATGGTTTAAGACAGTTTCTTAAGATTTATTTCTTGTACAAGTGTTCTGCCTGATTGAATGTCTGTGCACTACGTGCATGCCTAGTGTCCATGGAGGTCTGAAGAGGGCATCAGATCCCCCTGAATTAAGAGTTAAGGATGGCTGCAAGCCACCGTAGGGTTGCTAGGAACAGAACACAGGTCCTCTGCAAGAGCACCAAGTACTCATAACTTCTGAGCCATCTCTCCAGCATCGATTTAGAAAGGAGAAAGACTTATCTGGGTTTATGGTTTCGTAGCTTTTGATCCATGATCAGTTGGCTTTGTTGTTTGAAGTCTGAGGTAGGCAGAGAAAATAGAGTGGAGCCAAGCTCCTCACTTCATGGTAGCCAGGAAGCAAAGAATGGGGCAGGAAGAGGTTGGGGTCACCAAACCCTGAACTCCCTTCCACTGGACCCAGCCTCCACAGATCCCACCCTTTATCCAGAGCTCCATCACCTAGGGATTAGGCTTTGGGTACATGGGCCTTCAGGGCGCTCCAGAGCAGACCACACCACAACTGAGACCCTCGTGCTGAGAGGACAGCTCTGAGAATGGCGGAACTGTGGTGACTTCCAAGACCCGGAGGTGAGAGCTGAGTGTAAAGCAGGACCAACAAATTGCTTCTGTAAAGGCCGGTGTCTTATTCAGTGTTCTGTTGCTGTGAAGAGACATCTAGATGGAGGCAACTCTTAGCAAAAGAAAACATTTAATTGGGGCTTGCTGACTCTTTCAGAGGTTTAGTCTATTATCCTCATGATGGGGGGGGGGCATAGCATGGTGGCATGGAGGCCGATATGGTAGCTGAGAGTTCTACATCCAGATCCACAGGAGAGAGAGACACTGGGCCTGGCTTGGATTTTTGAAACCCCAAAGCCCACCCCCAGTGACACACTCCCTCCAACAAAGCCACGCCTCCTAATCCTTCCCAAGTAGTGCCAATCCCCGATGACTAAGCATTCAAATATACGAACCTATGGAGGGCCATTCTTATTCAAACTATCACAGCCAGATAGTCTGTGTCTCAGGCTTTTGTGGGCCATGTGTTTTCTATCGAAAGTACGCAATACTGATGCAAAGGCAGACATAGGCCATACACGAATGAATAAGCCTGTGTTCCAATAAAACTGCATTTACAAAACAGGCTACAGACTGGCTTAGCCCATGGGGTGTAATTTGTCCACTTCTTAAAGGCAGCATTTGGCCTGGAGTAAACCTTATATGTGAATGTTCTCTTGGAATTTCCAATGCCCTTCACTTCATTTCAGCCCCAAGAAAGCCTAATTTGATAACAATACAAAACAAGCCTCACCCCCTTCAGAGTGCCCAGGCCCACCTTCAGCTGGCACTGAAGGGCTCTCTAACAAGCATAGCCCCAGCAGATCTTGCCCTCCCCGCTTCCCTATCTCTGGCTAAACCATTAGACTGCATTCCTAAAGCTAACCCCCAAGATCTGTTCCGATATTTGGCCACTTCTAAATGGAGGTGCCTGACTAAAACTCCAAGATCTAACTATCAAAACACCAAGGTCCAGCAATCAAAATTCATTATTTGGCTACCCTGGTTAACGTTGTCCCATCAGGACTTAACCAGCTCATCCTAACACAGACTTAGCCCCTTTTCTCTTTAAAAACCACTCCTGCAGAGAACCCTGCTGCTGTCTTTGCCCGATCCAGATCCAGCATCCGCCCCCCACTTTATCCCTCTGGGGTAACAAATCTCCTTTGTTCTGAGAATTTGGTGTCTGAACGGCCACTTCGGGCACTAGATTCTAGAGCACAATGCGCTGTGAGTACTGAGACTGCAGAGGTATTGAGTAGCTGGGTAAGGGTACTGGGGGTACTCCTCTGTTTATCCCACTTCATGTGGGAGAACACAGTGACATTGCAGGTGACGAGTCAATCGGGGGCAATCATCTGTTGTACCTCCAGCTTGAGATCTGAAGGTGAGTGGAGAAAGCCAGCCTATAATCACAATTACCGCTGCCTTCCCAGAATGAGAACGGCGTCCCTTGGTCCAAACCACAATAGCATTCTAAGCAGTGTGTTCCCATTGTAAGATCATTCCAAAAGCTGTGTGAATTGGCGTGAGATGCGATTTGTGATTTTTAATGACATAGGTGGACAAAAAACCCTCCAGGGTCTGGGATCTCTTATTTTGCTCCGACCTCCCTATCCCGTGTCTCAGCCTCCCCAGTCCCCTTTAGCCCCTTCTCTAGCCTGTGGGGGGGGGGGCACACTCTCCTTCTGCCTCTCGCTGCTGGAGAACTTCCTGATAGGGATTTTTTTTCCTACTACTGTTGCCTTGAAACCTGGATGGCAGCTTAAAGCAGCAAGCCTCTCCACACATCGTTGGCTTTGAGGGGCAGCGGGGAGTTTTGTGCTCCCACGGGGGATGAGGGCAGTGCTCAGATTTCAGTTCAGCTCTCCCTACCAGTGGCCTCTTGGGCCAGCCTTGGAGGCTTTCATATTTTAAGCTGCCTAGGGACACATGCAACTGCTAATGGAAGCATGTTTTCCTCCCTGGTGTCAGATTTCCTTCCTTTTGTTACCATGACTATGACCCTGTCTACGAAGTAATAAACCTAACCTACTGTGTTGAAAGTTCATTTGATTCTTTGCTGAGCTTATTTACAATGCCAAGTCATCAGCAAGGAACGGGTCCATTTCAGAGGTCCTCAAACTCGAGGGTACTTTCCCCTCAATGATTTGTTAAATCAAGGAGGCCCAGGCCTCTTCCCAGAGTTCCTTCTGTTTTCTTGCTGCCGTGGGGATTTGTGATTTTTAAACATACTGTGGACGGGGTAACCGTTCTACTATGAAGCCATATCTGTAAGTCTTCTAGAGTCTCTGATTCAACAATTCAGTGGCAGAACCGAGAAGCTGTTTTCCTAAGGTCCCCGATGAGGTGGCTGCTGGAGGCCCACGGACCATGTGAAGACTGATGACACCCTTCCGCTGATGGTAGAGAAGGAGGGAACCTCCCCCCCGCTCCAGTACAGCACACTACGTCAGCTGTACATTGCATTCAAAACACTGTACAGCTGAATAGAACTCACCCGTATGTCTCTTATAACACCAGGCTTGAGAACTACTGTTTCCACTAACATTGAAGGGGGTGTGTGATGATTACCTGTCACAGGACAAAATACTGTAGTTAGATGACAGCATTATTAATTATTATTATTTGTTTTTGTCAAGACAAAACCCACCACACCGTGGGCTGGGCCCTCCCCTGTTGATCACTAATTGAGAAAATGCCTTACAGCTGGATCTCATGGAGGCATTTCCTCAAATGAGGCTCAAATGAGGTGGTGGTTTTTGTCTGTAAAGTCCTGGCTGTCCTGGAATTTACTTTGTAGAACAGGCTGGACTTGAACTCACGGAGATCTGCCTGCCTCTGCCTCCCAAGTGCTAGGGTTAAAGGCATGCACTACCATCACCTGGCCAAATATATATATATAATCTTTTAAAAGAATGAATATTCAGCCGGGCAGTGGTGGCGCACGCCTTTAATCCCAGCACTCAGGAGGCAGAGGCAGGCGGATCTCTGTGAGTTCGAGGCCAGCCTGGTCTACAAAGCAAGTTCCAGGAAAGGCGCAAAGCTACACAGAGAAACCGTGTCTCAAAAAACCAAAAAAAAAAAAAAAAAAAAAAAAAAAAAAAAAAAAGGAATGAATATTCAATGTCATTGTACTGGCTGGTTTTGTGTGTCAACTTGTCATCAGAGGAAGGAGCCTCATTTGAGGAAATGCCTCCATGAGATCCAGCTGTAAGGCATTTTCTCAATTAGTGATCAACAGGGGAGGGCCCAGCCCACGGTGTGGTGGGTGGTACCACCCTGGTAGTCCTGGGCTGTATAAGAAGCTGGGCTGAGCAAGCCACGAGGAGCAAGCCAGTAAGCAGCACTCCTCCATGGCCTCTGCATCAGCTCCTGCCTCCAGGATCCTGCCCTGTGAGTTCCTGTCCTGATTTCCTTCAGTGATGAGCAGCAATATGGAAGAGTAAACCAAATAAATCCATTCCTCCCCAATTTGCTTTTTGGTCATGGTGTTTTTTTTTTTTTTTTTTTTTTTTTTTTTTAAGCAGCAATAGAAAACCTAACTAAGGCAGTTATGAAATTGGAAGTATCGCTGTATATAATCTTGTCAGCTAAAACTGTTTCAGAAAGTTACAGTGGGGGTGACAGATTGACAGGTGTTCAGGAGGGAGGCAGCATGGAGAGGCCGTACTTCATCGGGATCTCTAGCCTGGGACCCAGATGGGGACATGAGCTACCTGTACTCTGGTCATCTGTTCATCGAGCCACATGCCTGATGATGGAGCTGCCAAATGAAGGACATGTTTGTCTAATTCTCAAAGACCTCTGAGCTACTGACAAATTACCTTGGTCTTGACGGTTTGCCTGTAAACATGGGAGGGGAGCGTAAGACACTTGCGTTTTTCACGTGGCATTGCATGTAGGGGACACTGTGATGGACTTTGAAGAATTTTCTCAACATAGCAGAGGAATAGCTGCTGTCACTCCTCCCCCTCTTCCTCCTCTCTCTTTCCCTCCATCTTCTTTCCTGAGAACTTCCTGTGGACACTGAGGGGCATCTTTACTTTGTGGACTTAAGGGTGCTTGGGAAGGCATGATAAATGACCTCCACAGAACTCCTACCCTATTTAGCAACTGGAGCTTGACATTCCAATTTAATTTCATATTTTTAGCTCAAGGCATGTTGTGGAATATTTGTTTATACTGTAAAGATGTGTCTCTGGCTAAGGCACCTTCTGATCGGTTTAATAAAGAGCTAGATGGCCAATATCTAGGCAGGAGAGATAGGTAGGTAGGACTTTGGGAAGGGAGAGAAAAAACTTGAGATGAATCTAGACATCAGGGAGACACCAACAAGACACGGAGGGAGTTGGACATACAGAATGAAAGAAAGGTAAAAAGACACATGCTAAAACATAGATTAACAGAAATAGGTTAAGTTATGAGAGCTAGTGGGACAAGCCTAAACTAAGGCTGAGCTTTCATAATTAATAATAAGTCTCCATGTCGTTATTTGTGAGCTGGTGACCCAAAGAAAAATCCGACTATAGAGGCATGTTGAAATAAAGAAGTAATCGTGAATTAGTTTGCTGTTAGCATATTGTTTTTATTTATGGCACCCTGAAATTACATATGTCACAAAGTTCCGTGAGAGTGCAGAACACTATGGATTTACTTAATTGACCCAGTCCTCTCATCTTGCATCTCTGGGAACATAAGTTGACTTTGTCTGGGCTGCTAGAAAATTTCCAATAGGCCACATGGCTCATTGTGGTAATATTTTATTTGTGCTGAAATGTGATATTTTATTTGTATGTTAATAAAGTTTGCCTGGAGATCAGAGGTCATAGCCATAAACAGAAGTCAGGCGGTGGCAAAACACGCCCTTAATCTGATCACATGGCAGGCAGAGTCTCTGTGTGGTCAAGGACACAGCCAAGCGTGGTGACACAGACCTTTAATCCCAGTACCAACCATAGAGACCTGGAGGTCTGTATAGACAGGCAGTGATGAGGCAGTGACATGGCTGGGCTTAGAGCCAATGAGAAGGCAGAAAAGGAAGGCAATTAAAAGCACAGTTTAGACAGGAAGAAGCTCTCTGTGGAATCTACTGGTGTGGTGGTAAGCTAAGGCTAGTCATGGCTATTCGCTCTGATCTCTTAGGCTATTACCTCTGTATTTGGCTCTGTGTTTCTCATTAATAAGTCTGTTTAGAAATTCATCTACAGCTTAGGAACAGAAGGTGAACATTGCTCCCAGTTTTGGAGCCTGGATGTCTGATATGAGGGTTCCAGTGTAATCCCCTTCTGATTTGTAGACTGCTACTTTCTTGTGTCCCCAAATATGGAAAGAACTCACAAGCTCTCTGGATTTTTTTTTAATAAAGACTTGAGTTCCATTCAGGAGTGTGCCATTCTCAAGACCTAATCACTGTACTACCCCAATATCATTGTATTACCATGGGAGCTTCCTTGTAGACGTTTATGAGTGATACAGATCTTCAGCCCATTGCAGTAAACTTACCTTGATTTTGGCAGTCTCATTCTCCAGTAGCTTCAGCATAGTGCCTGTTACACACACACACAAAAAAAACTTCAGCAAATGCTTATTGAACACACAGATTAGTATAGAAATGATAGGAAAAGGGGTAGATTATTATGGAAAAAAGTGTAGAATATTGAATCTACTTTAATCCAAAAGACAACTGTTGATCTCGAAATATTTTACATTGGTATGGATTTTAGTTTATTGATACAAATTTAATTATACTCTATGTATATTTCTACTCTTGTTTAAGGTATTGTTTCTGCTGCTCATTTAAAAATGTAATATATAATTGAAATATACAGATTAATAGTCATTTATAATAGTCAAATTACAGTTATGTTAGGTTTTCTAGGTATACAAAGATATATTTTAATTAGATAGATAATCTTTAAACACTTCAAAGACCTACAGAATATGGCATGTAATATGTTTAATAACCTAAGGCTTTTCATTATAGTGAGTCATGTCTGTTACTGGCAGCAACAATTACTTCAAAGAGGATGGTGGACATCGAAGAAACTCCATTTGGAGCTTGTTTCCTTTATGGCAAAAGCTAGCCATGTGGGGAAAGAAACTGCCCTTGCCTCAATTGCTGATAGTTACTGTCCAAACTGGACCAGCAGGATTCAAAAAAAGTGACTGCCATACTTTGCCAAGACAAGATAGGACAGCCCTTCAAAATGTCCTGCTTCTGAAAAAAGTCTGTCAGATATGCTAGGCCTGTAGGCCAAAGATAGATGCCTCAATATTACAGAGAAATTGTGGGTGGCTATACAGGCAGCCTGAAGTCCCTATCATTAGGTAACATTGCATCCTTCTGGAGTCTTTGATGGAGTTGAAGACTAGATAGTTACAGTTATAGTCCTCTCAAATATTAGCATATTGGGTATGAAACTAAAGACATATTGGGTATAAAACTTAGATTCTTCAGGAAAGGACAACTATTAGAGTAATCTCTATGAATTTGCCAGTTATCTATGATTTGAACATCTATAACGTGTTTCTTACTTGATATATGTTCTTATTGTATGTAGTTTTAATTTTTGTTAAGGTTATTACCTTTCCTTTCTTCTGGACAATACTTGATAATAGTGTTTGTTGTATATAGTTTTATTGTGTTAGGATTAAAACCTTCCTTTTTGATTAGACAGAAAGGGGAAATGCTGTGGGATGATCCTTCTGTCCACTGTGAATGTATGTTGCTCTCATTGGTTGATAATGAAGCTCTTTTGGCCTATGGCAAGGCAGGATAAGGTTTGGCAGTACAATCAAAATGAAGACTGAGATGAAGAAGAGTGGAGTCGGGGGTGAGTAGGACTCCTTTTGCCAGCTGCAAAAGGAGCAAGATGCCAGGAAGCAGGTAAACCATGGGCCATGTGGTGATGCGTAGATTAATAGAAATGGGTTAATTTAAATATAAGAGAAATGTTAGTAATGAGCCTGAGATATTGGCCCAGCTTTTATAATTAATATAAGCCTTTGTGTGGAATTTGGGAAGTGGCTTCTGGATATTTGGGAACAGGTGGGATAAAAGGCTCCACCCCCATTTACACACAGATATATGAACAACCGTGATTCTAGTTCACTGTGAGTGACTTCAAGAATGTTAAGATCCTATGCTCCTAATCTCACAAGGTATGTTCATAAGGAATACACATCATTATTTGATTTCTGGTTTTATTTTCTGGGTTCTGGATTTCCTGTCTTCAGACTCCAGCTGTCTTGATTTTCAGACTCTAGATTTTCACTTGGAATGAAAATCACAAAACCTTTGCTTTGTTCAATGGACTCTATGTATTTTCCAAATGAACTTTAAAAACCCCAAGTCTCTATAGTTCTATTTTGTCAATAAAGACTCAGGAGTCAGATGCTGGAGTGAAAACCTACTAGATCAGAGAGGCCAACTGCTTCCTCCTCCACCATCCTTCCAGAAACTCTCCCAACAGGATGTCCCTCCCTTCAACTGACTCTCTCTGACCCCCAGACTCCCCTCACTCTATGGCAACTTCCAGGAAAGTGGTTGCTTGCTCCACCTCTTGCTCCAACCTACAGTTGACTGCTTACAATATTCAAGCAGAAAGTTCTTGGATTAAAGGTGTGTTCTAGGGCTGAGCCACACCACAACTAGAAATGGGTCTTTCCAATAAATAAGGCAATCTCGGGGTTCACAGTGTGATCAAATATCCTGCAACACCCTGCCTCAAAACAAAACAAAAACAAAACAGAGCCTACTGCGATATTATTTTCATTGCTTTTATTAGTCCTTCTGCTACTTGCCCAGGCACTATCTGTTTAAATGGTTGCCAATGGCATTTTACTCAGAAACTCCATCCCCCCCATTACATCAGTTTGGCTGTGTGACTAGTTGATCGAACATGCCTCATTTCTGTAGAGAAGAAGCCAGTATGCCTGTCTATGGTCTCTCTCCTTTGTCCAGGAAGCGCAAAGCAACAGTGAAACCACACATCATCTTATTTGTACCATGGATTCTTTAGAACATGGAAGATACTGATGGATCCCATATCAGAACAGTACCTTTAAAACATGGTATTTGAAAGGGAAAAAAAATACAATAAACTGTGAAAACATTTAGAGAGTATATTAGTTACTATCCTGTTGCTGCGATAAAATATCATGACCAAGGCTTATGATTCCAGAGGGATGAGAGTCCACTGTGGCAGGGAGGCACAGCAGCAGCTGGCAATTGTGGTGGCAGAGGAGGGAAACTGAGAGACTGGCAAGCAAGAAGCAGAGAGAGCAAAGTGCAAGTGTGGAATGGGTAGAACTCTCAAAGCCAGATTCCAGGGATGTGCTTCTCCAGCAAAGCTGCACCCAAACATTGTCACCAACTGGGAACCAAGTGTCCAAGTATTTGAGCATATGGGTGACCTTTCCTTCTTTCTTTCTTTCTTTCTTTCTTTCTTTCTTTCTTTCTTTCTTTCTTTCTTTCTTTCTTTCTTTCTTTCTTTCTTTCCTCTCTCTCTCTGCTTAGAATCATAATTAAGTCATATCACAAATTTCAGTGTTATCAAGGATGTAGCTTTACCAATATGAATACACTCATAACATCTCATGGACAGCATTACATATCCATGGACACTTTGGGCGCGGATGGAACTTTGAGTTCTATTCATGGGCTCTGTGAGATGAAGGAGCCAAAAGATGGTGTAGGGTACTGATCACTGTGTGAAGGAAATACTTAACAAACTAATACAAGTCCCTGGGACTGACTGAGAGAGAAAATGGCGCTCTTGCACACGAGTAATAATATGCGTTAGTCTGTTTGTTATCTCTGACTTCATCAGTGCTGTATATATTTACCAATTGATCATTATCTTACTACTGTTGTCTTGACTTTGTTAGCAGTTGTTTTTTTCCTTTGTGCTTATGTGTGCATATGTGTTGATACAAGGTCATGCTAACCCAGTTTGGCCTTAAACTCATAATCCTCTTGCCTCAGCTTCCTTCTTGCTGGAATCACAGGCATGAGTCACCACACCTGGCTTTAATATACACTTTAAAGTAAAATTTTAACTTAAATGTTAAAATTCCACTCATATAGCTGGCATTATGAGACGTGTCATAACACCTGTAGGTAATGGGCTGGACTTAACATATAGCAGGGACATATGGAAACTAAATTATGTCTCTCCCAGTGACTTTGACTTCTTTTCCTTTTCAGTGTGTGTACCAGATGGTTGCCAGCTGGATGCCTATAACTAAATCAGAAATGACCAATATTGAGTATTTCTGAAGCTCCCATTCCAGGACAAATTTTATGCATGTGAATGGACTCCTTTTTCTAACAATGAGCATCCCATCTTGGGGACAGCTACAGCAAGTCACGTGCCACAGCCAGGATCTCTTCCTCGATGAGAAAGGCAGCACAAAATGGTGTTGTTTGTGCACAAATGGAAACCGTGACAGTGCAAAGTTACACTTTCGTCCGAGTGTGAAGAAAACAGTGACTTCAGTCGGCCGGGTGTGCGCCCGGCATATACCACACCCTGGGTTCAATCCCAGCACTAAATAAAATGGGTGGGGCGGGCGTGCCAATAACCCCAGCGCTTGGGAGTCGGAGGCAGAAGAAGCAGAAGCTCAGTGCCATTCGTGGCTAAACAGTGAGTCCCAGGCCAGACTGCACTACAGGAAACTGTCTCAAAAAAAAAAAAAAAAAAGATTGAATCATTGTACACATTAAAAGGTCAGGTTTGTAATTTTTCTAAAGTAATTAAATGATTGATTGGCCAGATGCCAATATAACAAATCACATTTTATTACGTTTTTTGTTTGTTTGTTTTTGAGGCTGAGTCTCACTATGTAGATCTGGTTGTCCTGGAACTCACTATGTAGACTAGGCTGGCCTCAAATTCACAGAGATGTACCTGTCTCTGTCTCCCGAGTGCTGGGATTAAAAGCCTGTAGATTTATAATTAGCTGATTAGTCTCTTTTTCAATCCTGAAAGACGTCTTCCCAAGAACAGAACAGAGATAACAATGACATTTCACTGGTGAATGTATGTACAACAAAACAGAGTTATGAAATGGCTAGCACATGATTCATATGGAAGTAGGTATCATTTATACTTTGTCTCCATTTCTGGACATGTAGACTGACAATGAACTTATTTCTCCTGCCTCAACTCTCAACTTCCCAAGTACTAGGATCACAGGCACACACAGGCCATACCATCTCTTTAAAATAAAAATACTTTAGCTTAAAAATTTTGAATTTTTTTTGTAGATGCCTGAGATATGGTGTGTGTGTGTGTGTGTGTGTGTGTGTGTGTGTGTGTGTGTGTTTGCACTCACAGCGGGAGGCAAAAGAGGATGTTGGGTATTTTGCGCCATCAGTCTCTGCCTGGGTCTCACTGAGCCTGGAACTAGACTGACAGTGAACTGTTTCTGCCCCCTACAGTGCTGGGGTCACAGGCTTGCACAAGACTGTGTCCCACTTTTTATGTGGGTCTTGGAGATTTGAACTCGGGTCCTCAAACTTATGCATCGAGTGCTCTTATCCAGTGAGCCATCTCCCCAGCCTTGCCTTTTAAAAAATATATTAAGCCGGATGGTGGTGGTGCACTCTTTAATCCCAGCGCTTGGGAGGCAGAGGCAGGAGGATCTCTGTGAGTTCCAGGCCAGCCTGATCTATAGAGCACCTTTTGTTGGACCCCAAAATCTAGGGTCTCAAGTGGGTGCCCCAAGAACCCAGACTCCATTCCAGTTGATGCAATAGCACGAGGTCTTTATTGAAGTGGCTGTACAGTCGGGCAAACTCTTGTCCTGGGAGCAAGAGTTGCATCTTACTGCAGCCCCATGGGGGCTTTTAAAGGAAAAACCACAAAAGCCATAAGATTACAATTTTCTTTTCTTTTTTTAATTATAGTATTATTATTATTTATTTTATTTTACAATACCATTCAGTTCTACATATCAGCCACGGGTTCCCCTATTCTCCCCCCTCCCACTTCCTCCCCTTACCCCCAGCCTACCCCCCATTCCCACCTCCTTCAGGGCAAATCCCCCCCCCCCAGGACTGCGATCAACCTGGTAGACTCAGTCCAGGCAGGTCCAGTCCCATCCTCCCAGACTGAGCCAAGTGTCCCTGCATAAGCTCCAGGTTTCAAACAGCCAACTCATGCAATGAGCACAGGACTTGGTCCCACTGCCTAGTTGCCTCCCAAACTGATCAAGCCAATCAACTGTCTCACCTATTCAGAGGGCCTGATCCAGCTGGGGGCCCCTCGGCCTTTGGTTCATAGTTCATGTGTTTCCATTCATTTGGCTATTTTTTTCAATAATTGAGTAAAACTGAAATTTATTATATGCCACAGTCATCCTAGGGACCTCCATGCTATATATATAGCCTCTATGGTTCTATGGGTTGTGGTCTGATTGTTCTTTATTTTATATCTAGAATCCACTTATGAGTGAGTACATACCATGACTGTCTTTCTGGGTTTGGGTTACCTTACTCAGGATGATTTTTTTCTAGTTCCATCCATTTGCCTGCAAATTTCATGCTTTAATTATTTTTCTCTGCTGAGTAGTATTCCATTGTGTGTATGTACCACATTTTTTTCATCCATTCTTCCATTGATGGGCATTTAGGTTGTTTCCAGGTTCTGGCTATTACAAATAGTGCTGCTATGAACATAGCTGAGCATGTATCTTTATGGTATGAATCAGCATTCCTTGGGTATATGCCCAAGAGTGGGATGGCTGGGTCTTGAGGTAGTTCCAATCCTAATTTTCTGAGAAACCGCCATACTGATTTCCACAGTGGTTGTACAAGTTTACATTCCCACCAACAGTGGAGGAGTGTTCCCTTTGCTCCACATCCTCTCCAACATTGACTGTCATTGGTGTTAAGATTACAATTTTTATACAATTTCATTTCACAAGATCATGGTCTGATCACAGAGTGGGTACAGTCACGTCCACATGTACATTCTTCCTGAAACCTCAAGGGGGGCATCAGGGCGGGAGTGGAGTTTACACAAAGGTCACAGTGGTCCTTCCTGGAACACCTGCAACTATCCCAGTCACAGTGGAGCACATCTCTTAACAGAAATCTTTTTACATTGTTACATTGTTACAGGTTAAATAATGGCTGAGTCAGGTTGCCCTTGGAACTAGATTTTTAGTTTCTCATTTCCTTGGGCTTGGGGGGTGTAAGCCTGAAGGGTTAGGGTCTTTCACTTTGAGTTTCAAAGGCAGAAATACTTTGTTCTGTTTTGTAACCCTCTTGTGATGGACATTCTTGGTTGTCAACCTGACTCTGCAATTAACTAAAGTTAAAAAAATGGAGGGCACACCAGTGAGGGATTTTTACTTAATTTGAAGTACAAAGATCCACTTCTAATCTGGATCTTGATGCAGAAAGACACTCGCCTTTAATTTGGATCTTGAGGCAAGAAGACACACCTTTAGTCTGGGCCCTGTCTTCTGCTGGAAGCCTGTATAAGAGCCTGCTCTTGCTTTGCTAGCAAGTCTATTCCTTCCCTGGCATTAGAGCCTTCTTCAGGATTCCACAGTCTACCAAAGACCAGCTTGTAGCCTGAACTGTTAGAAGGCCTTATTAATAAAAACAAACCCAAGGCCAGTTATTGGGGTGAATGCTAGAAGATCGGAGAAGCAGAATAAGCCACAGCCTCACCCCGCCAATTCCTCAGCTGATCCTGTTTCCTCAGACTTGAAGCTTCTGAGTCCTCATCCAGAATGAATCTCAGCTGAACTGCTACTTAAAAGCCTTAAAGCTTAACCAGCTCTAGTTCCTGGCGTTACATACCTTTCTGCCATCACTTCCTGGGATTAAAGGTGTGAGTCACCATGCCTGGCTGTTTCTAGTGTGGCTTTGAACTCAAAGATTGGGATGGATCTCTGCCTCCAGAATGTTAGGATTAAAAGTGTGAGTGCCACCATTTTCTGGCCTCTATATCTATCTAGCAGCTGTTCTCTGACCATAGATGAGTTTATTAAGGTGCACAGTATATTGGGGACACAATATCACCACATTTTCCCTTTTTTGTCTAAAATTAAAAAAAAAAAGCTTATAACTAATACAAGAAAACTATATCCAATAAATATATACAATATATATAGTCAAGAATTATAGGCCAGGGTTGGTGGCGCACACCTTTAATGCCAGCATTTGGGAGGCAGAGGCAGGTGGATCTCTGTGAGTTCAAAGTCAGCCTGGTCTACAAAGCAGTTCCAGGAAAGGTGCAAAGCTACAGAGAGAAACCCTGTCTCGAAAAACCAAAAAAAAGCTACCTTAAAAAAAAAAATTACATTAGCAATGTCTAGTCCATTATCATTTGACAAATTCAGATAACAAAATTTCATCACTTATTCTATTTAAAACAAATAGTTCCTTTTAAAACGTAGATTCAATAATCTTCCTTTTTTTGTTTTTTTTTCCTCAAGACAGGGTTTCTCTGTGTAGCTTTGCGCCTTTCCTGGAACTGCTTTGTAGACCAGGCTGGCCTTGAACTCACGGAGATCCACCTGGCTCTGCCTCCCGAGTGCTGGGATTAAAGGTGTGCACCACCACCGCCTGGCTTCTTCCTTTTTATCTTATGTTCATATTCTCTTTTTTTAGTAGATCCAAAAATCTACCTTTTACCTTATCATTATCCCCAATATATTGTGCACCTTAATAAACTCATCTGGAAACAGCCAGGCATGGTGACTCACACCTTTAATCCCAGGAAGTGATGGCAGAAAGGTATATAAGGCATGAGGATTAGGAAATAGAGCTGGTTAAGCTTTTAGGCTTTTGAGCAGTACAGTTCAGCTGAGATTCATTCTGGATGAGGACTCAGAGGCTTCCAGTCTGAGGAAACAGGATCAGCTGAGGTATTGGCGAGGTGAGGCTGTGGATTATTCTGCTTCTCTGATCTAGCATTCACCCCAACAACTGGCCTTGGGTTTGTTTTTATTAATAAGACTCTTTAAGATTCATGCTGCACCAGCTAAGACATCCAGCCTCATGGACTGAGCAACTTCTTAGACTTTCTGTTCATTGCCAGGTATTGTTGGATTAGCTGGACCGCAAGTCATTCTAATAAATCCTCTTTCTCTATATATTCATTCTATAAATTCTACTACTGTAGAAAATCCTAGTTCACCTGTAACACCTAGATAATAAGTTTCAGTAATCACTGGTTCTCAGGTGTGTATGCTGACCCCTACAGATTCTGTCTCTCTGTAGAGACTGATTCCTGTCCATCTCTGCTGCGGATTGTATCTAGGGACCAGAACATGCTGGGCAAGTGCTCTACCACTGAGTCATATTCCTAGGCCAGTGGTCTTTTAAAATAATAGGATTATTCTCATAAGGTCAATCTTGAGTTGTATGTATATTTTAAGAAAAATTATTGGGGTTTGTTAGTATCAATGGTGACTCCATAGAGTAGGCTGAATTCTTTTTTTTTTTTTTTTGAGACAGTCTTATGGAACTCAAATTAGCTACAAAGCTGCTGTGTAGCTGATGATAAGCAGACACCATAAAGTTCATTAATCTATTAGTCATAAAATATTATCATAGCACTCTTTTGAATATTAGTCAAGTTGCCAACTTTACAATCTGTATTTCTTCTGGGAATAATTTTCTATTTTTATGAAATGCTCATTTATGAAATTCTCCTTTAGATTTTTTCCTATGCTGTTTTCAATTTTTTTTTGTATTGTAACAGAAAGCAAAGGATTGATTACAAAGAATGGAGTGATAATAGTGACATTTCAGGTTTTGAAAAATAAAATCAAACACTAGAATGTCTAAATTAGTATCTAAACAAGAATCTGACGCTTGGTTAAAAAAAGTTATTAGATATCAAATGGATCTAATTAATCCTTTATTTCTTTAAAAAATTTTTTTGTGTGGGTGTGTGTGTGCCTAAGTGTATAGTGTGTATGGTATGTGCTACAGCTCCCTGTAGAGTTCAAAGGACAACCTTAAGCAATCTGTTCTCTCATTCTGTTGTGGGGTAGACACCAGAGAAGACTGCTCAGACATGGCTTTATGGCAACAGGAAGTCATTTATTAGCCAGCTGGTGAATACACTGGGTGTTCAGGATCCCAGCGTAGGCCCAAGCCTTTCTCAGGGGTAGCTTTGAAGCACAAAAACCACGTCCTGGGTTGACATACTTTAGTTAACAAGATGAGTTAGCAGAAGAGGAACTACCGAGGCCAAAAAGCAAGGTTAGGACATTTAGAGACTTTCCTAGAACTATGGACTTTGATGGATGAGACCTTTGTTTTAGTTTTGGCAACTGGTGCTGTCTACAGGCTGAGGTTTACAGCCGGAATGGTACTTCCACCATGGGAGTCAGTTGTGCTAAGGTCTGGGGCCTTGTTACACTTCTACCATGTGAGTGCCAGGGATTGAACTCAAGTTATATCAAGATTGGCAGCAAGTTCCTTTACCGGCTGAGCCCTGTACAGGGCCTCAATTCATTTATTTGTTCCAATGTCTTCATTCTTTGGTAGTACATTGATTGATTTGAAATCAAAGTTAGGGTTGGAAGGTGTACTTCTGTGGTAAGGCAATTGCGTTGCATGTACCAGGCAGGCCCTGGGTTCAAGCCCCCTCCCCGAAAAAAATTATAGTGCCTCAGACGAAAAGATGACTTTTCAACATATTTATAATAGAACTGCAGAGGACTTGTAGCTGCAAAGTGATTACATTTTAGTGTTTTGAATAGATTAAGACCTATTAGCATTCATTGTCTCATTAATATAAGAGCTGTGCTGTCAACGGTTAGGGCTTTTGTTGGTTTCATTTAAATACAGTTCGCCTACTTGACAAATACTTTCTGAGCTCCTATTTGCTGAATGCTTTGCTCCCATCAGAGTCCAGCATACGCCATGATCGCAGCTCTCACTGCTTGAGAATGGGAGCCGGACGAGAAGCAGATTGCCCAATTAAAACACACTCGAAACCAGGATTCGTTCCAATAAAGCCAGGTACTCCCATTTTTAGCTGGCAATTCGGATTGTGAGCAGGGACTGCCCTGAGCAGGCACAGATATCAGAACCAAACTCTAATGCGGAATTTAAGTGACAGGCTGCTAATTACAACCTTGAAATCCTTCCGTCAATTTAACGTAGTCCTAAAACATCAAAGCAGTAACGGTTTTAGTCCCTCACGTAGCCCGGCTTCGAGAAGAAAAAGCAAGCACACGCGCTCAAGGTCTTTTTCTTTGTGATGTGTTTCCAATCAACCCCCGGCTCGCCTATTTACAATCAGATTCACGATTCTGGCGGATCGAGTCATGGTGTGCGGGTTTCCGGGTCGGCGCAGACTTAAGGCTTCCGCGCCAACCTTGAGAAAGCCCCCAGGGGCGGGCGAGGCTTTGGCGTCTGGCAAGTTAGGCACCATCGCATGACGCAATCGCCGGGACGGCCTGAGCCCGTCCCCGGAGCCGCCGGGACGCCGAGTCAAGACGATGCGGCTCCGGAGACAGCCGAAGCCGTGCGGCTCGCCAACTAAAAAGTGCGTTTAGCCCTTTAAGAGTCTGGGAAAGGCGGCGGGCGCTTCCGGGTCTGCGGACGGAGCAGCCGTGGGCCCCGCCGGTCTTTGCCCGCGGCTGGCGTGCTCTGGGTGGGCGTCTCAGAATCGCCCCAGGTCAGCTCACCGCGCTAGGAGCGCCCCGAAAACGAGGCCGGGTCATCACCGGCGGCTACGCAGCGCCGCCGCCACGGCGCCGCCGCCACGTCCTCGCGCGAGATCGGCCCCGCGACTTCCCAGAAAGCCCCGGGGCCAGCGGTCTCCCACCGCGGGGGCCGCGCCGAGCCGCGCCTGGGCGGAAGGGTGGGCGGGGCCCCGCCGCGATCCTTGGCGGCCCTGGCAGGCCACGCCCCAAGCCGGAAGTGACGGAGCCGAGCTAGCGCGTCGAGGCTCCCTCTATGGTTCATCGTCTCCTCCTGGAGTCGGGAAATGGCCGCTGTGTAGTTCGCCGCGGAGAGAAAGCCCCGAAACCCGTGCTTCGGCGCGTCAGGTAAGGCCTCGCGCTGCATTCGGAGTGGCCCAGGAGAGCCGCGGAGAGAGGAGGGGTGGGGGAAATGGATCACTCATTTTTTTTTTTTCTTCCGTGCGTGGCGACGGATCGGCCCGCGAGAAGAATCCGGGAGGACCCTGTGCCGTTATGGATGCGTTTTATCATCAGCATCAGCACCATCAGTTCCTGGGTGTCTTTTTTTTGTTTTATGACTTTATTTTTTTTTTAACGGCGCCACGGGCCGCAGAGGTGGGGTGGGGGGGGGATGGGGAGCTGTGCGAGCCGCGCGGGCCGGGCTCGCGAACCTGGCTCGGGTCCGGAGACCGTGCGGCCTTTTTCCCCCTCGTGCGCGTGCGCAGACTCCCTGGCAACCCTTCCCCCCCCAGCTCGCCCCGCCCCCTCCCCACCTTTCCGCCCGGGACTCCTGCGCGCGCCCGACCCGAGGTTCTGCGCAGGCGTGAATTCCCCCCCACCCCCCTCTTTCTTTTCCTGCTGCCGATGGCAAGGCGGCCGCGTGTGTCGGCTGGGGTGCCCGCTGGTCGTTGGCCGGGGGGAGGGCGTGCGGAGGGGGCAGGGGTGGGTGGGGGAGGTGTCCTTTCTTCCGGGCCCGGCTTCCGGGCCTCGGCTGACATAACGGTGACCCTGCCACCAAGTGAAGCGGGCGCGGATCCACCACTTTTCTGCGTCTGCGATGGAGCCGCCTCTCCTCGCCGCCTCTAGGGTACAAGTCAGTTGAGGCCCGCTTGAAGTTGACGAGATCGAGGCTTGGGCTCGGTCGTGTGTAACCGACCGCCCAGTACCTGGGGGTTGGCGGGAAAGTTTTTTGTCCCCCGACCCCCCCCCCCCACGGTGAATCGTTTTGGTTGCCTAGCAACTCACTCTGGGACCACGGTTCACTTTTGACTGTAGCAGTCGGTGGCCTAGTTAGTGCTTTCGAGAGTGAAATTTGGGTCCCAACGGGTGCGTGTTGGAAGGGCCCGTTCTCCAGTAATAACAAGCGCTGACGTGCCTTTTTGGTAAGAGTTGGCACGCCTTAGAAATTGACTCGGGACATTGGCCGCGGTGATTGGTGGGGTAAACGGGTGAGGAAGAAGTTGAGGTTGTAACTCTGTGGCCCAGTGCTGACCTCGAACTCTCAGCTGATCTGCTGCTTTAGCTTCGGGAGAGGTGGGGTAACAGTTTTGTGTGTCTGCTTCGGGTCCCTGTTGGGTTTTAAGATTTTTTTTTTTTCTTAACCTGAGGAGTTGCCAGAATATTGGATCTATGTATTTCAAACTGGCCCTTATGAGCCCAAGTGGCTTCGAACTATGGGTTCTTTATGTGTTTGGGTTATAGACGTTCAACACAATGCCCAGCATTTTAGGTTTATCAGGTCAAATTCGAGGATCAGGCCTAGGCGGTGGTGGCGCAAGCCATTAATCCCAGCATTTGGGAAGCAGAGGCAGGCGGATCTCTTTGAGTTCGACGCCAGCCTGGTCTACATAGTGAGTTCCAGGACAGCTAGGACCATTACACAGAGAAACCCTTCATCAAAAAACCAAAATTCGGGGATACTATGTAGTTTTTATTATTAGAGTTGAAAAAGACAAATTGAAAGCAAATACACCTAGAACTGATGAAAACCAGTAGTCACTTCGGACTTACACCCTGTTGCCACACATACTTGTTTTATATTAAAAGGGAAACGCTGAACAAAGTTTCTTGTCTTCACTGAATTTGCATTCTAGATAGCTCTAACTGGATTAGTTGGGGGACTGTTAGGCGATGCAGGACCTTTACATAGAAAAGACTTAGCAGTTTGTTTGCATTTTTGTGTCATCCTAACCAAATTCAGGGTATGGTGAAGGAAAGAGTGTCCCTACGCAGTTCATACAAACAGCTGAGATTTCATCTGTGTTGGAGTAACAGGCTTGAGCTACTACCAAACGCAGTTACCTCGTGGGAATCAAACCCAGGCCTCTGTGCATGCCGGAGAGCTCTGTCGACAGTTCTCACTCTCCATCCCTAGAACTGACCTTATCTTTGTAAACAATTTTAGGACTTGACAGCCGGTTTGGTGAAAGTACTGCTCAGTGAGAGGCTTGCATTTAGTTGGATTTATTGAACAGCTTATATGGGGAGCAAACTAAACTCTATTAGATTATCTGTGGTGTAAAAGAAGGATTGGGAATGCAGGACCTGCATTTGAAATCATTTGAACACTATGCACTAGCTGAAATCTGCTGTGTAACTTTCTTGATTTGTTAATAAGAGAATCCAGACCAGTGTATCTATGGGTAGTAATTGTAAGTGGTTGGAGGATATGGTATCTAGCTTCTTAAACATTCTTTGTGGGTTTTTTTTTTTTTTTTTTTTTTTTTGATTTTCAAGACGGGGTTTCTCTCTGTAGCTTTGCGCTTTTTCTGGAACTCACTCTGTATCCCAGGCTGGCCTCGAACTCACAGAGATCCACCTGCCTCTGTCTCCCGAGTGCTGGGATTAAAGGCGTGCACCACCACTGCCTGGCTAAACATTCTTAAAAATACTAATGAGTATTACCTGAGTCATAATCATTTAATATTTTTGACTCTTGATTTTTGAAAATCAGTCTGACCATGAACTTCATAAATAATAGTACTAACCTACTTTCATTTAATGTTTTAGCGATTTCTAAAACTTTAATTTTACCTGATCCATTATGTCTTCACTTTCGTAGATCAGTCCCGAATGGTATAAAACTTAAGACCACATGACCCAGGGAGTGTGGCACAACTTGGTTTAGGATGCACTGTGGTTCTTAGTTCATGTTTTTAAAAAAACGGGGTGGTGGTGGTGGTGGTGGTGGTGATAGGTAGCTGGAACAAACTAAAAGTTTGTGACTAACATGTTTCACTTTTAATTATGGAAAGTGTCTGGTATAAAAGTAAAATAATGAATCAGGCATGATGACTTGCACCTTTAATCTCAGCCTTTGGGAGTTCAAAGCTAGCTTGGTCTATATATCGAGTTTCAGGACTGTTAGGGCTACACAGAGAGACCCTGTCTCAAAAAACAAACAAAAAAGTAAGATAAACTCCCATGTTCTGGTTGGTTATGCTTACTAATTTTCAGAATTTTATGTTTTGTTTAATATTTTTTGTCCATTCTGTGAAGCATTTTAAAATTCCAAACATTTTATTAAGTGTTTCTGGAATGAATTTATTAGAATACTTGTTAATGCTGTATTGAAAACATAGGAGTACTTTTAAATAGATGAGTTGTTTGAAGTAAATTTATGGATAGCCTGCAGAAAACCTGTAACAAACAAGGCTAACCGATAATTATAACTAATGCCTGAGCATACACCATGTGCCAGTGAGTTACTTTAGCTTTTTCTATTTATTATTTAGCTATAACCTTGTAAATATCTTTTTATACCTATAGAAATTAAAACCTGAAAGAGATTAACTTATCTAATGTTGAGTTGTCATTTAATGAGTGAGCCTGTATTTGAACCTAATATACATACTTACATACATACATACATACAGTGTATTTTTCAGATTTTAAAAGATGTGAATGGCAGTAATTTGCTTAAACTTGGGCCCTCGTATGCTAAATAGACTTAGCTTAAATATATTTGAAATCAGCTGGTTGCTGGTAGTGCACACCTTTAGTCCCAGCACTCTGGCAGAAGTAGGTGGATTTCTGTGAGTTGAGGTCTACAGAACTAGTTCCAGGACATCCAAGGCTACACAAAGAAACTGTCTCGAAAAACACAAAATCACAAGACAAAGAATCTACTTTGAGCAGCTTTATTTAGATTTTTAAAAAATTTTATTTTGAGACAGGTCTAATTGAATAGCCCTGATTATCCTAGAACTTGCATTGTAGACTGAATTGACCTTGAACTTGCTGAGATGCTTTTGTCTCTGCCTCCTGAGTGCTGGGACAAGGGTTTTACAGATTGTGATATTATGCCTAGATCAATGATCAGTCAGTTGACTTATCTGTCTATATCCAATCAATCCTTATTTATCTCTATCTATTATCTATCTAATCTCAAGATTTCTCTCTCTCTCTCTCTCTCTCTCTCTCTCTTTCTCTCTTTCTCTCTCTCTGTCTACCTACCCCCCCCCCCCATCTCTATCTCTCCATCTCTGTATCTGATAGTCCAGGCTGGTCCTCATCCTGTGGTCCATCATGTCTCCCAAAGGCTGTAATTAATCACAAGCCCATGTCACCAAACTTGATGAACATTTCCTTTAATCACTTGTTTTCTAGCCAATCGTATACATTAAAAAAAAGATATTTATGGATTTAATTTAATTAAACCAATTAATTTGTTTTTTCGAGACAGGGTTTCTCTGTGTAGCCCTGACTGTCCTGGAACTCACTCTATAGACCAGGCTGGCCTCGAACTCTGCCTGTCTCTACACCCCAAGTGCTGGGATTAAGTCTGTGCTGCCGCTGCCACCACTGTCACCACCAGCAGGCATGATTTCATGTTTAAAGACAAAACTTGGCTCACTTTCTTCTGAGTTCCTTACTGTGGTGAACTAAAGATTCATGAGGCCACTTGTTCTCAATTGGAGTCTTTTAACAGGCAGCCTTGGTTGGAAGTAGAGGGAAGTTTGGCAGTTGAAAATTTGGTGCTTGAGTTTTAGCCCCGTAAAGGCACCTGTTAGTGCAGTGACCAAAACACAGACTTTGAGGTCTGGAATTCAGTCAGGTTCTGACTGTCTATAGTCTGTGACTGTGTACCTGAAAACCACAAACATTTCTCTTTGTTTTTGTTCCCTACGCGTCTTTCTCCCAGATGCTCACGTATCAGACTGTTAGAATTTGGGATCTCCATCAGTTTTTCTTACTTTCATATTCTGTGTACTCCAAACAAATATGTGAATGTTGTTAAGTATAATTTGACACTAAATTCTGGACTTGTCTTTTCCGCCCTTTGCTACCGTCTTTTCTAGATAACTATTATATTTAGCTTTGAACTGTCCAATTTGTCTACTTGTTCTTTCTAGGTTATTATCCTCTGCACGGCAGCACCGGAAAATGTAGATCAGCTAATTAGGACTCTCCTCACACCTCAGCAGCGGTGGAGTGGGGTTGATGGAGGGCTCAGTTCAGTATAGTGCTTGCTGCAGAAACCCGGGGACCTGAGTTTGGATCCCTAGCACACGCCTGAACAGCCAGGCCTGTCATCTAGTATGAGGGAGTAGAGTAGGAGGAGGGCACAGGCTTGTGAGCCACTTCAGTCTAAAGGGTGAGGAGATTCTGTGGAGAACAGATTGGAGAAGACATTCTGATTCCAGCCTCTGGCCTTGCACCTGCAGGCATACATCACACAAGGAAAGAAAGCTGTGGAATTACATTGTGCGCTGTGGCCGACAAAGGCTATTAAATGTGTTCCATTTCTACATGTCCTTTGACTTAAGACCCTCAACTCTCAATGCTTCAGCTTAGTTACCCTTTCTGTTCCGAATATGTCAAGTTTGGATCTCTGCCTAGAACCTTGTACCTTCGAGGTCTTTGTGCTTTTCTTGTCTTTAGCTTAAATGGTACCTCATTACCTAAGTTCTCCTAATCATTCCTGTTAACACATCACCTTTTTTTTGCTTTTTTTTTTTTCTTCAGCCTTCCAGTCACCATTTGATGTTCTCTTTCTCCCATCCCCTTGCGTAACTCAGGCTGGCCTGGAATTTAAGATTCTCCTCCCTCTCCATTGCTGAGAGTACACGTGTCCAACCCTTGGCACGGTAGTCTTTGATACTGACCATTGGATGTCACATATTGTTAGCGTGAATTCATGAATGTATCTGAACAAGCATATATGCTCATTGGTTTCAGCAGTCTGCAGTCCATTTTTTTCCTCAGTTTTCTCTTTAGTGTGCATTTTCTTGGACCTTAAAAAAGTCATGACTTGGATTAAAGAAACTTGGCAGTTGATTCTATGAATATACAGATTGAATTAGCTGTTTGGAAATGTTTAGGCTAGTGTTAGCTAAAATTCTTATTTCTAGTGGTGAAATCAGTGATAATGACTTCTGAGTCAGAATAAAGTTTTATGTGTAGTGTGTGGGATGGGCATATGAGTATGGCTGTGCATGCCTATGTGTGTATGGGTGGGCTTTGGGTGTCTTTCCCTGTTGCTCTCAATTTTATTTTCTAAGATAGGTCTCTGATGGAACTTAAGAGTTGAGCAGTTCTCTAGGTTGACTTGACAGTGATCTCCTGGGACTCCTGTCGGCCTCCCAGCTCTCAGATGACAGGTGTGCATCACCACCATGCTAGCTTTTTACATGGGTGCTGGGATTCAACTCAAGGGAAGTGCTAGCCCAGCAAGGACTTCAAACTCTGCTGTGTCGCTCTAGCACAGACACCGATTTAGAAAGCTAACTTTTTCTAGAATCTACTTGGGAATTTCGGTATTTAAAAAAACCTAACTTGTACAAACTTTAGACATATATTTCGTTTTGTGCCAGTCCACTTGGGTTTTTGGTTTCACTGCTTTCTAAATCCAGGTGAAGGGCAATGGCTGTTTGTGGGATGCTATTATTGATTGACACATTTAATTGTACTATTTCTTCTTTGTATTTCCAAAATAGCATTTTTAAATTTGATTATTACATAGTAAGATTCATGGATTTTTATTTTAGTATATGTATCTCAAATCTATTTATGTGCTGGCCTCTTAACAGCAGTTATATATTCTTTAGTTTAATTTCTGTTCTGGTGCTGGTGGTGGTGCACACCTTTAATCCCAGCACTTGGGAGGCAGAGGCAGGCGGATCTCTGAGTGTCTACAGAGTGAGTTCCAGGATGGCCAGGGCTACACAGAAACTCTGCCTTCAAAAACAAAACCAAACACCCCGCCCCAACAAATACAAAAGAATCTGAGCAATTTCAGTTCTGGTGGTTTTGGACCTTTGTTTGAATATAACTGATAATCGCTGTATATTATTCACAAAGTTGGAACTTTTTCGGTATTGATAAATGTGTGCACAACATTAAATTTACTTGCATAGTAATGGCCAATTAGCTTAGGAGTATTGATTCCCTATAGACTGTGCCATTGCTTAATCTGATACTTGTGTAAGAATGGTTTTGGCACAAGTGATTGTGGTTGCAGTTGAAGGAAATTTTAAAAATCGGCTTTAGATAATAGGAAGTTTTAAGAAAAGCAGCAGAGCTGGGCTGTGGTGGTACACACCATTAATCCTAGCACTCAGGATGCAGAGGAGGGAGGATGAGTTCCAGGACCGCCAACGCTACCCAGAGAAGCCCTGTCTTGAAAAGCAAAAGAAAAAAAAAAAAAAAAAGGAAAGAAAAGAAAAAGAAAATAAGTAGAGCTGTTGTAGATGTTAGAAAAATATAGCATTATAACTATTAACTTCAGGCTGCTTACATGTTTTGTTTTCATATGTGAAGATGATTTTGAGATTTTTCTGATGCAGTGACATTTGTTCCCTAAAGGTCAGGTGGCTACAATTAGAAATCAGCTATCAGTTACCTGATACTTTGCTGCATTGTGTCTAGAAGAAAGTTTGGTTTGACAGTTGTGTAGGATCTCATGTAGCCTAGCTGAGGGTGAACTGAAACTGACTCTCTTGCCTTCTTGCCCTAATTTGTGGATTATAGGTGTTACTGTTGTTGGTCAAATTATTTTATGTTTTGCCCACATTTAGGTCTGCACCAGGTTTGTGTTTGGTGCTTTTGGAGGCCAGAAGAGGGTGCAGATCCCTTGAAACTGGTTGCAGGTGGTTATGAACCACCGTCTCGGTTCTGGGAAGTGAACAGTCCTCTGGAATAGCAATCAGTGCTTTTAACCAATGAACCATATTCTCTGGCCTCTTTGTCACATAGTGAACATAGGCTGTGCTCCATAGCTCAGGCTGACCCCAGAATCACCATCCTCCTGCTTAGCTTTGCAAGTGCTAGCATTATTTCCCAGCATGATCAGCTTAGGTAAATTGTTATGATAAAAGTTTACTCTTTCCTAAGTCAGGCAAGGTGCGTGCCTGTAATTTAGTACTCGAGAGGCCTGAGTGGAGGTTTGGGCTACATAATTTATTGCTAGTCCTAATATATGTATTATAAGTAGTGCATATCTAGTATACCATAAACTCAAACTCCTTTTTTTTAAAAAAAAATCTTTGCTAGGAATTTGAATTTAGAGTTTAATTTCCCATAACATTCTCTACAGGAAGAATCTTGGCAGTATCTTAGAGACATCACTGACTTCTGGATCCTGCATAAATAAAGCCCAAGGTAAATGACATTCATATTCTATAGGTTTTACTTTTGACTTTATTGGCTGCCCACCTGAATCAGATGAAGTGATTCAGAGTGTTGCAAACTGGCCTTGGAGATGGAGTTCAAGAAGTAGGGTGCTTGCCTAATATGACAAGGCCCTAGGTCTAGCCCCTGGTACTACCAAACAAAGGTGCCTGGAACATTTTTTCTTTTTGGGGGGGTTGGGTTTTTTCTATAAACTCAGATTTTGAGTTAATTTTAGGAAATTGTTTCATTTCTCCATTGTGTATTGGCTTTTTCCACTTCTATAAACCTGTTTCCTAAGACTCCTTGAGACAGTCTTGTTCTCTAGTCTGTAGCCCTGATGGATACTCAGTGCTGCCATGACACTCCTTTCTCATCATGCTCAGGTCAAAACCTTTCCATTTTTTATTTTGGGTTTTTTTGAGACAGGGTTGCTATCTCTCCCCCCCCCCCCCCAGTCCTGGCTGGCCTAGGGCTCACTGTGTAGGCCAGGCTAGCCTTGAACTCACCTTCCTTTGCCTCCCAAGTATTGGGTTAAAGACCTGTGCCCCCATGTTTGGCTCAACTTACTATCTTCCATAATGTACTCTAGTTTTGTTTTATAATAGCAAACTAAATAAATAAGTGCCCTCAGAATTATTTAGTGAGAGTAAAGATTTAAATATATGAGAATTACAGGCTTTTACAAGATTAGTAAATTGAGTTTTATGGATATGATTACTTATGTTGACTAATAAGTTAGAAATTTGGAAAGTTAGCCGGGCAGTGTTGGCGCACGCCTTTAATCCCAGCACTCGGGAGGCAGAGGCAGGCGGATCTCTGTGAGTTCGAGGCCAGCCTGGTCTACAGAGTGAGATCCAGGACAGGCACCAAAACTACACAGAAACCCTGTCTCAAAAAACTAAAAAAAGAAGGAAAAAAAAAAGAAAAAGAAATTTGGAAAGTTATACAGTTGGCCCTTGACTAACATTGAACTTGAGGCTGGTGGGATAAGATGACTTAGCAGTAAACACTTGCTGTGGCAGCCTGACAACCTCAATTCAACCCACTGAATGGAGCAAGAAGAGAGCCAACTCTTTATAAACTTTATGAAGTTGTCTGATTTTCACATGTAGACTGTGGCATTTTTTTTGCATCTACACACATATATTGTATACCCACACTAAAAAAATAAATTGAGGCTGGAGAGATGGCTCAGCAATTAAAAGTACTTAACTGCTTGCTCTTCCAGAGGACATGGGTTCAGTTTCCAGCACCCACATAGTACCTCACAACTACCTGTAACTCTAGTTTTGGAAGACCCGACACCTTCCGGCCTCAGTGGGTACGAGGCATGTATGAGACCACATATGAAGGCAGATCATCCATACACATAACAAAAATTTAAATAAATGAACTTAGTTTTCCATTTGCCCCACCCCCTCTTAAGTGCTGGGAAACAAACCCCATACCTTATGCATGCTAAGCAATTACATGCTCAGTTCTTATTTTTATTTTACTCTAAGGATTAAACTTGGAACCTAATGCTTGCTAAGCAAGTACTCTACTACAGAGCTATATGTATCATTAACCTTCTTTTCTCTTTTTCTTCTCCTTTTCTGGGCTTACTAAGTAGCCCAGGCTGGTGTTGAACTCACATTATCCTGGTTAGGCTCTGAACTTGAGATCCTTTTGCTTCAGCCTTCTCAGTAGCTAAGAGTGCAGGGCTGCCACCTGTAACTAACCTGAGTTAGTTACATGGATGGTTTAAAAACTTTGTAGCAGTTTGAAAAGATGTGTAGACCATGTAGTTTAGAAATAATTGAAAAAAAAAAAAGGAAAAAGTTACTTGCATGTAAATGCTTAGATAATTCTTTATCACTATAAAATATATGCAAGTTAAGATTTATGACAGTAATGCACAGGTTCATTTGCTTTTGAAAAATATAAACAAATACACATGGGTGGTGGTGGCACATGCTTTTAAAGCCCAGCACTAGGGAGGCAGAAGCAGGTAGATCTCTGAGTTCGAGGCTAGTCTGGTCTACAGGCGAGTTCTTAAACACACACACACACACACACACACACACACACACAAACAAGTACACACAAATACAAAGGCACAGCATTAAATAGTGACTTCATTAACTCTTGTACATACTATGATTTCATAGCTACTTTCTGTTGTACACTATAATACTGATATCTTCATGTGAGCAGCTTTCCTCAGTAAATTTTCTGTTGCATTTTTATGCAGCATGCAACATATAACTAAACAGTAAGCCATTTAAGTTTTGGAGCAGTCAGAAGTTGATTGTATTCGGAAGCTTGACTGCCTGGGGGTTAGTGTCTATGATGTCTGTTGTTTAGGGTTCAACTTATATGGCAAAAAATAAATTTAAAAGCCTAAGACTATATCCATATATGTATGTATGTATGTATGTATGTATTTGTGTGTGTGTGTGTGTGTGTTTCCTTCTCAATCATTGAAGAATTAAAATAGTGACATTTGGTTTGTGCATGCAATGATTTCACTTTTTTTTTTTAAGGAAAAGCACATTTTATAAATCAGTACTGCTGCTGATTTCTGTATCTAGTGAGGTCTGATTCTATCAGTGCTTAGAAAAATTAAGATTCTAGTGACTGACTTTCCTTTTTTTTACTCTCTTGGTTTTTCGAGACAGGGTTTCTCTTTAACAGTCCTGACTGTCCCAGAACTCAAAAGAGATCCACCTACTTCTCCCTCCCAAGTGCTGGGATTAAAGGCATGGGCCACCACCGCCAAGCCTTTGTTTCTCAAAAAAGGAAGAAAGGAAGGAAGAGAAAAACCTCCCACAAAAACACAAATCAAAATAAATAAGCAAACGACTATTAAAACAAAAAAATAGCCAAACAAAGCAAAATGAGACAAAAAGTCTACATTGCAGACTGACTCTGCAGAAATACCCTTGAGTTCATTTTGTGTTGGTCAAGTATTCTCTGGGCATGCTCTGAAGGTGATTAATATACCCATTGAGACTCCTTTGGAGAAAATTGGTTTTTCCTGTGCTTGGCTGTGTCACTTGTAGATAGCTTCTTGGTTAGGGGTGGGACCCTGTGTTCACTTCCCTCCTTAATGCTGCCCTGCCCGTCTCAGACAGCGTTCTTAACCACTAAGCCATCTCTCTAGCCTGTATTGTGACATTTCTATGTTCTATTTTCAGGTTTCTTTTCTGCAGTGCTCATATAATTTTATCTTTTTACAGGTGAGGTAGGTAGGCTTTTGTATTGAGTATGGAAAAACATGTAACACTACTGTTCACTGATGCTGCTTTTTCTGACTTCTATAGTTAGTGTCTTTGGATTGAGGTACATAGGTGTTTAGTTCATAGAAATATTGAATATATAGTATCTGTTATGCAAGTGAAAACTTTTATTTAGAGATAATATACTTGTTTTATAAATAAGTATTCATTTGAAAACAGTAATGATTGAAAAAATCCAGGTGGCGCCGGGCGGTGGTGGCACACACCTTTAATCCCAGCACTGGGAGGCAGAGCCAGGTGGATCTCTGTGAGTTCGAGGCTAGCCTGGGCTACCAAGTGAGTTCCAGGAAAGGCGCAAAGCTACACAGAGAAACCCTGTCGGAAAAAATCCAAAAAAAAAAAAGAAAAAAATCCAGGTGGCATCAGGAAATAAATATCAAAATATCTTTATCTGTATTGATTTAACCTGTTTCCCTTTCATTTGATTTAACCCTTTTCCTTTTCATTTGATTAGGAGAAAAGAAATGGGCCGCTCCAATTCTAGATCGCATTCTTCAAGATCAAAGTCTAGATCACAATCTAGTTCTAGATCAAGATCAAGATCACATTCTAGAAAGAAGAGATACAGGTGAATTAATGTGTTTCTGGTGCTTTGACTAATGAAATAGTAGCTACTAATACAGTATATAGTGCTAACTCCATTAATGTATTTCATTCTCCATGGATTGGATTTGTTATCATTTAGAATTGAAATTGAGAATTGCCCAAGTTGTAACCCAGTTATCAACTATGACTCGAGATCTGAGATTCTTACTGTACTGTGCTAATACGTGATGAGCTTCTTTATATTTTTCCGTATTAAGAGATGAACTGGATATTTTAAGAATTCTTTGGCACTGAATCATAATATTTATTGTTTTCTCGTTTTCCCTTTCTGAGTCTGTTGTTTTTTTTTTTTAAAGATTTATCCATTTATTATGTATACAGTGTTCTGCCTGCATGTATGCCTGCAGGCCAGAAGAGGGAGCCATATCTCATTACAGATGCTTGTGAGCTACCATGTGGGTGCTGGGAATTGAACTCAGGACCTCTGGAAGAACAGCCAGTGCTCTTAACCTCTGAGCCATCTCTCCAGCCCCTCTGAGTCTGTTTTTTTAAAGGATGATTTCCTTTTTCTGTTGTTTAAAAATGATTCATTTTTCTTCAGATAATAATATCCATAGCACAGAAAGGAGAGCCTATTGAGAATTGATACTAGTTTGTAATTTTCCTGTTTTATATAATCAGCTTTGCTGAATATCAGTGGCATTTCACTGTATATAATTCCATTTTCCTTATTAGCAGTTGATGGTGCCATTTAAATTTCTTTTACACTATGACCTTTAGTGTCAGCCTAGTTGTGTTATATAATCTTCTGTTGTATATATTGATATTCTCTCTCATATTTCCTATGCCTTCTTTCCCAAGGCCTATTATAATTGTACTCTCATTTTTTACTTTGGACACAAGCTTTAAACATAACAGAAACAGTAAACTTTCATGAGGTTTTTAAGTATCTATAATTGTACCTTGTATGTAAATGTTTTAGTCAGCCTGATGCATCTAAAATGGTAGAATGAAGTACTTTATTTTTCTTAAATTGATACTTATTTCATTTTTAGTTCTAGGTCTCGTTCCAGGACATATTCAAGGTCTCGTAGTAGAGATCGTATTTATTCTAGAGATTATCGTCGAGATTACAGGAATAATAGAGGAATGAGACGGCCTTATGGGTACAGAGGAAGGGGTAGAGGGTATTATCAAGGAGGAGGTGGTAGATACCATCGAGGTGGCTATAGACCTGTCTGGAATAGAAGGCATTCTAGGAGTCCTAGACGAGGTCGGTCACGTTCCAGGAGTCCAAAAAGAAGATCCGTTTCTTCTCAAAGATCCCGAAGCAGATCTCGTCGGTCATACAGATCCTCTAGGTCTCCAAGATCATCATCATCTCGTTCTTCGTCCCCATATAGCAAATCTCCTGTCTCTAAAAGACGAGGGTCTCAGGAAAAACAAACCAAAAAAGCTGAAGGGGAACCCCAAGAAGAGAGTCCTTTGAAAAGCAAATCCCAGGAGGAACCAAAGGATACATTTGAACATGATCCATCTGAGTCTATTGATGAGTTTAATAAATCTGCCACATCTGGGGATATTTGGCCTGGCCTTTCAGCTTATGACAATAGTCCGAGATCACCTCATAGTCCTTCACCTATTGCTACACCACCCAGTCAGAGTTCATCTTGTTCAGATGCCCCCATGCTTAGTACAGTCCACTCTGCCAAAAACACCCCTTCTCAGCATTCCCATTCCATTCAGCACAGCCCCGAAAGGTCTGGATCTGGTTCCGTTGGAAATGGGTCTAGTCGATACAGTCCTTCCCAGAATAGTCCGATTCATCATATCCCTTCACGAAGAAGCCCTGCAAAGACAATCACACCACAGAATGCTCCAAGAGAGGAATCTAGGGGGCGGTCCTCTTTCTATCCTGATGGAGGAGATCAGGAAACAGCCAAGACAGGAAAGTTTTTAAAAAGGTAAGAACCGAAGTAGGGTATTTAGTAATGATTTTAAAATAGCTTTGTGGTATATATGTTTAACTCTTTGTACTTGTTCCTTGATAATTCTAAATTGTTTTAATTTGTTTTAAGTGTTTTGGTGATGTTTTTAGTCTTTGTTTTAATGTTAGCTATTTTCAGTCAGTTCACAGTTATAAACAAGGAAAAACTAAGTAGTTAAGATAACTAATGATGTATATTCAAAACAAACAATTTTGTGTTAGGGATTTTTTTCCTTTTTGCTTTAGAATGTGACAGTGTGGTAATATTACATGTTCTTATGTGAAAATACAATCCAGCTGTCATTGTTTAGTGAATTCTGCCTGACTTGGAAAAAACATCTTGATGTTTCTCAGTGAGTCTAATGACATTTTAAGTACTTTGTTCAATTATATTTTCAAGCATCACAGAAAAAGATGCTAGTAAGTTAATGAAAATTCGACTCTTAATACAGTATGATTGCCCTAAAAAGTGAGGAAGTAGAACAGATATGCTATTCATGATTTTTTTTTTTTTACTGTACAACCTAGAACTTTTTTCACTGGACTGATGACTAGCTTACATTATTTCCAAGTCATTATTTTTTAGAGTAAATTTTACACGAGCTATTGTGTGATTGAGTATAATACTGATTCAACCTACTATTATTAAAGTGTCTGTGAGCTCTTGTTTATATTGATAGAAAGAGGTAAATGTGGTACGTACATACCTGTAATCCTAGTATAGAGAGGTGGAGGCGGGAGGTTCAAGAGTGTCCACTTCATAGAAAGTTGGAGACGCGCCTGGGATACATGAAACCCCATTGCAAAATATAAAAAGTGAAATCTGAAAATTTGGACATAAATATAGATTGAATTTTAGTAGGTATTTGTATAACTTACAATTTTGATTTGTTAGTATAAACTTCTGGTAGGTGACTGCAGAGAATAGGTTTTTGAGGATGGTTTTACTTTAGACTTTGGGATCTTTAAAAGTATATATTCTGTGTGAATGCTTTTAATGGTTTTAAGAGTAAGGTTAGGTGGTGGTGGCACACGCCTTTAATCCCAGCACTCGGGAGGCAGAGTTAGGCGGATCTCTGTGAGTTCGAGGCCAGCCTGGTCTACAGAGCAAGATCCAGGACAGGCACCAAAACTACACAGAGAAACCCTGTCTGGAAACACCCCCCCCCCCAAAAAAAAGAGGTTACTTTTTAGTAGGATGACTTTCTTTCCGTGGACAGCACATTTAAATATGCAAATTGTCTACAGTGAATGCAGTCCAGAGTTACTGTCCTTTTCTCGTTCACAGGTTCACAGATGAAGAGTCTAGAGTGTTCCTGCTTGATAGGGGTAACCCCAGGGATAAAGAGGCTCCAAAGGAGAAAGGGTCAGAGAAAGGCAGGGGAGAGGGAGATTGGGAAGACCAGGAAGTTCTAGATTACTTCAGTGATAAAGAGTCTGGAAAACAAAAATTCAATGATTCCGAAGGGGATGACACAGAGGAGACAGAGGATTATAGACAGTTTAGGAAATCGGTCCTGGCAGATCAGGGGAAAAGTTTTGCTACTTCATCTCATCGGAATACTGAGGAGGAAGGACCCAAGTACAAGTCCAAAGTTTCACTAAAAGGCAATAGAGAAAGTGATGGATTTAGAGAAGAAAAAAGTTACAAACTGAAAGAGACTGGATACCTAGTGGAAAGGCCTAGCACTGCAAAAGATAAGCACAAGGAAGAGGACAAAGGTTCTGAAAGAATAACAGTAAAGAAAGAAACACAGTCACCTGAGCAGGTAAAGTCTGAAAAGCTCAAAGACCTCTTTGATTACAGTCCCCCTCTACACAAGAATCTAGAGACCCGAGAAAAGTCTATCTTCAGAGAGGAGAGCCCGCTTAGGATCAAAATGATAGCCAGTGACTCTCATCGTCCCGAAGTCAAACTTAAAATGGCACCTGTTCCTCTTGATGATTCTAACAGGTAATTCCACATTGCTGCCTAGTGAGTGATCGAGCGGTAGTTAAGGGTAAAGTTATTGTTCTGAACATGGAATTGACACATTCAACCAATGCTGTATTTTGTGTGTGTGTATGTGTGTTTGTTTTTGATGTATTCTAGGCCAGCATCCTTGACTAAAGACAGGCTACTTGCTAGTACGCTTGTCCATTCTGTCAAGAAGGAGCAAGAATTCCGATCCATCTTTGACCACATTAAGTTGCCTCAGGCCAGCAAAAGCACTTCAGAGTCATTTATACAACACATTGTATCCTTGGTTCATCATGTTAAAGGTATGCTTAATATATTTAGGTTCATGAAGTGAACTTTTCTTGCATGCAAAATAAAGAGTTAAGTTGAATAATAGCTGTGTTAATTGAGCTAGCAGGTATGATATATCAGTACTATTAAATATTAAATGTTTGGGAAATACTTTGTAGAGCAGATACCAGTGTTGTTAGCATTGAGACTAATGAATATAAGATGATCAAATGGCTGAAGTTAAAACACAATAATCTGTATCATGTCAAAGTAGAATACAGGTTTGTTTAATGCTGAAAATTTAAATATGTCATACTGCATATCAAGTGAAGACTAAGACTGTTTAAAGATGAACTGTCATTGTATGCCTATGACTTGGTGACACATAATGCATAAGTTTATAACAACTTTAGGCAGTATTGTTACTATTATTTTCCCGAGAATTTGTAATCAGTTTATAGAAATCTGAGGCATTGGAAAAATAGTTGCTGAATTTGTGCTACTTAATTTAATACTTCAGTTCTCTTGGTTTATTATTTAAAATAGTCAAGAATTCTTAAAGCAGTAAAAGCTTAAGAAATTTACAACTGTGTTAGTGATTATATGAGTAATGGCGAATTAGATAGAGTAATTAGATATTTCTTTAGGTTTTAAAAAAATAAAAGGGTTCGTTGTAGCTGAAGTCATGAATTCATATTTTCACCAATATGTAGTTTTAGTTTAAAAGCTACTAATAATTTCAAAGGTGTTAGGGTACAATTTTGTGTAGGGTCAATTAGGTAAGTTTTGCTTTGGTTATTTTGTGTTTAGCAGGTTCTTTTCCAGGAAACTTGATGGCTGTTGGTCTTGCTCTCTCTCTCTCTCTCTTTTTTTGTAAAGTTGGTCGCATGAACAACTCACAATAGCTGAAATTCGTCACTCACATTCCTTATATTGAGTAATAGTTAATGACTTCTTTTTGGCTATAGTCAGCATGGTAACAAGAGAATCTTGCTGTTCGGCTGTAGATAAGCTTGTGAACCATAGTATGACCTTTATGACTATAGTATTGTGGCACATAAAATTAGGAAGCATTAACATTTTTTCTTTTTTTCAACATTTTTTTTGACCTGTCTCCACACTTTGTTGAATTTTGAGATCAGATTTTGATACATTTTTTTCCTTTTTCCTTTTCTTTTTTTTAGAGGATCTGTAGTTATGTTTCATAATTGGTGTTGTGCAACCGATCTGAACAGCTCTTACTTTATATAGAGCTGAAAATGCCCAGTGATGTTTTCTTTTTCATTGTAACTAGGTCCTGGAATATGTTTTGAAATGGCAAAATCCATGTTTCAAAGTAAAATAGCTGTTGAAAGATACAGGCAAAGTTGAATCTTCTGTCTTCCTGGCAAAAATGGCATAAAAACTGAGTTGCTAGCTCAAATTCCTGGGTTTCATGGAATTATGATTGAGGCACTACCCTTGTAGTGGCCGTTTCAAGTTGTAATGATTGGTTATGAGACATGTGCTGGATATTGGGCGGTAAGTTGACACAGATGTATGTTGACCTGTTAAGCAGATAGCTTGCTTCATAATGTAACATTTCATAGTTCATGACTCTATATGTCTCTCTTTTACATTTACAGTGTATCTTCAACTGGTGTAGAAACTAATCAGTATTGTTATTACTCATTTAAAAATTGCTTAAAGAAAGATACAGTATCCTATGTGTTGTCAGGTTTGCCAAGATGCCAGATTTTTTTTTGGAGGAATTAGTGAATGTAAATCAATTTCAAAGTTTTTTTCCCAATTGAATGGCAATATTCACTTTTTTTGTAAAGCCATTTCTGTTGATACGTCATCATAGTTAAAATAATTTTACTAGTTTACTCAAACTATTGATACTGTTTTCTTTTATTTTTGCTTTCTGCAAATGATTAGTTGAAGAGACAACTTTGTTTAATTGGCAGGTTTAAGGACATACCACCTATTATGGTTTTTTGTTCTGTTTGAGGAAATAGTTTATCAGCATGGAGTTAAAGTCTTGATTAATCTATTAATTGTCTTGGGGTTGTATTTAGTATTGACAGGGACCTGTGAGGACCTTTGAAATCATGTGTTGAGGTACAAAGGAAGTAACAAAGAGCAGGAGTTTTTATTTTAAACACTTGATTCTCTTCTGCTAGCTTTCTTGAGTATTTTTATTTTCTTTCACCTGCTCCATGCCCTTCTATCACAAATGAAAATCCCTTCTTAAAATTAAGATTCCTAATTCGGCAGTGTTTCTCCTAAATCAACAGAGCAATACTTCAAGTCACCTGCAGTGACCCTAAACGAGCGGTTCACTTCATACCAGAAAGCTACTGAAGAGCATGGTAGCCGGCAGAAGAGTCCTGAGATCCACAGGTGTGTCCAGTACGAACCTGCATAAATCACTAGAGGGTTGAAACAGCTGTAGGTTGGGGGCCCGGGGCTGGGGAGTGAATGCCTAAAGGAACCCTCGAATTTGCTGAGTCTGTGTGAGGTAAAAATTGAGAAGCAGAAGAGTTTATAATGAAAAGCATGAATATTATTGTCTGCCAGTTGTGTTCAGTATGGGTTCTGGCACTTTGTTGCATTGGGAACAAGTTAGTCATGTTAGACATCAGTATTTCATCTACAGATTACTTTACAGGATAGTGGTAAAAAAGTCTCTAACTTGCTGCTGCTCAGTTGCTGAAGTATTTTGGTGGCTGATGGCTGCTAAAGAAGCATTGAGAAGTTTTTAACTAATAAGAGTTTAAAACAGAAAGGTTCAGAATCACAAAAAAATTGAACCAAATACATGAAATTATAAGAACTCTTAGAAACCAGTAATTTATTAGAATGTTAATAGCAATATTAATATTGAATATACTAATGTGTTATAATTGCATGATTATTTAAAATAATCAGAATATTTTTCCTTTTTTTGTGGTTTAAATATAACAATGCTTAAAAGGCCTGCTATCATTTATATATAAAAATCTACATTTTAATTGGTTTGTTTTGTGTTTGAGGCAGGATTTTGCTGTGTAGCTTTGCCTGGCCACATACTCATGTGATGTATGTGGGCCTCAAACTCAAAAGAATCTTTTTTGTCTCAACCTGTGGATTAGAGGCATTTACCACCATATCTAGTTTTTCATTAATTTTTAATATATATAAATTTAATTTTTTGTTTTAGGAATTAAATCAATAGACTTAAAGTGACAAATTGCTTTCTCTAGGAGAGGCATAATTGTCTAGTACCCTCCAACAATGGGTAGAACTGTTCCTTTTGAATCAGAAAGTAAATTTTAAAACTTAAAATACATTTTCTTTTATACTAAGGAGGATTGACATCTCTCCAAGTGCTCTGAGGAAGCATACCCGTTTAGCAGGGGAGGAGAGAGTTTTTAAAGAAGAAAATCAGAAGGTATGTTTTTTTAAAGTATCTTATCTTTTTATAATTTGTAAATGCATTATATTTATGGGATTTTAATTTAAACCAAGAATACTTTTTGAAAATGCTTATCAATGATAATGTCAGCCCTAAGAATAGGGACTGGTGAGTAAAGTTTATAAACATTGTGATATAAATTATATTGTGGTTTTTATGAGGTTTTAAGGTGAGATCAATGAGTCAGAATTTGAGTGTACCTTAAAGTTAATTGTATTTCTGTTTCTTCAAAGACGTTACCCTAATGCTGTTAGGCCTTTTGAGGGTAGCAAGTTTTGACAACTCAGGCTGTCCTTGAACTCACTGCAATGCACCTGCCTCAGCTTCCTGAGCATTTAGATTGCCCATGTGTACCGTCCCACCCGACTAGTGCACGGTTTTTATGTGATTTAAGAAATAGGCATTTTTTTTTCCCTTGGGCTCTTTCTGGTTTTTTGGTCCTAATTCAGTTTGTTTTGTTTTTGTTTTTATCTTCCGTCTTAACAGATGCCTGATTCATGTGTCGAACATGAAACAGAAAGGGGGTGGATCCAGATGGAGGGGAGGTGGGGAAGAACTGGGAGAGTAGAGGGAGGGGAAGCCATAATCAGAATATATTGTATGAAAAAGATATTTCCAGTTTAAAAAAAAAGAAAGAAATAGGCACTTTAGGCTGGATACAACTTTATTCCTTGTACCCAGGAGGCAGGGGCAGGTGGATTTCTGAATTCCAGGCCTCTCTGAGCTACATATAAGTTCAGTGCCGGCTGTGGCTACGTCATGAGAAAGAAAAGAAGTAGGCATTCTAAAAATGGATTTGCTAAGTGAACTTTTGTTTCTATTGGACTACTTAGGAATTTGGCTTTGAAACTTGAAAAGTACCTGTATAGATCCTAGAGGTACGGTGAGGAAGCCAGGGCTTGGTGAGAGTGCAGTGCAGTCACCGTGGGTTCCGAGGATGAGAACTGACGTTTATTAGGCACACTAGTTCATACGACTGTCTCTGAAATGTTTAGTAGTGGAATACGCAGGAGAGGTAGCAAGGGATCAGTTCTATTTGAAAATGCTAAGAGTTTGGAAAATAACTTTGTTCTTTATTTTTTGAGACAGGGTTTCTCTGTGTAACAACAGTCTTGGCTGTCCTGGGTCTCACTTTGTGAACCAGGCTGGCCTTGAACTCACTGAGATCCACCTGCCTCTGCCTCCCAAGTGCTGGGATTAAAGGTGTGCGCCACCACTTCCTGGCTTGGAAAATAACTTTTTGTTCGTTTGTTTTTCTAGACAGGGTTTCTCTATGTAGCTTTGGAACCTGTCCTGGAACTTTCTCTTTAGTCCAGACTGGCCTTGAACTCAAGAGATCCACTTGCCTCTGCCCCTGAGTGCTGGGATTAAAAGTGTATGCCACCACCACCCAGCTTTTTTTTTTTTTTTGGTTGGAAAATAGTGTCTTAAACCTTGACTTTCCTAATTAAAATAGTATGTCTGTTTTGTGGATTTGTGGAGTAATTGGGCTGTCTTGGATTGTTTGTACTTCTATTGGTAGGAACTTACTGACATTTCCAGTATACAGATTTTTCAGTAGGTGTGATACTGACTGAATTGATTTTGAACTCTAGATTCAGGGATAAGGTGATAAGCACAGGAGATAACAGCTTTGGAAAAATGGACTGAAGAATGAACCAGTTTAATACTTTTTAAAGACATTTTGACCTTAATACTTTAGGTTCAGTAAGTGTTAATTGTGTTAATTTCCCCAACAGTTCACTCTGTCTTTGTCCTCTGACAGTATTTTTCTCCTCTTAGTACTCAGACTAAAGTTGGGTCTGAAAGAGAAGTGGTAGGTGACTAGGAGGACATGATACTAGGGCTTTTCCATCTTTCTGTCTTAATTTAATGAATAACATGTTAATAAGAAATTAGATGCTTAGCAAACTTTACAAAGTAGTTTCCCTTAGGTTATCTTGTTTCTTGTGGAGTTAGTAATACCCAGGTGAATAAGAAAGCTTTGCTTATAAGTAGATTTATTAGTCTAGGAACAAATTGGTGATAGTACTTATCACATTGAGAAATGCATACATATATACATATATATATTTCAGGTTTGTTCATGCTTATGATTATTACAGTTAGACTTCCCGGAATAAATACTTCTCATTGTTGAATAATGTCAAGGATGTCCACATTGCTTAGCATCTTACTGATGTATAATTTCTCTTCATTCCTAGATGCCTCTTTTCAACTCCTAAATTATATAGTATTTGAAAAAGCAATGGAACAAGGAGGAGGTGAACTGTGACCCAGTTAAACTAATGTCTGTTGCAATACCTGAATTGAGAAAGGGCAGTATATGGCCCAAGATACACTGAGTACAGGATTGCCAATAATATCTGTTTGACTTTGTTTGATCTTTGTTCAACCTCAGTTTCTTAATTGAATTCCACTTGCATGTCATGAAAACTACAGAATCCCTAATTTTGAAGTATTTTTCTTGGGTTTATCAACTTATCTGGGAAGAGCTTGATGATAATGAGGCTTGGTTAATGAGACCCCTGTCTTCAAGATCTCAAGATCATAGACTGAAAGCCACATTGCAACTATAGATGATAACTTTTAACACTGTTCAACTATTTCCTAAAAGCTATTTGGAAGAATGAGCATTAATCATGATTCTCTGAGTAGAAGGATGTATCACTTTGTTGTTGGAAGATTATTATAGATTGCTTCGAATAAATACCACAAATCTAAGGATTTTAGTAACTTTTAATTCTAGTGTATATACATAAATGCTCAGTAAAAATAGGTATTTTTAAAAAAATTCCAAGGATGATGATTGTAAATGATGCATTGGTTTTTGATACTAAAATGCAGTAGAATCGTGTCATGCTGCATGTATATTTGCATTTCTGTTTCCACCCTGAATTCTGTATTTTATATGTGTTTTCCACAGGGAGATAAAAAATTAAGGTGTGATTCAGCTGATCTTCGGCATGACATTGACCGTCGCCGTAAAGAAAGAAGTAAAGAACGGGGTGATTCCAAGGGCTCCAGAGAATCTAGTGGATCAAGAAAGCAAGAAAAACCTCCAAAAGATTACAAGGAATACAAATCTTACAAAGACGACAGGTAATTGTTAAAATTGTCTTGACTTAGGGTTTAGCTTCTAATTAGCCTTTAATAATTGTCAGCTTAATTGCTTTCAATTTTGACTATGTAATCGAATGTTTAAATTTAAACAATTAAAATTATTTGTTTTACAGCAAAAATGTATTTGTCTTTTACACGGCTTATGGTGGATGAGGACAAAAACTTTGGAATAGCAAGCTAACACTGAAAAAAAAAATGACAAATTAATGTGTCCTATTATCCAGGCTACATCAGGAGGTTGGACTTCAATGCAGTGCATTTCTAGAAACAGTTTGTGTAAGAACTGGTTCGTTATGCTTGATTCCGCACTTTTTCAACTCATAACACCCAGAGTACAAGACTGTTAAAGTGATATCTAGTGGTTTAACATGGGAGAGATGGGGGGAGGAAAAACTAGGAAATAGGGTTGTGCATTAGTCTTTGAAAATTATAATCCGTGGATACTAGTAGCAGTGGTAAGAGTTACTGCAGGTATGACCTTTTTGGGTGTTGCATTAGAATCATGTAAATTGGATCATCATAGAGTCAAATGTAGGAATACAATGTATTATAGATAATTGTTTTTCTTGATGTTCATTAGGTAAATGGTGGATTTTACTTGTGTTTTTAAATTTATGATTGTTATTTGTAATGTCATGTGCCTTTTATTTCTATCATGATGTTATGGCCCAAACCGTACAAACTGTTCTTACTCAGGGTGTATATAAACTGCAGTCATTTAAAACTTGGACTCGAGAGCATTTTCGGTCTGGGTTATAGTTTAGTTGTAGAGTGCTTCCCTAGCTAGCATGTGTCAGGCCATGGGTTCAATCCCCAGCACTGCAACAAACAACAGAAACCCACTCTTTCCTTTCCTTTATTAAAATAACAAAAGATTACAAGTTAATGTAATGAAGAACTGAGCGTCATTGACGTTTGCAAACTACCAGTTTCTAGCTGGTAGGCTCTAGTGTGTTTGTTAATTATGTGAAACAATCATTGAAGAAGATTGGAAATAGACTGTCAGAGTTTATACCCCATTTTACTTGTGTAATAATTTAAAGGGGATAGGTTTTTTTTTTTTAAACTTAAAAGCATTCCTCATAAGATTCTAAAGAATTCTTTATCTTTTAAAAAAAAAGCACATTTTTTTCTTTATTTTTCAGCAAACATAAAGGTAGAGAGCAAGACCATTCTCGATCATCATCCTCTTCAGCATCCCCTTCCTCACCCAGCTCTCGAGAAGAAAAAGAGAGTAAGAAAGAAAGAGAAGAAGAGTTTAAAACTCACCATGAGATGAAAGACTACTCGGGATTTGCAGGAGTTAGCAGACCTCGAGGAACCTTTGTAAGTCATAGTTGTCTTTGCTCATTCAGGAGGCTTTTCCTTGGAGAACTGTGACAAGGGAAATCAAATATATCCTGTAGATTATTAGCCCTCTTATCCAAAGTCAGAATCAGAATCAGTCTTGAGAAATGAAATGGTATTTGAAATACTATCTTCATTCTGAAATGCCATTTTGAGATCTTGAAGCATCTATATAAAGATACTTTTTTTTTCCAGATCAGTAACAGTTTAAAAAGTTCACTTATTAAATCACCAGTTTGAAAAAACCTATTTTAAGAACATTAAAATTTACTCATCTCTGTATTATTAGTTTTCATTTTTGCCTATTCAGGTCCTTGCTTATTTGTGTACCAGTTACACTTTTCCTAATTCTACATAGCATGCATTATCTCCATGTTTTACAAAGTTACTGTAACTTACAGGCTTAAAGGTCGTGTATTTTCTCTCATCCATACTTTTATCTTTAGCTTTATCTAGTTGGATATTGTGACAGTCACTAGGTCATTGAGGGAAAGGAAGACATTTCTTATAGGGTAACAGATGTGGTTAAACAACTGGGGTTCTGGTGATATAATTCAAAGGAACTAGATAACTTTTAGCTAGTGAAAAGGGGGGACCTAACTATATCATAGTTTAAAAATACTAGTTCCAGGTCATGAAAGTACATCTTATACTTCAATATATTATTTTTCTTAATCTATTCAACTTCCAGTAGGCCTATGGTATGATATAAAATGGCTACCCTTTTCATCCTCAGTGGCTGTGAAGACAGACAGGCGGACAGACACACATGCACACATACATTTTGCTTTTGTTACTGCAGTAAAATCTAGAGTTTGCATGTAACTAAATACCTTTGATTGCATTACTAAACAGCTTTGTTAATGTTAATCAGTTTCGAATTAGAGGCAGAGGAAGAGCCAGAGGAGTTTTTGCTGGGACAAATACTGGTCCAAACAACTCAAATACTACTTTTCAAAAGAGACCGAAGGAAGAGGAATGGGATCCAGAATATACCCCAAAGAGCAAGAAGTACTTCTTGGTGGGTGTTAGAAATCTGTTTTATTTGGTTTGCGTTTATTTTCAAAACATCCTAGGTGAATACATTTCAGTGCAGATATTCACCATTATGAGATTTCACTGTAATGTGGGCGAACATTTTTTTCTCCTAATACCATTACTTAAATTGTTTGAAGCTTTGAGTCAGATGTGGGTCCCTTTAGTTCTGATTATATGCTTGGCTTAACATCACATACAGTAGGCCGATGAAGGTGAAATAAAAATATGCCTGATTTGATTGTCGCATTTAGAGAAAAAACATACTGTAGTTAATTCTTTCATATCTGTCTTAAGACAGTTCTAAGTGTAGAAACCTCTTAATTAAATTGTATTTTCCATCATAACTTTAAAGACAAGAAAAGTAATGTTTTTCACGATTCTTGTAATGAAGAATCTCAAGGTTTTCAAAATTTGGGATAATAGGAAAAACAATTTTTGAAAAATATAATTGCTAGATTTGCTGGCTTTGATCCTTGCTTGTGGTGGACATGCTTTTCCTGTCCAAATAGTTTTCCAAGGCTAACATAGGAGGTTATTGGTCTCGAAGGATCTATAGATAGGATGGTAATTGTGTTGAGTTTGGCATGGGGAAAGAAAGGGTTGTCTGTTCTGTATTATAGAGAAAGATGATGATGCTAAGGAACCACAATTTACCAGAAGTATTAGTTTTTGTCATAGATTTTCAGGGAAGTCTTGTTTTGGGGCTGGTTTCGAAAATTGAAAGCAAGTAAGGAAATAGTAATGGGCTGAGAGGGCGATCAGATATGAGTGTCCATAGCAGATTTGCCTAATTAGAGGCCAAATCTGTATTCTGAAGTGAATCTGTTTGGAAAATTACAGTACACCTCTTCTAAATGGATTTCTACTTTCCCGTTTACATCAGTGACCCCAAATTTGGAAAAGTTCTGTAAACTTTTAGACTTCAGGAACAGTCATTCAGTTTGTGTTCTCTACTGAGAAACTACTAACTTGAGATAGCAATCTGGAAATAATAGGTGTGTGATTCAGTTATTGATGAATTGGTTTAGAAGAAGACTCATTTACATTGGATTTTGATCATAAATGGCTGGGTAGACGACTCAGTGGCTATGAGCACTTGCTGCTCCTACAGCGGACCAAAGTTGAATTCTCAATAAACATATCTTGCTATCTGATACCCTTTTATAGCCTCTTCTGTGGGTACCTGTGGGGTCATGTGCACATACCCACAAATACATTTTTTTGTTTATTTTTTTGAGACAGGGTCTTTCTAACATAGCCCTGGCTGTCTTGGAACTCACTGTGTAGACCAGGCTGGCTTCAAACTCAGTGAGATCCACCTGTCTCTGCCTTCCGAGAGCTAGGATTAAAGCATATGCCACCACACTTGGCTAAAAAATGTTTTAACATTAAGTATTGTGATCTTCTAAGAAAAATATAGAACTTATAAATTACTCTTTTATTTTAGTTTTCTTAAAAGGCAGCTAGTTTAAAATCCTAGTTTGGGGCTTCAGGACTAGTAAGTGAGACAAACTGAGTTCTTGTGACTTTACCACTGAGCTGATTAGGAGAGTTATAGAGAAGTTGTCTTGAGTCCTGATGGAAAGATGGCCAGGTAGACTGAGCAAACTAGAAGGGTCAGAGTGGTTAGGTTTTTGGTATAAATAGGTTTGGGAAAATTGAGAAAACCCAGGAATCAGAATTGTGGTTGGGCTAGCAATGTTGGCACATGCCTTTAATCCCATCACTAGGAGGCAGAGAATCTATCTCTGAGTTCCAGGACAGCCAGGGCTATAGTACAGAGAAGCCCTATCCTGAAGACAAAACAAAACAAACCCAAACAAACAAGGATTGTGGTAGTCCATAATATTTTAGTAATAAAAGCAATTGAAGAGGGAGATAGCAGGTGCCTGAACCAAGGGGGTCTGCATTTGAAAGAGGATTTTAAAGCATTTTCTGCAAGGTTTCTCTTGCTGTGGAGCTTTGACTGGCTTCATACTTGATTTGGCCTCCTCCTGCCTTAGCTTCCTAAATGCTGGCCAGGGTTACAGTTGTGGCCCACCACCCCTGACTTTAATGGGAACTTGGAAATAATTTGATCAGGTGTAGTGTAACTGAAAACCTAGAGGAAAGACACTGTTTTCAGGAAAATTAAATTCTCCCTATCTGTGTTGAATTGGAAGTGATCGGGAGAAAGCAAGAGTAAATCCAGTGGAAAGTTGTTAATGAAGATTTAGAGACATCAAAATCCAAGAACCATCATAGGACAGTCACCATTAAAGATGGGATAAGATCACATAGGCTACATGTTGTTAAAAGATCAGATGAGGAATAATAAAAAATGCCAGACAAAAGTAGTTCAAGTTTGAGAGATCAGAAAGTTAAGAGAGAATAAGCACTAACTAGTAAATATGTAACCATTAGGTCTTTTTACTTTTCTTCAAGATAGGGTTTCTCTATATAGACTAGGCTGGCTTCAGACTTACAGAAATCTCTCTGCCTCTGCTTCCTGACTGCTGGGAATAAAGGAGTGTATGTGGCATACTATTATACCCTTTAACAGTTTCAAAAACTATTTTTGAGACATGGTCTCAAACCTGCTTGGTATATACTGGATGATGACTTCCTGATTTTACTGTGCTTATTCCTGAGTTCTGGCATTACAGGCTTGGGACGCTGTACTCAACCAAAAGATGGAATTTAGACCAGACTTTCTTTTGCTTCTCAGAATCTGCTGTCTCATTTGGACATAGGCATTTTAGATTGTCTTACAATATGCAGTAATTTTATTAGTGTGTTATTTTAAGAATTTAGTTACTTGATGGGTGTGGTGGTGCACGCTTATAATCCCAGTACTCTGGGAGGCAGAAGCAAGTGGATCTCGTGAGTTTGTGCACAGCCTGGTCAACAGAGCAAGTTCCAGGACAGCTAAGACTACACAGAGAAACCCTGTATCGAAAAAAAACAAGCAACAACAAAAAAAAAAAATTAGTTACTTAAATGATGATAATTTGTTGCTGTTGTGGGCTATCATTTTAATTTTTTGTTTTTGTTTTGGAGGCAGGGTTTCTCTGTGTAGCCCTGGATGTTCAAGAACTTGCTTTGTAGACCAGGCTGGCCTCAGATCTGCCTGCCTCTGCCTCTGGAGTTCTAGGATTACAGGTATGCACCACTACTGCTCTGTTCTGGGTTGTAAGTTTTTATCTGTATAATAGATGTATACAAATATCACAGACTGATGGTTAAAGTTATTTTGCTACTTAGAGCAATTGAAATGGCAGCTTGGTTTTACCAGAATCTATCTATCTATCTTTCTTTCTTTCTTTCTTTCTTTCTTTCTTTCTTTCTTTCTTTCTTTCTTTCTTTCTTTCTTTCTTTCTTTCTTTCTTTCTTTCTTTCTTTCTTTCTTTCTTTCTTTCTTTCTTTCTTTCCTTCCTTCCTTCCTTCCTTCCTTCCTTCCTTCCTTCCTTCCTTCCTTCCTTCCTTCCTTCCTTCCTTCCTTCCTTCCTTCCTTTCTCATTCTCTCTTTCTTTTCTTTCTTTCTGCCTGCCTGCCTTCCTTCCTTCCTTTCTCTCCCCTCTCCCTCCCTCCCTCCCTCTCTCTTTCTCTCTTTTTTTTTTTTTTTTTTTTTTTTCCTGAGACAGGGTTTCTCTATGTTGCTCTGGCCGTCTTGAAACATTCTCTGTAGACCAGGTTTGGCCTTGAACTCATAGAGATCCACCTGCCTCTGCCTCCTGAGTACTAGGATTAAAGGCATACGTCACCACCACCTGGCTCACTAGAGTGTTTTAATTTCAGATATTTTCCATTTTATGTACATTGACTTTAGACTGTATTAAAAATAGATAGACCAGCAAAAATAACAGTTAAAAAAAGATGAGGTTTAAAATTAGACATTTCTTTGGGTTCTTTAACAATAATATACCAGTGTAGAAAGTTTAACCCAGTAGAATTTTAATGCTTAGTAACATTGAAGCTGGCATGGTAGTGCATACCTGCAATCGCAGCATTCAGGCAGAAGGGTAGACACAAATATGGGGCCAACATGGGTTACATAGTGACCCTACTGTCAGACATGAAAAACATTTAAAGTTTAAAAAATCTTTCTGAGTTGAGACTATTCTGTATTATAGATGAAGAGTGATAAAGTTACTCAGAAGTTTGACCGTTGGGCTAGTAAGAATGGAGTTAGTATTTGAGTCTGTGCACTATGCTCCAAGCTGAATTTCTGATTTGTGGACCTCATACTGCCTTGATTAATTACAGTAATGCTTGTTACATTCTTAAGTTTCTTATCTCCAACCTCGGCTTTCTGCAGAGGTGTGATACTCAGTAATAAGAATTGTAGGAAATACACTAGTGTCGGGTAGATCCTGAGAGATGAACAGGAGTTGTTGGAACAAGTGGGAAAATACAGAAAAGGGCAAGTTTTCAGAAGAAAAGTAAATGATTAATTCCTGCTAGAGTGAGGAGCTTAGTGATGGAGGAGGGGTCAGGTTTGGAGTAACTTTTGAAATTTAACTTTTTAAAAATACTTTAAAAATTTATAAACTAATTAGGGGAGCTCAAGACAGGATTTTGTGCTGCAGAACAGGCTAACTTTAAAATGTCGATTCCTGTCTCCTGAATGGGTATATATACCTGGATAACTGAATCGGATTGTGTTAGGGGAAAGATGAGGATACAGGAGAGCTTCAGTCCATTATAGATTCCTTCAAAAACAAAAGCCATTTTAACTGTCACCTGTGAAAAGTTTAATGACTAAAATTGGGAAATTTAGATTTGAATGTAAGAATTTGAAAATTGAGACTGTTTAGAGTGGCTGGGGAGGAGGCTGAGTGGTTAAGCTGGAATTCGCCAGATGCCCATACAAATGCTGGGTTTGTGGTGTGTAATTCCTGCCTCCACGGTGGAGATAAGGGATTCTCCTAGCCATAGCTACCACACTGATGGGTCTGTTTGCAAGATCCTTCCTCAGTGAAAGAGGTGAACTGTCAGGAATGTTCCCAGCTTTAGTCATGCCTTCCGCAGGCATGCACACACCCTTGGCCAAGCACCCATGCATAACACATGCCACACACACACACATGAAAATGGCAAAAGGAGAGAAAACAGTGTGTTTAGTCTCCATAATTTCACATAGTTGCTGTTAGGATGTCTGAAGGAAACATCGTCGTCTCCCGAGGTTCTGCTTCCTTGTTACTTCACCTTTCCCAGGAGCGTGTATCTAAGAGGGTGGCTAATTGGGCAGGCGCCTAGCTTTGCTACTGCCTTTCCCCATTTCTACTCTGAGTTGCCTGATACATTCATTTACTGCCCCCAGGATGTGTGGGGATCGTAGCCTGTAGATAATGGTCAGTAAGAGTTTTCATTTTTCTTGGTTCCTTGGTGTTTTATAGGATGGGAGTAAATAGTCAACAGCATACCTGCTTCTAAAGATGGGGTGAGTGAGTACATGTATTTAGAGCAGGGTCTTACCATACCTAGTTAGCACTAGAGAACCATTGAGTTCTTGCTTCTCATTCTGTTCTCTAGTGCTCCCTCTAGGCTGGCTCTCTGAATTAGAATGAGGTAAATTCTCAGAGAATTGGGTTAGTTTTTGTTGAAGATGTAATGGCAGGTGTTTTCTCCAGAACTTCTTGGCCTCTTCCTAAAATTCAAGAACTAATAAATGCCACATCAAAAAAAAAAAAAAAAAGGGTATTAATCCTATGAGGGAGCATGAAACAATGGAATTATAGACATTGTTTTGAATGACTCTTTTCTGATGTCTCTAACATCTTGTTGATCTCAGAAGTCACTCTTTATGGAATCATACACAACTCCACCTAGCAATCTTCATAGGTTTGATAAAGCTATCAAGATACTAGTTGTTAACAGTTGAGAACTCTTCTTTAAAACAGTTTAGTAATTGCCTGTATATTTCCAATTTGTAAGTTGCACAAGAAGTTCATCTTTACAAAATGGTTATGCATAAAGGCAATCAAGTCTTTGTGACATATTTTAAAAGATTTTAGCGAGTTGGGTAGTTGCTCAGTATAAGTACTTAAAAGGCTGTGCAGTATGACATTTGCATTATGCTTGTTTTCTTGTAGAGGGCCATTGTTATGCCTCACTTTGCATTTTACAATTGGCAGATTTAATTAATGAGTTAGGGAGACCTTTGGCCTTTTGTATTGTATTTTGGAATGGGAATACTTATTTATAAACTTATAAGTACTTTTCAGCCTTGGAGATTGTTTTGCTTAATAGAACAGTTTGTAAGTTGGAGAGTAACAATTTAAATACAGCTAATGAAAAATTAAGTTGGAATGTAATAGCTTCGATACTTTCTGTAAAATAGCTGAGATCAATTGCCATGGGGCTCTGCTGTCATTTACCGTTCAAACTCCTAGGCTGCAGATAGATGTATATTCACATCTAGATTTAAATCTCAGTGTAGAATTTTAGAATCTTTCCTGCTAGGCATAATTTATATAACATGTAATAAATGTTATTTATAGTATTACAGTGACATTTTTCTGGCTTTTGTAGTGTCCTTAAGATATTTTTGTGGGAAAGTTTTTTGAATCACATTGCTTGCAGTGTGACTTGAATTAATATCTTAATAAGAAAGCCATTTCATTGATGTGTTTTCTTTTTAAACCTTTCTATAGCATGATGACAGAGATGATGGTGTGGACTATTGGGCCAAAAGAGGAAGAGGTCGTGGTACTTTTCAACGCGGCAGAGGGCGCTTTAATTTCAAAAAATCAGGTAGCAGTCCAAAATGGACTCATGACAAATACCAAGGGGATGGGATTGTTGAAGATGAAGAGGAGACCATGGAAAATAATGAAGAGAAGAAGGACAGACGCAAAGAAGAAAAGGTAGACATTCTCTGATTTTGGACAGATTTGATTTAGTATGAGCGTGGCAGGCAAGTCAGTTGATCAGCTTGTAGAAATAATTATCATTAACATTCACTACTCACAGCTTCATTGACCTCTAATTTCTTTTTCCCTTTTTAGGAATAGTCTGAAGATTGCAACAGAGAGCAGAACTTGACACACATTTTTTTAAACCTGATTTTTGTTTTCAAATAAGAATGTAAACATTTTACTTAAAATTTACTGTTTGCAAGTAGTCTATAGAAATTTTGTTTTAAGTCTTCAAATACCTTGGAAACATAGTAGACTGTATGTTGAAAATTGTATTGAAATAAAGTAGGAAATGTTCCATACCATATTTGTAACTATCAACTTTTAAAAACCTCTGTTTTTGTTACATGCATTGTATTTCTGCTTTGTCTATAAGGAATGGTCAAGTCCAGCTCTGTGACAGCTCTGGTTCTCTTGCCTCCCTGTTTGTTAATGTTTGATTTTGAAGTGAACGTCAGCTCTGCACAAATCCACACAAAACCTTGACCAGGCGTTGTTTATAGTGACCACACTAATTGTTTAACTGGACACATCTGTTTAACATCTTTTTTAATTTGAACACACTACATTGTAGGGCGACTAATTTTCAAAACTACCACAAAAGTTGCTATTCTGCTAAACTAAAACTAGTTTCACACTTCAGCAAATATATAAAGACAATAGCTTTGTTAATAGCTAAAAAGTACAAATTATGAAAAGTTAGGAAGGTTTGAGAAAGTGGTATTTTTACTGAAAGCAAGCAGTGGCCTGTAAAAGCATTTTAAGAGCCTTTCCTGTATGAATTCAAAATTGAATATTCTCTTCCATTCTCATTTGATAGTTTGAGTCATGGTCTTAGATACCAACCACCTAGGAGAGAGAGAAACTGGTTTGTAATATCAGTGTAAGTAAAAATCCTAATTCCACAGCCCTGGTTGTATTTTCTAAAAAACAAAAAACAGCAAAACTTGGGAGTCTTATCCTGAAGCATAATTTGGTGCAGTCATTAAGTACCTGATTGGATAGCTTACATATTTATTGGATACTCTGAACAGCTGTAGATTAGTCCATAATTTAACCATATAATTAGGTAGATCCAGCATACTGTTTAGTAGTTAAATAATTTGTTTTCTCTTAATGTTACCAATAAAAGATTTTGACCGGAAGCTTGTAGCATTGATCTGACCTCCACCCCCCTTCCTCCATTATTTTAAGTTTATAAAATGACCGTTTTCTTTTCATGTACTCTACTTTACCTAAAGAGATAGATAATCTTCTTTGCTATTTAATAGCCCTTGGAGGGATAAAGTTCATGCTAAGACTGATTTTTTTTTTTCTAAACATGTTAAACCAGCCATATTGCATCAAATTAGTTGTATACTTTTGCATTTAAAGGAGATATTGCTTGTTCTATTAATGTAAACTTTTAAAACTTGTAAGTGTATGGCTCTTTCAAATTCTCTGTTTTGATGATTTACAATGTGTCTTAGACTTTGAATATCTAGTGACATTTGCTAAGAGCCTTTGGCAACAAAATTAAAACCAAAAAGTCAACATGTGATATGTTTAAGGTTTTCACTCAGTATCGCATGATTTCTCCCCTTAATTGTCTATCTGGAATTATTTAGTAAATCAGAAAATATCTGCAAAGCAACTTTATTGCATCAATCTGGACATAATTAATACCATCCTGTTCAGATTAATACTTAAATATAAGAGCAATATGTATTTAATTTCCTCACAATTTTCATACCATTCTGTTTTATATGAATACATTTAACTTTTATTTTAACAGTTGGTTTTACACCGAATCTTGGCATGTTTACCTTTATTTTTTCTACAAAGAAAAGTAGTAGATTTACTGAAAAATAATTTAATAGGGAGTAACAGGTTATATTTTAAGTGCGAATGCACTGCTGTAACCTTTGGTTGCTTTCATTTTAAAGTTAAAAAAGAAGATCCCACTACATTAAAGTATGGTGATAAGAACTCTTCAGTAGAACCCCACTGTGAATCTTCTGTTTTTCAGAGCCAAACGTAAAGCAACCTGTGTGTATTTTTTGAGATCACTATTTATTTCCCAATTCATGACATGTTACAAAGCTGGATGGCTTCTCTTGGTAAAGCTACTTGATTATAAGTGCCAGGAAAATAACTGTTAGTGGCTGCATTAATGTACTTCCTTTGCTCAGAGAAAAGAAATGAAAATGAACCAAAGGATTTTTCCAGAAAAAAAAAAAGAAAGCAGTTTCTGAAGGCCATGACTCAATTCTTAGGTTTGTATGCTTTTCAACATCTTAGGCATTTTAATAAAAAGCAAAGCCTTTTCCAGTTGCACTCTATTTAAAGGAATTGAAATTGTTATTGTTCCCTTTTGTCACAGTTAAAAATCAGTGTTGGGAATTAAATTATAATTTGAGGGAAAAATATTACCCCATGAGAATGAATGTAGCTGGCTAAATGATTCTTATTCAAGTGTGGTGTATATTTCAACAGGGACCCTTGTAAATTGTCATATGCCAATAAAGTGTCCTAAGTGGTAATAGCTGTTGTCTGTTTACCTGATTTGGAGGCTGTTCCTGGGTGTACTTTATACTCGGCTGTTTTTCTATGGCCTGTTTCTAGAATTTAGAATATCAACTCAAGTGTAGTAAACTTGGTATGTGGTTTGCTAAATGTTTTTATTTAAAGATTTTTCAAAACTGTCTTAATCACTTTTCTTTTCCTTGGAAGATGAGAATGCATGTAGTGTTTAGTGAGCCATACTGGAAAACACAGGAATTCCAGGTTAGTGGTCATCAAAGAAGAGAAGTCCTTGAAAAGAAAAACACACTGAACTTTTTGTTTTTTGTTTGTTTGTTTGGGTTTTCGAGACAGGCTCTGTGTAAGACAAGCTGTACTGAAACTCATTTTGTAAACCAGGCTGGTCTCTGCCTCTGCCTCCTGAGTGCTGGGATTAAAGGTATACACCACAGTCAAAAACACACAGAACTTCAATCCTAGCACTCAGGGCTATCAGTTTGAGGTCACCCAGAGCTGTATCTTGTTGTCCCCCCCCCACACACAAAAAATTGGCCACATTTTATATTGTGCTGGGAACTGAACCCAGGGCTTTGTGCATGCTGGGCAAGCACTCTACTGAGTCATACCCCCAGCCAGCTCCTCTAAAAAGTACAAAATAACTGAGTTGTTTTCTTAAGTTGTTATCTTTTAGATCTACAATTGAAATATTCTTAAAAATTACTGGAAATACGAAAGAAATATAAAATACTCTTTTACCTTTAAAACATTGTTACCGAAGTAGAAATTGATTTTTTACAAGATTTTTTATTTGGATGGATGTGTTTTTGTGTGTGTGTGTGTGTGTGTGTGTGTGTGTTGCGGGTGTAGGTATTGGTGCCCACAAAGGCCAGAAGAGTGCATTGGATCCTCTAGAGTCAGAGTCAGGTAGTTTTGTGTGCCACCTGATGTGGATTCTGGGAACTGAACTTGATTCTGAAAGAGCCGCAGGCACTTTATTAATCCATGAGCCATTTCCCCATTATGAAAAATTGACCACCTTCCAGCACTTTTGTGTATAGATGTGTATGGTGTGCAAGTGTGGAGGTAGGTCAGCGCACGGCTTGGGGGGAGGGTACAGTATCGTGCCCGCCCACCACCCCCACCTCCATCCCCCATCCCCCACCCCCGTGAAGCTGGGCAGCAGTTGTCCTCCACCCATCTCCTTGCTGGCCCAGGAATCACAGCGTTTACAAACTTGTAAAGTTTGAAGCAGGTTTTGCTGTGTAGCTCTAGTGGTCTTAGAATTTCTAGATCAGTTTTTTTTTTTGTTTTTTTTTGTTTTTTGTTTTTTTTTTTTTAAATAAGAGTGCTGAGATTAAAGATGTGTGCTACTATGCCTGGTTTAAATTGGAACATTCTGACAAATTGCAAACTTAACAGAAATCTTTGATAGGGAAATAAACATTTGTAAAAAAGGATGTGTCATATTAGTAACTTAAAACAGTACTTTTTATAGGTTTTCTGCGCAAAAGCATGCTCCATTTGTCAGGTTGTTTTTAAGAGATGATCTTACACTAAGGTGGCTTGGGCTTCACTGTATCTCCCAGGCTGACCTTGAACTCAAGGCCTGGCTAGCTTTCTGAATTTCTGGATTTGATTTAAAATTTTCTTTGCAGGTATACCCTAAGTTTACTAAAGAAGCAATTTTTTTTTTTAATTTAAAAAAAATAGTTTTTAAATTCAAGAAAGAATATTGGCTTGTTGAAATGAAATTGCTAAATAGGATGGCAAATGGAGACAAGACAATTCATTGTCAGGGGAATGTGTGTGTGACTAGGTGTAGGGGAATGTGTGTGTTGCTAGGTGTAGGGTATGTGTGTGTGGCTAGGTGTAGTTTCTTGAACACTAGATCCTGATACATGCTCTACAAGATTGGGAGTAGTATCTGTTTGATATTGGATGCTGTAATAAAACACCATGACCCAAGGCATCTTATAGTAGGGAAGAGTTTATTTGGGGCTTTGGGTTTCAGAAGGAGCCTACCATTCTCATGGCAGAGAAGTTTGGCAGCAACCAGAAAGCTGAGAGCTTACATCTTGAGCCACAAACAGGAAGCAGAGAGTGAATCAGGGATGGCCAGAGGTAAGGTTTTTATTAAATCTCAAAGTTGACAGTTAGTGACGCACTTCTCTATCAAAGCTACACCTCCTAAGCCTCCCAGGCAGCCAATTGGAATCAAGTGTTTAAATGCCTGAGACATGGGGCAAACATCTCATTTAGAGCACCTCAAAGTACACATGTAATTTATTTCTCTAACATGCTGTGTTTGAATGGACATAGAATAGTTTGACTTGGCATGAGTTGAGTTGATTTTGAAACTGTTCAGTTCCTACATTGGTTGGCCTGATTCATCATCTCTGCTACTTTGAATAACTGCAGGAACAGTTTCTGTTCCAATTTCTGTTGCTACTGTTGTCCAAATAGGAAGAGCATGGCTCCACTGTAATACAGCATTACTCTATTTGTCATAATAAACTAGGTACATGCTTCTGGTGACTTACATTGTTTGTGGAATGCTTCAAATGGACTTAATTGCATTTCCAGTGAAAGGAAACATGGAGTTGAAGGTAGAATTGTGATAGCTGCTAGTGCAGATTTGCTCTAGGAGTTTTGCAAAAAGAATCCTGAAAAGAATGTAAGCCTTGAGGAATTTTGAGAAGAAAGTCTTCAAATAGGAGGAAGTAATGAGTTTTCCGTGCCTGGGTTTTGAAGGCACTCTGTTTCCATTTTCCCCCTGTCATGTTTGCCAGGCTGCCACCATGACTGGATGTTGACTTTTCAAGGCTGTTCATGGAACTTTGAATCAGTGGGCTTAAAGGTCCTGGAGCAGGGACCGGGGAGGGCTCAGGTTAGGAGAGCTTACTGCTCTTGCAGAGGACTGGGGCTTGGTCCCTGCTGCCCACATGGCAGCACATAGTCATTTGTAATTCAGTCTGTAAGGGTCTGATGCCATCACCTGAACTCTGGGCTCCTGCAAGCTTGTGGTACACATAAACATAAGACACTAAAACTGTTACAGCAGCATGGACAGCTGACCAATGGCTATTCTACTGAAGAAAATCTTCCCCTTCCCTCAGCAACTCCTTAATTGCCTGCCTACAAATCCTCAGGGAGGGCCAGGGCATCATGAACTTCTTCCCCACTCTGACATAATATTGTGGGCTCCAATCTTGTGCTGGTCATTGGGTAGTGGCACTGCTCTAGAGGCGTGGGACCTGAAAACGGAGCAGAGAAATGAGATGGGATCTCATGCAATAACCAACTTTTTGGAGCCCCAGGCAATTTATACTCTGAGGCTTAGAAATCACGAGTAAAGTTCTCATGAGTTGACACTGTATACAATCAAAAGGACGAGTCATACGTGGTAAAAACGTTTTTCCATAAATGCATAAACATTTAATTGAGCAAACGATGAGGGATCTGAAGTAAACTCACTCCTATCCAGTAAACCTGAGAGGCACAAGGAAATATTCAAAAAACAGTTCTGAGTTTTGAAGAAACAGGTGACAAGATTCTTGTTTTCTTTGTAGTGTTCTCACAAGCACTCAGAATTCTAATATGACTCCATACCTGTACTGTGTTCCAACAGGTAGGTAATCACAGCTACTAAGAGGTGAATAAACAGTTCATGTAGAGGAGGAAGAGTGTGAATTTGAGCCCAGCTTGGACTATACAGTGAGACACTTGAACAAAAAACCAAAACCAAGGCAAATAAAAACCTTGGGAACAGACTGACCACAAGATCTCTGTCCCAAAGGATAGTCTTCACCTCTATTCTGCTTCCACCTCCTGGATGCTGGGATTACAGGCCTGTTCCAATAGACAGCTACTAAAAAATAAACTTTAGCTTGTAATTGAAAAAGATATTTAGTTGATAGGATTTATAGTAAAAATGTGAGGGCTGGAGAGAGTGCAGCTGTAAAGAACAGTTGTTTTCCCAGAGGACCTGAATTCAGTTGCCAGCACTCATGACCATCTATAAACACAATACTAAGGGGTCCAACAGGCATGCACATGGTGCATACACATAACATGTATGTAAACATTGGTATAAAGTCAAATATAGGAATATTTAAAATAACTTAGTTTATTCTTATGTGCATTCGTAGTTTGCATGTGTGTCTATGTGAGGGTGTTGGATCCCCTGGACGCAGAGCTATATAGACAGTTGTGAGTGGCCATGTGGGCGCTGGCAATTGAATCTGGGTCCTCAGAACAGCCAGTGCTCTTACTGCTGAACCATCTCTCTAACTCTGGTAGTGGTTACTTAAAAAACGAAAAGTTATTAGGGGACTTCAGACCCCAGAGCCCGCATTCCCAAGGACCCACCAGCCCCTAATGTCTCAGATACAGGTAACTTACCTGCTTTCCCTGGCACAGCTGCTTCCATTCAAGATTGTCCATGGTTGCTTGCTAGGGATCATGACCTCCCTCCCCACTTCCTTTGCAACTGAGCAGATGGCAGGATAGAGGTGGTCTGTCTGAAGGGAGAAAGGAGAAATGGTCGGGAGGGTTGGGGTGGGGAGGGATGGTAAGATTTATGTTGGGAAGGGGTAGGGAGGAGGAGATGGGGGCATAAATAGTACTAGGCATAATAAAAACCATAAAGAGTCATTTTATATTTACTAAATTTACATGTGATACAATGAGTATATATGCATACTTACCTATATAGTTTAAGTGAGATTATGCCACTGGAGTGATAATGGTCTCCATAAGAGCTATATATATATATAAATAAAATAAAAATCCCAGTACCAGGCATGAGAAACGTCCTTTCAAGTTGTTGGTCATGTTAATCTAAGGGACTCCAAAAACTATTTAGGCTGTTGCTGGTGCCCTCAGTTGCCTCTCAGAAATTGAAGGTACATCCCTGTTACAGCTGAAGACATCACACACTCAAGACTCAAGGACTTGTGTTGATCTGACCCATAAATAATCCCAGCACTCAGGACACAAGGGCAGCACTTTCAGTTCAACCTTTGCTAACGCGAGATCATGTCTCAAAAAGCCAAACCATCATCATCAACAAAAACTGCCAAACAAAGAAGCAAAACAACACATTCCTCCAGAGTATTTATGCAGTCTGGGTTGGTTGTTTTTAGAAGTTCTGTGTTCCTTTATGCTGCACCTTTTCTAGTTTGGATTTCCTATTCTAGATTGACATATTTCAATTACACATCGATGCTTTATTGTTACCAACTAAAATTGTTAGGATTAAGAAAACATTCCTAACAAATCAGAGAAATGTATTATCCTTAAGATTTTTCAGAACTTTATGCCATGTCCTCATGACATGCCAAATCTTTAGAATTATTTAACTGGTTTTGTAATTATCAATTTTTAGATTGGATTGTAGCAAGTATAGATACACAGGCAGTGTGTTGCACTTTGCTTTCCATTATGTTTTACTGTCAATGCAAAGAGCAAGAAACAGTTTTTGTTTTTGGAGGTTGGCGGTAATTTAATGAGACCCTTCTTGATTTTCACTAGCTTTCAGTAGTTTGAAATGTAAAGGTGTAAAAGTCTTGTCTTAGGGCCAGCGAAATGGCTCCGTGGGAAAAGCACCTTACCACCAAACCTAAGGTCTCATGGTTAATCCCTGGATCCCACATAGTAGAAGGTGAGGACCAACTCCCACACATTGTCCTTTGACAATTTGACGTGCACGTGTGGGCGTGCACACACACTAAATACAGGTACACAACAAACTAGACTGGATATTGTGGCTCAACATGAGCAATTCCAGCATTTAGCTTATGGCTAGGTATTTCTGCAGAATGACCAAACACCCGCAAGTCCGATGGCGGAATCCGTCGAACGCTGGGAAGGCATGTCACCATTGCGGTAAGTGTAGAAGGCAATACCTTCCCGACAAAGGACTGAGTGATGCATGAAGATGCAGCGGTACCCAACTACCGCCGGAATGCATTCTGCGCATGCGCCCCACTGGGGCGGCTATTGGTTCTTGGCCTTCCAATCACAAGCGGCCTTCTCTAGTCTCGCCCAATGGGGACAGGCGCCGAGTCCGGGCCCGCGGAGCTTGATAGTTGTTCCTGGAGGCGGGCGCGGCGGGCCGGCCGGGGGAGAGCGGATCCGGCCCTCCGAGCCTGCCCTGGCGGCCGACCCGCGCCCGTGTGGCGCCGCTGCCGGAGCGGTCCCGGGCGCCCTGGCGGCGTGCAATGCAGCGGGAGGGTGAGCGTCTCGGGCTCCGCCGCACCGGTGGCTTCCGGTCCGCGGTCGGTGACGGAGGGGCGGGTGTGGAAGGAGCGGCGGTGCGGTTCCGAAGGCTTCCGGGGGCGGCAGAGCTCCCGGGGCCGTGTAGTTTGGCTGTCGCACATTGACTTGTCAGGGACCCTTGACAAACACTGTAAGGTTTCCACGTAACAGTAAAATTTCATGGTTAGTTAATGTTCTCGTACCCCCCCCCCCCCCCCACACACACACACACAGCGCGCCCTTTTTTCTCTTCCTCTTCCTCCAAGATGAAAGTTCCTCAGGAGCAGTCAGTTGATGGTGTAGTATATCATGAAAGGTTTCTTTAGGCTCTTTAGTGCGATCTACGTGTCAGTTGATTGTAAGAGTAATAATAACTTCTCTTCTAAGGTACCAACGAACAATGTTTCCTTGAACTTGCTTCACCAATGTCGCTCATGCTGAATCTGTTAAGAAACATGCTGGCATATTTTGGTGTTCCTGTAGACCAGGTAAATGTCTTTAAGGAATTTTGCTAACTTTATTTTTGGGCCTCGTTGTCTTTTTGAGACAGGGAATCATGTATGTAACGATAAATAAGAAAGAGAGGCGAAGTGGGTACCTTTCGGCGGGCCCTGCCAATGTATGCCACTAAGCAAACATGTCACGTGCAACAGGGTTAATGCGAGACCTTTATTTGGGGAGGGGGAGCGTGTAAGAGTGAAAGGCCATGTCGGAGTGCGGACAGAGAGAGGCAGGCAGGCAGACAGACAGACAGATGGAAGAAACAAGAGGAAGAAGAGAGGCAAGAAGAGGCAAGATAGCAAATTGTGCCTGGGGTGCACTTTTAAGGGGTGCACTTGTGGCATAGCTGACAGTGGAAAGGCACCTGGCGACAGGTGATGATGTAACTTAACTGCTTTGGCGGCAGAAACCAACAGTGTAGCCCAGGCTGAATGTCTGGATTTTGCTGACTTTGCTCTTTGCTCTCATTATTGTTTTGAGCCAGGGAATCTTGTGGACCAGGCTGTCCTTCTCCTTCTAGCTCCACCTCCCAAGGGCTGGGATTACAGATGTACACCCTCAGGTTGGGTTTTGGTGCATCATTTTGAACATGTTTTCTGCCCTGGGTAGTTTTGTCAACTTGGACATTAGAGTCATGTGGGAAGAGGGAACCTCAAGGGACTGCCTAGATCAAACTGGCCTGTGTGGCCTTGTCTCTATGGGTATCCTTACGGTTGATAGCCACCTGTGAAGGACACCATTCTTACGCAGATGAGTTCTGAGCTGTATGAGAAAGCTAGTTGAGCATGGGCCAGTGGTTCCTGCTTGGCTCCTGCCTGACTTCCCTCAATGATGAACTGAGACTGAGAAGTTATGCTGGCTAGTTTTATGTCAGTTTGACACACGCTCTAGTCCTGTGAAGAGGGAACCCTGATTGAGAAATTGCTTTCATAAGATCAGGCTATAGGCAAGTGTGTAGAGCATTTTCTTAATTAGTGATTTATGGGGGCAGGCCCAGCCCTGAGGTGGTGGTCCTGGGTTCTAGAAGAGAGTAAGTAGGTGGAGCAAGCTAATAAGCTGCATTCCTCAATGGTCTCTTCCTCCAGGTTTCTGCTGTTGGAGTGCCTGTCCTGACAGCTTTCCCCTCTCCCCAAGTTGCCTTTGGACATGATGTTCCGTCACAGCAGTAGTATCCCTGAATAGGACAGAAGTTTGAGCCAAGTAAACCTGTTCCTCTCCTAAGTTGTTTTTGGTCACAGCAGCAGATAGGGAACAACAACAACAATGTAACACCAGGGCCTGGTAGTGCAGTCTTGTAATCTTAGTTGTGGGAGATCTCAAGTTCAAGGTCTCCTTAGGCTACAGAGTGAGTTGAAGACCAGTTTGGGCAACTCAACTTAGTGAGACTGCACCTCAAAAAAAAAGTCATAAAGCAGGGCTAGTGGTGTGTGGATCAGCGGCTCAGTGGCAGAGCACTTGGCAAGAATAAGCAAGGCTCCTAAATTCAGTCTATTCGGGTGAGAAAACCTCTATGTAAACATTTAATTGTTACTTCTCTGTAGGTGGGAGAAAGATGAGTGTGCAGTAGGTTAACATTGATAGTTGTGGTTTAAAGACGGTGGCAAGGTGGTTAGTAGTCTGTTTACTGTCTTTTCAAAGCCCAATAAGAGATACAACAAAGGGAGTGTCTTAGTTAGGGTTTCTATTGCTGTGAAGAGACGCCACGGCAATGCTTTTAAAGCATTTAAACATTATAAGACATTTAACTGGGGTGGCTGACATTTTCAGAGGTTCAGTCCATTATCATCATGGTGCTACATGGTGGTATGCAGGCAGACGTGGTGCTGGAGAAGTAGCCGAGTGTACTACGTTTTGGCTTGCAGACAACAGGAAGTGGTCTGAATTCAGAAGGCTGGGGTACGGGAGTTGTGCCTATATAACTTTGGAGTTGACCTGACCGGGTTCATAGTGAATGAAGAAAGGACAGACACATAGTAGAAAAAGCTGGGGTAGGGTGGGTGTGCCCTCTGATGGAAGTGCACCCGCATCCTGGAAATTCAGCACATTTCTTATATACATCTGGACAAGGGTGTGGGTTTCTTATATACAGTTGAACAAAGGTGTGTTAGGTAATCTTGGGGTGGCTTCTCTTTAGGGGAGTAGTCTCAGACTGCAGTTATCTGGGAGGAGGAAGTTGTGGTTGATACTTTCTGTATGCACTGTAACCAGCCAAACTCAGACTAGGGGAAGGCCTTGCTGCTCATGGGTCTGAGGCATTCCAGCCTTGGACATGACCATGCACATGTCAACAATATGCATTCACTCAGGATTTCATCTGCTCCCCATTGAGTTGGGAATTCAAGATTAGCCTAGGCTAGATGGCAGGACCCTGACAAAAAAACCAAAGGTGACATGCCAATTCAGACAGGCTTAGTTGCACATGGTCCCACCCCTATAGGAAGAGTTATAGGCGGTCAGTGGCTTCTGAGAGAGGAAGACTCAATTGAGGAATGAACTCCCACATAGGTTATACAATTCCAAGTGGTCAAACATGGACACATGTACATATAGACAAAGCTAAATGGACCCTTGTGGTTATGTATACACATGTACATGCATATATATATGTAATATATATATATATATTATATATATATATACACACACATACATACATGAGTATATTACTAATTAAAGGAGAGATCATGAATTTGGGACAGGGACATGAGAGGAATTCGAGAGGGAAGAGGGAAGGGTGAAAGTGATGTAGATGCAGTCAGTGCTCATGGCTAAAGTCCCGTTGTGCCACCCCCCCCCCCCAAGTATTAAAAACTCAAACAGAAATAGTCAGATATAGGGGTAAATGCTGAAAGGTCAGAGTGACAAAATAGCAAACTACAGCTACCACTTCTTACCTCACCAACTCCTCAGCCTGAAAAAGAGAGAGCTCCTTTCTCCTCCGATCTTATATTCTTCTTTTGCCCAGCCATATCACTTCCTGTCTCCACCTCCCTAGCTAGGATTAAAGGCATGAGATCCCTAGTGTTGGGATCAAAGGTGTGTGCCACCACTGCCTGGCTTTGTCTCTATTATAGACTGAATCAATCTTGTGTAGCCCAGAGTGGCCTTGAACTTCCAGAGGTCCATTTGCCTCTGCTTTCAGGAGTGCTGGGATTAAAGGTGTGTGCCACCACTACCTGGCCTCTCTGGCTAACTAGTGGCTTAGCTCCGCACTCTGATCTCCAGGCAAGCTTTATTTGTCAGATCACAAACAAAATATCACCACACAGAAAAACACCAAACATGCCCCCAGAAAGAATTTCTTTTGGTGGAGATTGGAGTGGTCTGAAGGATGTGAGGGAGGGAAGAGTGATCTCAGTAACCTTCATCTGAAAACTTGGGAAAAGAGATGGAGAGAAGCATCATTTGGAAGGAGCAGCAGTACTGAAGATTTCTTTTCAGTATTAGAGTTAGTATATTAGTTTGCTTTCTATTGCTGTGCTAAAACACTTACCAAAACCAACTTAGTTGTCGGACCTGCCAACAGTCAGCTGGATAGCTGGGTATAGACATGCAGATTGAAGAGACAATGAAGAAGACAGAAAAAGAGTCGAGAGGTCTGCTGGTCAATGCCGGACAGCCCTTATTTTATTTCACAGCCAGCTTATGTACATTTTTGAAGGACAGAGGTAGAACAATGCACAGCGCAGGCATTCAACCACTATCTATCCTGCCTTGTGTCAAGGAGCAGGCAGTTTCATTTTCTATCTCAATGTACCTGTGGCTGGCATCAGCAGCCTACGTCTAGCTAGATAGTGTGTTCCTTCTTGTGGGCTGATCAGGACTTTCTCACAGCTCTTTAAGGAGGCTCTGTGGGCTAATCAGGACTTTCTCACAGCCCTTCAAGGAGACTCTGGGATAATCAGAACTTTCTCACAGCCTTGGAGCAAACAAGCTTGAACTCTGTTGACTCAGAATAGACTTCAGACTCAAACTGGGAAATTGAGTCAATTGTGGGCTCCCACACTTAGGGGATGAAAGTGTTTATTTGGCTTACCGGCTTCAGTCCACCAAGGGCAGTCAAGTCAGGGACTGAAGCAGAGTCAGTGGAAGAATGTTGCTTACTGGCTTGCTCTCCTGGGCTTGTTCAGCCGCTTTCCCATCTGCTTAGGTGTGGCACTGCCTCTAGTGGGCCGAACCTTCCCACATTAATCATTAATCAAGAAAATGTCCCTTGGCCTTGCCTACAGTCCAGTCTTATGGAAGCATTTTTTTAATTGAGATTCCCGCTTCTCAGATGACTGTGCTGTGTCAGGTTGACAAAAGACTAACGAGCACAATTAACTTCAGTATATTTTCAAGTTCAGTTAAAAATTTGAAAAACAAATGCCAGGTGACAGACCAGTGCACTGGAGAACGTGGTGGGGAAGGAACTCTGAATCCAGAAGCTGGGAAGGAAGAGAGGGCTCCATCCTAAACGGAACAAAAATGAGAGGTGGTGGGGAGAGATTTTGGATGCTGAGAAATGAAATGTGTCACATAGAAGTCTGTGGCTTTTGTTTTTCTGTTTTTGGGACTAGAACTCCAAGATGTTAGGTAAGTGTTCCACCAGCCAACCCATGCTCCCTGCCTCTGAAGTGTTCTGGCTTTTTGATAGAAGCAAGGTCACTTGTATATGTACTGGAATTGGTGTAGGGGGATAACATATTGGAGGTAGCTTTTTTTTTGGCTTAGGATCAACATACATGACATGAAGTGATTGCAAACTATTTACTTGTGAGAACTCACCATGCTTATGATATCAATGTAAATTTGTAATTGAAAAAATATTAGGGGTTATTCATTAGCAACAAGAGTATGAAGTACTTTTGAATGTAATGAGCATTATCACTGAAGTAATTGACCAGCAAATCCATGCTTGGTAGGAAAATCAGTAAAGTCCAAATGAGAGCTCTGGACCAGGCATAGAGGTGGTGAGATCCTAAGTGTAATGAAGGTGGCCAGTAAAGGTGTGAAAGAGTTAGAAGAACCAGAGTTTCTGGGGATAGAAACCACAGAGCCAGTCACGAAGACACATTAACCAAAAGTTGAATGACTATGTATTTTCACCGTGACCTCTGGTTCTTAGCAGGGCTGCACATATGAATAGTTCAATATTTATTTTTAGTTTGTGTTTATGTGTGGATGCCTACATGCATGATTTGTGCCCAAGGAGGCCAGGAAAGGGTGTTAGATTACTTAGAAATGGAATTAAGGGCAATTATAAATTGCCATGTGGGTGCTGGAAACCGAAATCAGGTCTTCTGCAAGAGCATCAAGAGCTCATAACCACTAAGTGTCTCTCCACCACCTATTTATTTTTAAAGTATTTAAACATTATTTTAATTATTTATGTGTGTGTATACATATGTGTATATATATATATATATATATATATATATATATATATATATATATATGTTTGCATGTGTGTGCAAGCGTGTGTACTGTGGTACATGTGTGGCAGTCAGAGGACAACTGTCAGGAGTTCTCTTCTACCATATGGGTCCTGGGGATTGAATTCAAGTTATTGGGTTTGGTTGGTGGTAAGTGTCTTTACTCACTGAGCAATCTCCCCTGCCTTTATTTATTTTTTTGGTGTGTGTATGTGTGTGTGTGTGTGTGTGTGTGTGTGTGTGTGTGTGTGTGTGTATGTGTGTGTGTTTGAACCTGGAGCCTTAGGAATTGTAAGCACACTTTGTACCACTGAGTGTAGAATACTTTCAGTAGAAGTGCTTAGGTCTTCCAAAATTCCGATATTAATAGGTCTAGGATCTGTTTCTTCTAGAGTGTGCTATCTAATATGGTAGCCACTGGCCACATGTTCCTTTCCTGCCTTTTCCTTTTAAATTTTGACACAGGGTTTTTGTATATGCTAAAATACAAGCCAGAGTGGCTTTGCATTTTTAGTCCTGTCCCAGCGACCCCAAGTATTGGGATTACAGGCATATTCCATGGCACCCAGCCACATGCCACATTTAAGTACTTTAAGTATCTGAATTAAGTTCTCCTATAGGTAAAAATAACAAATTTTGAAGACCTAGTGAAAAAAGGTAAAATCATTTCATTAGTCATTTTAAAATATCCATTATACATTAGTATATGTACTTGTAATATATTTCTTCTGGAGAGCATCTGAGATGATACTTGTATATCCATGGGGATAGTTACTTCCCCGAAGGATGCAAGTAAAATTAGAAGCCATCTGGGCCTGCCCTCAGAGAGTTCACAGTTGAATGGAGGAGAGAGCTGCCAGTGAGACAAAGGCTCCTGTAACTGAAGGTCTTACGCTGAAGACGCCTGGGGTACAGATTGAATTCAAGGCCAGTTTGGGCACTTTAGAGAGAGTACTGCCTGAAATGACAGGTACAAGAAATCCTCCTAATTTTTCACCTGGACCACATTCTGCATGCCAGTGATTCTGAGATCCAGGCTTTCTTCTGAGTTCTAAAATTGTGAATTTATCTGATAACTGATTATACTACTTATAAAATATTCTTACGAGGGTGCTAATGGGAGAGTGCTATAGTTTACACTAATAAGGACAGAATATTTGTTATAGTAGGACATTCAGTTGAAATGCTTTGTAAAGAGCCAATTTCCAGCATAATGCAAACTGCCATATAAATAACTCTGAATTGTTTAGAATCTGACTTATTGTTCTTTTAATTTTCCCTTAATAGGAATAACAAGTATTTTCTATATTGTCTGGCTATCCTTGATTTTTTTTTTTTTTTTGAAATTGTCAGTCGTTTCTCTTATCTCTGTCCTTCTCTCTCTTCTTTTCTTTTATCTCCTTAAGTTGCCCAGGCTAGCCATATACTTCGGGACTCAAACAGTCCTACTTTCTAAGCCTGCTGAGTAGCTGAGGCTATATATAAACCCTCACATAGTAGCTGAAATTGCCAGCTTTTGCTTCAAAAGATGGAATTATTTTGTAGGTAAAGAGAGATAACTTTTCTACATAAAGTTTTAGCCAGGGTTCTCTAGAGAAACAGAACTTACAGAATGAATCTCTTTCTATAGAAAGGAGCTTTATTAGAATGACTTACAGGCTGTGGTCCAGCTAATCCGATGATGGCTGGCAATGAACAGAAAGTCTAAGAATCCAGATGTTGCTTAGTTCACAAAGCTAGATGTCTCAGCTGGTCTTCAGTAGACTGTGGAATCCTGAAGAAGGCTCTAAGGCCAGAGAAGGAATGGACTTGCTAGCAAGGCAAGAGCAAGCAGGCAAAGAGCAAAAGCTTCTTTCTTCCAAGTCCTTATATAGGCTTCCAGCAGAAGATATGGCCCAGATTAAAGGCATGTGTCTTCCCACGTCCAGATCTGGAGTAGAAGTGTATCTTCCTACTTCAAATTAAGCAAAAAGTTCCTCACAGGTGTGCCCTCCACCTTTAGATTTAGTTAATTCAGATGTAGTCAAGTTGACAACCAAGAATAGCCACCACATTCTCCAAGCTATTCAGTTAGATATCTGAGCTAGCCCAGGCTCTATTGTAGCCCAGGCTGGCCTCAAACTTGAGATCATCTACCTCTGTCTCCCAAGTGCTGGGATGGAGGTGGACACCCCTGCACACATACCACAGATATGTATCCAGTCTATGTGAGAATATGTTTGCATATGTGTGCATGTGAGGGGCACAGCTCATTCCTTAGAACTTTGACTATTTTTTTTATTTGATGTATATTTTGTCTGTATGTGTCTCTGCACCACTTGTGTGCCAGAGGGGGGCATCAGGTCCCTAGAACTGTGGTCACAGATGGTTGTGAGCCACCATGTAGATTCTGGGAATCAAACCTAGGTCCTCTGGAAAAGCTTTTAACTTCTGAGCCATCTCCAGCCGTCCTCCTCCCTTTTTTGACACAGGTTTCTTACTGGCCTGAGATTCCTCAAGTCAGCTAGGCTGGCTAGTTAGGAGACCTCAGGGATCCGCCCATCTCTGCCTCTCCAGCTTTGGGATTCCAGGAGTGCATCACCATGGCTAGCTTTTTCTTTTTCTTTTTTCTTTTTTTTTTTTTTTAAGGGTTCTGGATATCAAATTTAGCATGGATCTCATGTATCCATGCTAAACTTTACTGATCACACTTTAGTGTTTTTTCCAAGATAATGTTAATAAAGTTTAATTCTTCAAGGAAGACACTTATAGTGTATGCTATTATGTTTTCTTTGTATACATAAATGTTACTACATCTGTTATATCTTAGATATATATAAACATATTTAGCTGGAGTGTATTTTTTTTTTTTTTTTTTTTTTTTGGGTTTTTTGAGACAGGGTTTCTCTGTGTAGCTTTGCGCCTTTCCTGGAGCTCACTTGGTAGCCCAGGCTGGCCTCGAACTCACAGAGATCCGCCTGGCTCTGCCTCCCGAGTGCTGGGATTAAAGGCGTGCGCCACCACCGCCCGGCGCTGGAGTGTATTTTAAACAAACCTTTATTTATAGGATTTGCTGATTTGGCCAAATAAAGACTATGGGTCAGCTCGGAGTATCATTCGTATTATTGGGAGACTACTTCCTTTGGAACCTTGTCGAAGACCTAATTTTGAGGTAAGTTAGTCACCATATGTTGTTTAAGTCCTGGGTATGAAGTAATGCTGGGTACTCCCAGGAAAACAGGATAGAAGGAAAAGAAACGTGCCTGCAAGCCAAGGACCTTTACTGACTGCTCGAAATAAATCAATCTCACATGTGTTTTTGTTTCTTTAATTACATCCAAAGACAGGTACAAAGAATACCTGAATGTTGTTTTTACCCTACTTTTTTTTTTACATTTTTGCTGTGTGATAGATGAGATTAGTCACGGGAGAAAATGTAGACATAGGTTGTAGAGTAACATTTCTCCAGCGTTTTTTCCCTTTTACGTTTTGGACTGTTAACTTATTTACTGTGAGGAAGCATGAGACATGTGTTTTCCCTGATTCCCGCTGGAGCTCTGACTTTGTTTCCACTTTTGTTCTAGTTGGTTCCTTACTTGAACTCTGAGGAGTCTAATGATCATGAGCTTACGGTTCCATCTTTCGCTGATGTTTTGTGTGTGGCAAATGATGAAGAAGCCGTTGATCTCAGATTTCGGTAATTTTATATGCTTGTCTTGGGATGTGGGTGTAGCCTAAAACTTGACTTCTTGTGTGCACTAAAGTTTGTTCCTGCTGACTGGACAATTTTGTCCTGTTTTTGTGACATGGTATGTCCTGATATTTTCCTAATAGAAGAATGGCATCTCATTTTTTAGCTGTTTCTTAGTATATATTTAAAAAATGTTTTGCATTAAAATTTTTGAAAATTATTTTTCCCTTTCATACACAAATACATTTTATATTTTACAAATCACCCCTCACCCTTCCGCTCCAACTCTTTCTCTATCCTCTCCAATGTCTTCCCAATTTCATGTTGTCGTGTGTATGTGTGTGTGTGGTGTGTGTGTGTGTGTGTGTTCATGGGTATAAAATCAGATTCTGAGTCTAATTAATGATGTTCTCATGTACATGGGTAGAGGGCTGTCATTTAGGACTTGAAGTGCATTGCTCCAAGATCTTTTGGCTTTCCAAATTTCCATTGAGGAGTCAGTTGGTATTTGATGTAATGGGTTTGCCTTTATATGAATTGTAACTTCTTTCTTGAAGGTTGCACATCCTTTCTTTTTTCTGTATGTTCAGTGCTTTAGCTATAATATAATGGCATAGGGGATTTCTTTTTGATCCAGTGGGTATTCAGCTTGCCTCTTGGCTCTGAATGGGCATCTCCTTACTTAGTTATAGGAAATTTTCTTCTATGATTTTTTTGAATGATCTATGCCTTTGCCTTGGAATTCTCCTATTTTTGTGATTCACAGATTTTCTCTTTTCAATTTCTCCCAAAGTTCCTGTGTATTCCTTTCTTTTCTTTCTTTCTTTCTTTTTTCTTTTTTTGGTTTTCTGAGACAGGGTTTCTCTGTGTAGTTTTGGTGCCTGTCCTGGAACTCACTCTGTAGCCCAGGCTGGCCTCGAACTCACAGAGATCCGCCTGGCTCTGCCTCCTGAGTGCTGGGATTAAAGGTGTGTGCCACCTCTGCCCGGCTCCTTTCTTTAATTTATCATTTTATTTGATTTCGTGGTCCATTTCCTCTATATTTTCTTCAGACTTTAACACTCTGTTTTCTCCCACTCCATATTGTTGGTAAGGCTTTCCATTTTTGAATGGGTGGTTGAATTTTTCATTTCTATCTTCATTTGCATTTCTGTTTTCTTCAACATTTCACTCTCTTTTGAATTCATTTTTCATGTCCTAGATTGTTTCATTATTTCATTTGCTTGTGTTTTCTTGGACCTCAACCATGAATTTATTTTTGTCATCTTTAACTTCATTCGGGTGTTTATTTTCTGTTTAAGCTCTTTGAACTCTTTATAATGACTCTTTTAAAATTCTTTGTCTTGAAATTCATTTGGTTTCTTTTTGATGAGGAATATTACTGTAGGTCTGGTCATATTTGGGGTCCATATTGTCTTAATTTTTCATATTGCTTCTACTTTTGCAGTGGGACTTTGGCTATCTCGAGTTAGGTTGTGGAATTGATAGGAGTTTTGTGGTCTACCTATGCTGAGTGGGTGTTCGTTTTTCTTTTGCTATATTTGGACTGGTTTCAGACCAGATAGGAAATCCTGAAATTGCTGATCAAGGCTGGCTGTGTGAGTAATTGGGTGACGTCTGCGGGACAGGTGGAATGAGACTGAGTTGTAAGCAGAGCCCTTGGATGCTTTGTTCATATTTGAACCTAATACCAGGTCTAGGAGTCTGTGGGTTATCAGCGGGGTCCAGGGTCATGTTAATATTATTTTCTCTTCTTATAAATAAGGCATTTAAAAATAAATGTTAGGTTCATGCATTTAGCCCTCTGTCATGGTTTCCATATTGGCTCTGTATTCGTGGGTTCTCATATAGGTTCTACACAATGAAATCAAATATGGTAGATGGAAAATATTTAGAGAGAAAAGTTCACAGATTTCCCAAAAGCAAAAACTTGAATTTGTTTTATTTCAGATACTATGCTGTATTTACAAAAACGAAGTGACATAAAGTCTTGTATTGGGTATTTTAAGTATTTTAGAGATAACTTAAAATAAGCAAAGGATATGCATAGGTGCCCTTTTATATAAGGAACTTGAGCATCTTAGGCTTTTTGTGTCTGCAGGGTACTTGAAACAAATTACTCCATGAATACTGAAGTGGGCTATATTTCAAATTTTGGATGTATTTATACTCCTAGCAAGTACTGACTTAATCTTAGGCTATTCAAATAGAGGCATTTAACATGATGCATGTCAATTAGTCAAAGATTCTAGCTAAATTTATTATGTGTCAAACTGGTTTATTAGCTTTCAGAAATTTAGAAGATATAAACTGACCCTAATATAGTCCTGACTGCAGGGCCCTTCAGAACTTAGTATGTAGAATTTCTGAATAAACTGACACTATTTAAAGTCAATCAGTAAAGAAATTATAGGGTGACTATTTTTTATTTTATCACTGGAGGAAAAGCTCATTTTTCTCATTTCCTAGCTGCTTATTGGCCATGTGTGCTATATATGAATGCAAAAATAAATTATAATGTGAGGTGCTCTTTCTTGTGAGTCTAGGGATCATCTCAGGGCAGAGAGAGGTACTCTGATTTTGTTTAGCTTGCTGTTTATATTTGTGTGCTAGAGATTAAATCCAGGGCCTTGCACATGCTAGGCAAGCACCCTGTACCGAGCTGTGTCCCAGGCCCCTCTTTTCTTTTTCCTAAAGAATTTATTTGTCATGTGTGTGGTGGGGGAGGGAGTCTGTGCCTGTGAATACTGGTGCTGTGGATTCCTGGGGCTGGAGTTACAGGGGCTGAACTACCTGACGTAGATTCTGGGAGCCAGATCAGCCTGGACTTCATGAGAACCTGTCTCAAAAGAAGAAAACAAAACAAAAAAGCTAACTAACTTTACAGTGTGTACACTCTTAACCACTGAGCCATCTCTCCAGCCCTGCTTCTCTCTCTGTCTCTCTCTCTCTGTTTCTGTCTCTCTCTGTCTCTATCTCTCTGTCTCTGTCTGTCTGTCTCTCTCTCGATGGGGTTTCTCTGTGTAGATCAGGCTGGCCTCGAACTCACAGAGATCCGCTTGCCTCTGCCTCCCGAGTGCTGGGACTGAAGTCGTGGGTAGCTGAGATTTCCCTTTTCAGTTGAACATTTTCCTCCCTTTGTGTCTTCTTTCCTTTCCCCCACAGACATAGTCTATGGAAAAAGGAGAAGGAAGGGAAAATTGCTCTTTTCCATTCATCAAAAATAACTTGGGATCCATCATCACCTTCTCTAAGACAGAACAAACCAGCGAAAAGCGATCTGCCAGTAAGTGAGGCTGCAATTAAAAAAATAGCTGCCCTGGAAGATGAGCTCAGTTTGCTTCGGTCCCAGATCGCTGCAATTGTGGTAATGCAGGAGCTGAGAGAGTCTAAAGAGACGGGTGAGTAGGACGAGAGTTTTGTTCCCACGAGAGTGACATGAGCTGACACTTACATGAGCACCATTCTGATGTACACAACAGTAAATCCCTCATAGAAGGCTGATGGCCATATGGAATTCTGTCTGATGGTCACTCAGAGCAAACCAAGGGCTGCATAGAAGAGCTAGCTGGACTAGTGAGGATCATTGTTTGTTTGTAAGTCATGACTTCTAAGTCAGCTTTTCTAATTCTGCAGCAAAGCATTGGAAGACAGGCCCGGTGGCTCATGCCTGTAATTCCAGAATTCAAGAGGCTGAGGCAGAGGGATTGCCTTGAGTTCTAAGCCAGTCTCAGAAACCAAAAATAAGGCTTTGGGGTAGTTGATAGAGTGTTGCCTCATGTTCATGAGGCTTTGGGTTAAATCTACAGTGCCACATAAAGCAGGGCATGATTGTGTGCTCCTGTAATTCTAGAACTTGGAAGGTAGAGGCAGGAGGATTAATCTGTTGAAGATCATCTGTAGCTACCCAGAGTTTGTGTTAGCCTGGGCTTCTTGAAAACCTCTCAGAAACACCACAACAGGACAAAATAAAAAACTAATACTAATTCCCCCAAACTAATAATTTTTATTTTTCTAAAAATTTTTAATGACTTACTTATTTTTATTTTATGTCCATTGTTTTTTATTTTTTATTTTTTTGCCTCTATGTCTGTATGGGGATATCATATCCCCTGGAACTTGAGTGTGCCCTGTGGGTTCTGGGAATTGAATCGGGGTCCTCTGAAAGAGCAGTCACTGCTCTTAACCACTGAGCTATTTGTCCAGCCCATAAATAGTTTTTAAAAAAGAAAGGAAAAAATGGAAGTTAAAGAGGGAGAAAAGATGTATTGGCTTGAAAGGGCAGAATAGGTTTGAGACCATGAATATTTATAGTCTAGTTGTTTTTGCTTTTAACTTTTTTTAGATTTATTGAATGTGCATGAATATTTGCCTGTAATGTATGTCTGTGCACCATGTGCATGCCTGCTACCCACAGAGGTCAGAAGAGGGCATTGGATCCCCTGGAGCTGGAGTTTTAGGTGGTTGGGAGCCACCATGTGGATGCTGGGAACTGCACTCTGGTCCTGGAGAAACAAATGCTTTTAATAGTCAAGCCATTTCTCCAGCACCTGGTCTTTAGGTAGTTTTTTTAAAAATTATTTTCTTTTATGCATATAGGTGTTTTCCTGCATGTATGTGCACCACCTGCACGCCTGGTGCCTGCAGAGACTAGAACAAAACATCAGGTCCTCTGGAACTGGTGTTAGAAACAGTGAGGAGCTGCCATGTGGGTCCTGGGAACTGAACCCGAGTCCTCTGTAAGAGCAGCAGCCAGTGCTCTTAAGCGCTGAACCATCTCTTGAGCTTGTCTTTAGTTTTTGATGATCCTGTCACCAAGTTCAGGTGAATTATATTTTCCAGATGTCTTTTTTTAAGCTTTTGGAGCTGTATCTTAAGAGCACATTCTGGTGTTCCAGAGAACCTGAGTTTGGTCCTCAGTATCCATTTTGGGTGACTCATAACCATTTATAACCCCAGCTGGAGAGGAATCTGACATCCTCTTCTGTCCTCCATAGTCACCTGAGCTCACGTGTACATACCCCTCATACATAATTAACAATAAAAAGAAAATCTTTTTTAAAAACCATGAGACTATGGTCTATAGTCTATATAGGTTCTGATTTCTTTTCATAACAGATTTGGTTGTAAGAGGCTATGTAAGTATGATTACTAAAAATTTACATATATAATTATGTGTACATAATATACACATAACTTATATAGTGTACTAATAGATACAGCATATATTTCAATATAACATATATAGTTAAATTATATAATACTTTATATAGGTATATAAACAATTATACATGAGTATACTCTTTTTTTTTTTTTTTTTTGGTTTTTCGAGACAGGGTTTCTCTATGTACCTTTGCGCCTTTCCTGGAACTTGCTTTGTAGACCAGGCTGGCCTCGAACTCACAGAGATCCACCTGGCTCTGCCTCTCGAGTGCTGGGATTAAAGGCGTACGCCACCACTGCCTGGCTACTCTTTCTTTTTAAGCAAGGATGTTTACTCACAGCTCATTAGGAGTAGATTTATGAGAAAGTTAAATATTCATCATAGGATATCATCTGTAGAGTCATATACCTGTTTCTCAAATGTCATTTTAGAGTGGATACATCAATTTGAGTTGTTAGAAGCTGTTAATGTTTTGCTTTTAAAACTGGAGAGTGAAGTTGAGGTTTTCTATGGATTCCTAGGAATCACTTTTTTCCCCTTACTCTGCGTCCTTCAGGGTGTGTGTGCCCTGAGACGGCTTGACTGGATTAGAAACGAACTCACACTTCAGATGGCCACTCCTACCTAGGACTTACTCAGCAGATGCGGTTGGCTTGCTTTCTCGTCAGTAGTTTAGTTGTATCCCAGAGGCCATTAGTGACTCGTCTCGCAGTGATTTTATATATTATGCTGAAGTGAATTGCTCGTGGTTTTGGGCTTTCAACAGACTCCTTTGTTTTAGGCCTCTGTGACCTCAGTGAAGAATCCAGCACGGAACAAGCGCCGTTTTCATCAGCGGCTGCTGGGCTGAGTGCGGAGCCAGGTCACCCTGCTAGATCGGTACTTTCTTCTCCTCCTCCTCCACCGCCTCTGCCTCAGTTTTCTTTCCAGCCATGTTTTCCTCCCGTGCAACCTGGACCTACTACCAGAGATAATCCGGCAGCTGGCGTGAAAAAGCCGCCCTCGGGTGTCGACGAGACGAATGGCAGCCATCCTTCAGAAAGCCAGAGAGTTAGTGACCTTCCGCACATGCTGGACGTTCTCAAGGACATGAGTAAGGTCAGACTTCGTCCCGTTGAAAGGTATGTCGCCAGAATTTGGGGAAAGAACTGAAATTTTATCAGTTGTTTTCAGAGAAATTGAGAGTTGGTGTGTATATATTATTTCTTAGCATGTGTGACCATCCTCCGGGAGACAATCACCTTTAGTTCTTTTTTTTTTTGACTATTTCTTACATTGTCTTACCATACTTCACTGTTTTTTAATATGTTAATTATACATACTCCATGTTGTAAAGAATTAGGAATACAGTAGTTCCTTCTACCCAACATTTTGCTTTCTCTGAAGTTGGTTACCCTTCAATGGAAAATTCCAGAAGTAGCATGCTTAAGTAGTTGTAATTTAATGAAGACTGACTGAATGATCTAATTAATGGACAACTAGCCAAATGACTTTTCATGGAATCTAGTCCTTCAGTCCTTCAAACATTCTTAAAGATTTCTTTTTTCTTTTTTTTTTTTCGAGACATGGTTTCTCTGTCCTGGAACCCACTTTTTATACTAGGCTGGCCTTAAACTCATAGAGATCTGCCTGTGTCTGTCTCTTGAATACCTGGCTCTTAAAAAGATTTCTTTAAATTCTATTCAGTGGTGCTGGACATCATGGTGCACGCCTATAGTCCCTGTACTTGGACGGCAGAAGCAGGATCACAAGTCCAGGCCAGCAGCCTGGTCTGCCTAGTGAATTCTACACTGGGAATTTTGGTTAAAAATTAAGGTTTGTAGCAGTGAAAAATGAGGATCCTTGGGTCATGACAGGTTGTGAGAGGCCCCAACCCATGTGGTTTCTTGGTTTTCTGATACTGAATTCTTAGTATCCTTTAGATTCCTCAGTTCAAGGCAGAAATCTCGTAAAGACTAATTAGATTATGATGTATTTTGCTCATATTCCTGTTACATTTGTGAACAAAGAGGTAAAATTGCATCAAAGTTTTAATGTATTTGATTGTCTTTTTTTAAAAAATAGGTCACCAGGTGGTAGACCCATTCAGAAGAGGAAAAGACAGAGTTCACAATGGGATCCAGTGTCTTTAATAGCCAATGCACTTAAGCAGAAGTTTGCATTTCAAGATGATTCCTTTGACAAAGAAAGTAGATCTTGGGAGTGTTCTCCATTTTCTAGTCCAGAAAGTTCAAGGGTGAGTTGTGGTAATAAAGCATTGACTTAGTTTCTCAAGTATGTTCTTTGTGACAGTGTCTGTATACAGATTCTCTTGTAGAGGATAAGTTATACATTGTTTGTTTTCTACTATTTATTTGAGGTGAGATCTCACATGGTAGCCCAGGCTGGCCTGGAACCTGGGGAAATCCTCTTCCTTTAGCCTCTCAAGCGCTAGAGTAGAGCTTTGAGTGCTATGGTGGGCCTATCCGTTAGGCCCATAGTTGTTTTTTGTTTTGTTTTGTTTTTTTAATGCTAATCTCTTTTTCTTGCCAATTTTGTTTTTAGCTACCATGAAATAAAACATGATTTGAAAAAATAGATGCATGTGCTTATAATGGTTTGCCCTAGGTAGGTGCTAGGTTGATGTTGCCATCTGTAGTCTGAATGAGATGGTTGAAATTTTAAGAGCACTAGGGAAGAGCTGTGTAATAGATTCAGCCTAACCATACTGCATGTGAATACTCCATTATGCTGTCAAATATGGCAAGTTTGAATTTTTTATTTGAATGGTTTTAACCTTGATGTTAAAACCTTGAGGTTAATGATGTTAACCTTGGTTTTTTTTTTTTTTCCTTTTAAAGAAAAGCAAACAGGATCATAATGCCCCCACCCTCCTTTTCCCCTAAGATAGGCTCACCATGGAGCTCTGACTGGCCCAGAACTCACTAGGTTGAGTTCTGCCTCTGTGTCTTGAATGCTAACATATTAAAGGCTTGTGCCACCAGGCCAGAAGCAGTTATCTTTAAAGCAGTGTTTATTGGATGCATCAAGAGGCGTACTTTACGGGATGATTTCCTACTGGTTTAGTTGAGGTCAGACATCAGAATAAACCTTGCAACCAAGAGGACTGGAGGAGGGATGACTTCTAAACTCAGTAGATGGCACCCAAGAGTGCCCTGCAGCAGAGAAAGACTGGAAAACTGAAATGCCTGTGACTGCTCAAATAGCATAACAGCGTGAGAAGGGCATGTCTTTCCAGGAAGGCACATTGCTAGTTAGGTGCAGTCCCTAACTAAGGATGCCACTGTGTGTGCTCTGTGTGATGCTTAAGCAGATGTTATCTCTTAACACTGTATTTTATATATGTAAGAAATTCAGGGCTAGGGATCTAGTTAAGTGAGAGCATGCCTGGCTAGCATGCTTGAGGCAGTAGGTTTGATGCCCAGTACCCCAAAACAAACCAGCAAAGTACCTGCCCTCCTTCAAACAAAACAAAGAAGGCAAAAAGTAGTTCTCTGTGGAATTACAAGTTGCATCTTCAGTATGCAAGAGTCTGAAGTATCTTTAATTGTACCATTTGTATAGCACTTGTTCTTTGCAAGGGAAAAGTGCCTCTGTAGCCATACTTCTGCTTATGTGGGTCAACCCAACTTAGATGGAGGTATTTGGAAAATGAGCAAGAAATAACAAAAATCCTTCCTGCATCTGTAATGAGCACTTAGCATCTTTGTTTTTAGTTTTTCCTTATTTACAGAGCTGTACAGTGTGCACAGGAAGACTATTTCCCAGTGGTAGTGGATCAGAGAAAGTATCACTGGGTTGTAATGTGCCTGTCTTTTCTTAGTACTTTCTAACCATGAGCAATTGAGAAGAAATGTCTTTTTTATTTACTTGAATAGCACTTAGTTTCAGGCTGAATGTAGGGACTCACACTGTTGTTGACTGAAACTTGCTTTGGTTTGAATGTGGGGGGCATCTCCCAGAGGTCTATGTTCACAGCATGGTGCAACTGGGGGGTGCTGTTGTCAAGTCATGGGGGACATATTTGCAGAGGGAATTGTGGGACCCTGGCCGTTTTCTGGCTCTGTCTTCTGATTTCTGGCCCAAGAGATGAGTGGTTTTGCCTTTCTTTGTGCTCCTGCTGTGGTAGATGCCCCCAGTGGCTGTCAGTCTTGGACTGGAACTATAAGTCAAGAGTCCTCAGCTCTGAGCCCAGCTCCTGACATAGCTTACTCTCACTATTTGCTGTTGAGTGAGGTGAATCTCTAAGGGTCATCTCGTACTGGCCTGGCCTGCTTTCTCTTTCTCTTTCTCTCTCTCTCTTTTTTTAACAGTTCAGTAATTTCTGTTTAAATATCTGCTTTGTTTCAGTTTTGATGTCCCATTTCTGCAGCAGAAAGTCAGCGATCTAAGGGAAGAACAGATATATAAAAGCCATTATTCACGGTATCAGAAGGGAAAGCTCTGCCTACACTTGGAAAGACAGATCCAGAAATGCTCTGTGGTATCCTTCACTACCTTTCAGAGAATGACAACCTCTCTTTGGGTGACTAAGCCATATCCTGGGACCTGTCTGTGCCCAGTCTGAGAAAGGTGTTTAAACATGCTGGTCCCTGGTTTTGGGAGATCTAACTGACTGCTGAAGAGAGTTGGGTGTATATAGATTCCTGCTTTATGTGGTGCTACTGAAAAAGGAATACATGCTTCAGTGACGCTCCCCCACAGTTATGGCTCCCTCTTTAAACTGCTTTGTAAGTTGGAGTGATCTGGTTGACTTGGCCTTCAGCAACTTGGAGATTTTCAGTGAGCAAAAGATGATTCTTTTCATTAAGTTACAGTTTTAGTTATAAAGGATTGAACTTTCTAAAACTTCCTGAGGTGATCAATTATTCTGACTGCCAAGTACGGCAAGTAGAAGTAGACTCTTGGTAAGTTTTATCCGCATTGGCTTTGCACATACATGTACCTGGCATGTTTTCATTGTTTTCTATTACATTTGCACCCTATTTGTTTTTTTTTTTTTTTTTTTTTTAAAATAGATTGTACAATAAATGGATCTTTTGAACTTGGTTGAGTTTTATAATAATTCAAGTTATATTTTATAAAGTCTGATTTCTTTGTGAGAGGTAGTTGTATAGTTAGAGCTTCTTGGGGGATACAGATGAAACAGAACTTGCAGTAGACATTCTCTCCTCGTCTGTATGCTAATATGATGACACAAATTTGCATGTCTCCCGACATGCCTTAGCCTAGGCTATAACCAGGGAGCAGGGAGGTAGAGTCCATGTCAGTGGACTTAGCACCCGCCCACTTTGCCAGGTTCTCTGATTTCAGAAGAGCCTAACTTGCCCATCACATTTATCTATTAACATTGATTGTAAAGAACTTAGAAATAGAAACCATCATACAGAAAGGTCTCCATTTTGAATGGCACTTATGGCTAGTCTTAGTGCTTTCCATATATTGACTCATTCAGTCCCCACATCAACACTATGGGTGTAGGGTTTTGTTAGCCTTACTCAGTGGATGAGAAACTGGGCAGAGGGAGTTACTAGCCCAGTTAGTCTGTCTCCCAGGATCTCATAGCTTTTTAAATAGTGAGTTAGGATTTGAATCCAGGCAGATGGATTTTCCAACCCACATTTTAATCATGGGAAACACTGTAAATACTTATAAAATTTTAACCTATTTATTTAAACTTTGTGTTATTACTGAAAGTGTTTCAGAGAGTTTATAGATAAAGTGTGTGAAAACAGTGTAGCAACAGATTTCAACAGTCAAAAAACCTTAAGGCTGTAATGCTCTGTATTTACCACTAGAGGGAAGTACAACACCGAGCACGCCCAGGCTGACAACAGCTGTTAACCACATCCAGATGACAACTGTTTAGAAGTCATAGACAGAACAAGGTTAGATTAAGTAGTAATTACACAAGCAGCTTATATAAAGGGGAGTCATAAATTATAAATAGCCATATCCTTGACAAACCTAAGATTACTCATATCATTAAGCTAATTCAGCTTTCCCCCAGCAAATCGATGCATATCTTTAGTTAAATTATACTTATTGTTTATTTACCTGTTTGATGTGGCTGTGTGTAGGTCAGGGGACAGTTTTCAGGAATTCTTCGTAAGGGCTCTGGAGGCTCAGTCTCAAGTTGTCAGGTTCAATGGCAAGTGCTTTTACCCACTGAGGCATCTGGCTATCTTAACAAATAGATACTTGTTAAGAGTCAGTAATTAAGCGAGGCATGGTGGTGTTTAGTTGTTAACATTCAAGATTACTGTGGGATTCTTCCAAGTTCCTAAGCTTGATAGGACTAGTTTACTGCTAGGAAAATCATAGGATTGCTGTGAGTAACATGACAATAAGTTTTGCTTTTATCTCAGCTTTATCTTGGTAAGGTGATGGAAGTTTGACTGAGTGACTAGAGTTTATACATCCACTATATTACATACATGTATTGTAATTGTGTAAAATCATCTTCCCTTCATGTCCCCTGATGTTAGTCCAGCATCTGGGTCAAGAGCTAATCCTGACTGGGGCATTAGCAATTTTAGAGCCTGCTGTGGATGTCTTTCTGTATGCTGTGAATATGTGTTGCTCTGATTGGTTGATAAATATAACGCTGATTGGCCAGTAGCCAGACAGGAAGTATAGGCGGAGTAAGCAGACAAGGAGAATTCTGGGAAGAGGAAGGTTGAGTCAGGAGTTGCCAGCCAGACACAGAGGAAGCAAGATGACAAGGCAGAACTGAGAAAAGGTACCAAGCCACGTGACTAAACATAGATAAGAATTATGGGTTAATTTAAATGTAAGAGCTAGTCAGTAATAAGCCTGAGCTAATGGCTGAGCAGTTATAATTAATACAAGCTTCTGAGTGATTATTTTATAAGCTGACCCCGGGACTGCAGAGGCCTGGCAGGACCGGAGAAACCTTCCTACCACAAGAGCCACCCACTAGGCCATGGAGTTATGTGTGTGATGGAGTCAGGTGTGCTGAAGGTTCCCCTCAGGGTGGGCTGCAGCCCGCAGCATCTATCTGTGGCATTGGCCTGGCTGTCCTCCCCCAAGACTCTTCAGTTTAGTTCTGCCTCAAACAGCTGGTAGCTACAGGGCTGTGCTTAGCCTGCCATTGCCAGCCTTCTCCAGAAGCCATACCACGCTTCCTGCCTCCATAATCCTGATTGTGGTTAGATGATGACTAACCTTAACAGCCACATCCAATGAACACTTAGTTTGTATTAGTCATAATACTGAGTGCTGTAATGAACTTTCACTTGTTAAGTCCTTTCCATAACTTCCTCATAGGCACCATCACACTGTTTTCAGAGGAATGGGGAGGTCAGTACTAGACCCAAGATTATACCACTGGAAGCTGCTGAGCCACGACTCATGACCCAGGCAGTCTGGCTCTGAAGCCTGAGCCCCTGACAAGCTTCCCCTGCCCTGTGGCATTCCACCATTCCCTATGACTTCAGTCCTTCAGTCATGCTCAAGGGAGGTGTACAACTTCAGGTCCACAAAAGGACACACGGGCACAACCCCGTGTCTCTTTTTTTGTCGTTTCCACCACATAGGATTCCTCTTCCTGCCTCAAGACGTTTTCTCTAAAGCCTTTCAGGGGATGTGTTATTGCCTGCTCTTTCACCTGGAACCACGAGCTTCTCTCTGCTGTTAGATCTGTTGCATAATTGCTTCCTGGACTGACTCTCTCCAGTCCCACCAGGTTCTGAGCAAGAGAGGATAGGAACTGGGTCTTATTTATCTTGCTTCCTCCTACACTCAACAGTCACTAGGTATATAGTTTACTTTGTTTCGCACAGCTTTTCAAGAGAGATAGTTATCCCTAGTCTATAGATAAAGACAACAGAGTGTATAGGACTCAGGCAGCTTACTGAAGGGTGGTTTCTACCAAGTGGAAGAGCTGGGATTGAACCCAGGGTGCCTGATTAATAATCTGTATATGCCACTGTTAGACCTCTTTTGACACGGTATCCATTTGTCAAAACAGTCTTGATGTAAATGCAAAGCTATCAGGGTTGGGCCTAAATTGGGTGTGGTTGTGCATTTGAGAGGCAGAGGCAGGAGTGAAGCAGGAATCTTAAAAGTTCCTATTAGTGAAAACAAATCTGAGCCAGTTATTGAGGTGCAGGCTGGAAGATCAGAGAGGCAGAACCAGCCACAGCTACCTCACCTCGCCAATTCCTCAGCTGATCTTGTTTCCTCAGACGGGAAGCTTCTGAATCCTCATCCAAGTGAATCTCAGCTGAACTGTGCTGCTAGAAGCCTGAAAGCTTAACCAGGCCAAAAGCTTCTAGTTCCTGGTCTTCACAACTTAAATACCTTTCTGCTTTCTACCACCACTCCCTGGGATTAAAGGCGTGAGTCACTGTGCTTGGCTGTATTCTTGAACACACAGAGATCCAGGTAGATCGCTGCCTCTGGAATGCTAGGATTAAAGGCGTGAGTGCCACCATTTTCTAGCCTCTGTATCTAGTGGCTGTTCTGTTCTCTGACCCCAGATAAGTTTATTAGGGTGCACAATATTTTGGGGAACACAATACCACCACACAGGAGGGTCAGTAGTTTAAGGTCAACTTGGCCTACAAGAGATTGTCTCAAAAACAAATCCCAAACTACCGTAGTCTAGTGACCCAGAACTGTAATTCTCGATGCTTGAAAGGCTGAGGTAGGAAGATTACCAGTTCAAGGTATGCTTGGGCCACTGAGTGAGGCCAAGGTCAGGCTGGGAATTTAGACACTGTCACGGAAAAGTGAAAAGAAGGCTGGGCATAGAGCTCAGCACTTGCCCAGCATTATACAAGGCTCTAGGGCCAACTCAGTATTGGGAAAAAACAAAAAACAAAAACCTTGTGTGTAGCTGGAGTTTTCCTGCCTTGCCCACAGTCAGGACAAATCTTTGTCACCCGCCTGTCCCACAGCCGCTCAGACCCAACCAAGTAAACACAGAGACTTATATTGCTTACAAACTGTATGACCGTGGCAGGCTTCTTGCTAACTGTTCTTATAGCTTAAATTAATCCATTTCCATAAATCTATACTTTGCCACGTGGCTGGTGGCTTACCGGCGTCTTCACATGCTGCTGGTCATGGCGGCGGCTGGCTGTCTCTCTGCCTCAGCCTTCTGCTTCCCAGAATTCTCTTCTCTCCTTGTCCCACCTACTTCCTGCCTGGCCACTGGCCAATCACTGTTTTATTTATTGACCAATCAGAGCAATTTGACATACAGACCATCCCACAGCACTTGTGCACAACCAGCCCAACCCTCTGCCTGATCCACAATGCAGCCACCTTCTGCTGCTGCCCCTGGTGGTGTGTGGTCCTTGGGTGTGGACGTGGTTCCTCTTTTGTGAAGCAGCCTCCAGAGAGACTCCAGGATGGCCATGGCCAGTGAGAAACCCCGGGAAAGACTGGAGACTGAGAACAATGGTCTCAGTAATCTGAAGATGTCAGGACAGATGGTCCTGGTGTGCAGTTTAAGGTTAAGAGTCAGGCGCCACTTAGTGAGCTAACGAAAGCCTGTTGGGAAGCACAGGGTTTGTCTGTGAGGCAGATCGGATTCCAGGTGGACGGCAGACACGTCTGTGTACACTTGGAAGAGGAGGGTGAAGATCCGGATGTATTCTACCAGCAGACAGGTGTCTACTGAAAAAACTTCTATGCCTGGATTTTGTAATAGATCAGAAACACACTCTCCATTAGGAAGGCCCAATTTGGTTCTAATCACGTCCCCACTACCACAGTACAGTTCCTCTGTCCCCTCACTGACCTTCCCTAATTGTGCTCTATTGCACATAAAGCTGGCGTACGTGCACAAGCCTTTTGCACTTTAAAAATCAGAGCAAAGGCTGAACGGCCAGTGTTCTGTTTTGAATATTCCGGTTTGGTTGACATCAGATGGAAGCAGTATGGAGCAGAGTACTGATTCTGTGAAAATAACCCCTTCTCGGTTGGTGGCAGGGTCACTCAGCTCTTCATACCCAGGAAGTTTTTTTTTTTTTTTTTTGTTCTCATTGTTTTAACAACAACAACAAAAACCTTAAACAAAACAAAATCCTTGCTTACCTTGTTCACGAATTTTAATGTTGTCATTGTAAAGCTTAGGGTAGTTTTCTAGCACTGTTACACATGGCTGTTGCATGTAGGGCGAGCTGCCTTCAAGTAGGGGTACAAAATGAATCTTAGCTTTCTCTGCAAGTCAAGCATCTTGTTGCTTAAATAAACTTAAAAAAAAATACTACCTTTATGATTTCTAACAGACTTTACCTAAGGAAATAAAAGATAAAATGCAAACTAATTGCCCAAATCTGTGCAGCAAGGTTTCATGGCTAGGAGTTATACCAGATTGCCTAAGGCGCGCAGAAGGCTGGACCTCCTGGGCTGTGTCACTGTGCTAGGAACCATTCATTCCTAAGCCATAGGGTGGCCCTTTGGTCCTGATCAGCACCGCAGGCTGGCCTGGGGGGGGGGCGGACATGGGGGCAAGGTTAATACCCCTGACCACGCTGTGGATTCAGTGGCCAGAGTCCTGCTAAGCCCAGTTTTTTTTTTCTGCTCATGGAACATGGAAGTGTCTACCCAAGAACTGCCTCGGATTCTGGAAAACAACTTCAAAAGAGTAATTATTTGTCCTCTGAGGAGGAATTTGATTTTTGAAAGTAGCCAAGCAAGAAACAAGCCTGAGGAATGAGTGGATGATGGAGCTGGTAATAAGTTTGGTTATCATGAGGTGTGATTTTTCAAGTGACTCGGTGATTATTTATTTTAAGTAAGTGTTGTACTCTGACTCTGAGGCATTTATAGTTCCCTTTTTGTTCTGGGGAACAAATCCAGGCCTTATGATTGCTAGACAAATCACTACTGAGCTAACTTGCCAGTCTCCACTCCCTGCCTCTGATGAGGTTTCTAAAGACTAATCCCAAAATATTTTGATCACTATATTTTATTAATCCTAAGAATATTTTTATTTATTCCTCTCATATATTACATCCCACATTTTCCCCTCCCTTCACTTCTAGCCCCGCTCCCCCTCCCACCTCTCCTCTTTCCCAGATCCACTTCTCTTTTTCCCTTCAGAAAAGAGGAGGCCTTCCAGGGATATCACCCAAACATGACACCACAATAAGACTAGGCACGAACCCTGATATCAAGGCTAGACGAGGTAGCCCAGTAGGAGGAAAAGGGTTCCAAAAGCAACAAAAGAACCAGAGGCACCCTACTCCACTGTTAGGAGTCCCACAAGAATGATGATATTAGTACTGTTACCTAGTGACAATAGTCTTTTTTGTGTTAGGGGTCAAACTCTGGGCCTTGCTAAGCATGAACTCTACCACTGAGTTACATTCCCAGCCCCCAATATTCATATTAAATTAGGACATTCGTGTAACATCTTAGTAAGTCACTCATAGCATCTTCAAAATCATTCAATATATTATTCAACTTACATTGCTTAAATAGATGTTTGGATCCAAGGTTAGCTGGTAGGGTAAAATTTTAAGATGAAGATATTCTTGACTAGTTATATCAAAAGTAGTTTTTAAAAAAGCTACTGTAGTGTTACATCTGAAAACTGTAGGTTTGTTTTCATAATATTTTTTTTTTTAAAAAAATGACATACTTTGTGTGTCTCTGTGTGTACATGCACAGACATACAAACTTTCCCTGGTGTACCTGGGAAGAGTTGGTTCTCTGCCTCCACTCTGTGGGTCCCAGGAATTGAACTCAGATCGTCAGGCTTGGTGGCAAGTGCTTTTACCCACCAAGCCATCTTACAGCCCCACCCCCCGTTATTCTTTAAGATGCACGTGACTTTTATACCCATCTGTTATTTTCTATTCAAATTGGGTATTATAGTCACTAAAGCAGCTGGACGGTACAATACCATAGATGCTGATTTCTCTGCCATTGATGGACTGCGTCTGCTTCCAGGAATCTCTTAATCAGTGGGGAGTGAATGAAATGTTTTATGGGATTTTACCAGTGTGTGGGCATTCTACCTAGTAGATGCTGCATTGCACATTAAAATAACAGTTTTTTAGTGCACGCTTTATTTTGGCATAACAGGATAGTGCATACCTGTACTCCTAGTGCTTGCGAGACCAAAGCAGGAGAATTAAAAGTTGGAGGCTAGCCTGCAGCGCATAGCAAGACCCTATATCAAAAATAAAATACTGAAAAAAAATCATTTGTATTTTTCCTTTTGATTTCCAGTTCAGATGGCAAACAGTAAAATGAGTTCATGTACTTTTTTATAATGGATGTTTCTTTCCCTCTGTGTAGAAGTCACAGGGAGAGGCTAGGTGGGAGGAGCATGGATGACCATGAGGCTTGAGAGCCAGACCCTACACTGACCCTCAGGTCCTATGTCAGATTACCGAGGCTTTCAGCTCTTTTTCTTCAGTTTCCTTCGGTGTGAAGTGATGACTTTGTAAAAATTGTATGACTGAGCTCTCTCTCTCTTCTCTCTCTCTCTCTCTCTCTCTCTCTCTCTCTCTCTCTCTCTCTCTCTCTCTGTGTGTGTGTGTGTGTGTGTGTGTGTATGTGTATAGACACATATATGTAACATGGACTGAGCAGGTTTTATGTATTTGGGCATGTGTGTGTGTGTGTAAAAACAACTAAAGAAAAAGAGGCTTCAAGATGTCAGCTTCAGCCTCCCACTGTTAGGATTATAAGTGTTCTACCGTGTTGTACAATTATATTAAAAAAAACAAAACCAACAACCCCCAAACCCCAAACTCAAAACAACAAAATCCCTTATGATTAAATACTCAGAACATACAAAGTAAATATTTTAAAAAGCCTTGTCACTTCATCACTTCACTACTCTTTGTGTGTGTGTGTGTGTGTGTGTGTATGTGTGTGTGTGTGTGTGTATAGGTGTGCATGCCATGGCTCACATGTGGAAATGAGAGGACAGCTTGTGGGAGTTGGCTCAGGAATCAAACTTGGGTTTTGTTTTGATGATAAGCACTGTGACTCACTGAAATGTCCTGTCAGCCCTTATTCTTTTTCTGGAGCCACATAAATCAGTGTGCTGATGCTATTTTATTAAGTAGACAAATCCAAGAAGATACTGCTGTGTTTTCCTTTGATTTTGAGTCCTGAAATATTTCCTCTTGCCCTTCTTAATGACCGCTCAAGGACGGAGAACCATCAGACAGTACAGGTCTACGTTCACAGTAACATCCACAGTGGCAGAATTACACCCACAGTGGCAGAATTACACCCACAGTGGCAGAATTACACCGACTGCTGTTTCTTTCTTCTGTACCGGAGGTGAACACTGGGACCTTGTGCATGTTATCTAGGCAAGAGCTGCACCACGGCTCTGTCTCCCCAGTCATTTTAAAACTTATAGTCATTTTTTTATTTTTTTAAATTATAATTACATCATTTTTCCTCTCCCTTTCCTCCCTCCAGCTCCTCCCATGAGCCTCCCTTGTGCTCTCTCTCTCTCTCTCTCTCTCTCTCTCTCTCTCTCTCCCATTAATACATAAATACAAGCTGCTTAGTTCATATAATGTTCCCTGCATATATATGCTCTCATGATTTTTAATTTCCAGATCTTGTCGAGATTGACCTCATACTTGCAATCCTCCTGCCTATCTCTCCTGCGTAGCTGGGATTACAGCTGCGTACCTGCCTGGTCCAGTGTCGTCTTTTTGATGGAAAATAGGGAGGAATGAGCATTTCTCTATTTTTCATTTATGAATGCATTGGTGCACACAACTGCCATGCACATATTTCAAATGCACATGTAGAAGTCAGCTGTGTGTATATAGGAGACTGTCCCACCTTGATTTACAGCTGTGTTTCTGACATCTAGATTCTAAAATGGATGCTGTGCTCCAGGTACCATGTTAGGTCCTAGACACACAGTAAAATACCTTTACAGCTTGTCTTGCATATCTCTGTGAGTTCCAGGCCAGCCTGGTCTACAAAGCAAGTTCTAGGACAGCCGGGGCTACACAGAGAAATCCTGTCTTTAAAAAACAATAAAAAAAATCTCGCCTTGACCGCACCTCTCACTTGGCTTGTTATTATCAAATGTTTAGACAGAATTCTTTGGGTAAAGTCGACTCAGTTGGGTTGTAACTGGATCCAGTCTATATTCCCTCAGGTGTTCCCTTTTCAGACACTTTGCTAGTGTATGTTATGTACCATTTGAGGAACCAGCTTTACAGCTGGGATTGTAGACTGTACACTGTACATCATTGTGGAGGTGTTTTGGTTCGCCTGTATCTCATCAGCCTTGGTCAGTTGAGATGCATTTTTTTAGGGTAAGGGTTTTTGAGAAAAAACTGACAAAATACAGAGTTCCATTCTAAGGTATTTGCTCCCATCCTGCTCCCTAATCTCCTCTCTTATCTTCCATAGTCTATACCCTCTTATTGCCTTTACCTGGTTCTAGGAGTAAGGAACTAGGGTTCCATGGCAGAGAACCCAGGAAGCCAAGGATCTGAGAAATATGCCCACTTGTACGCCCTATGTCTTATCTCCCTCCCTTCCTTCCTTCCTCCCTCCCTCCCTTCCTTCCTTCCTTCCTTCCTCTTTTTTTTTTTTTTTTTTGAGATAGGGTCTCACTATGTATCTCTCGGGCTGTTCTGAAATTCATTATGTAGACCAGGCTGGCCTTGAACTCACAGAGATCCTCTGCCTCCCAAATGCTGGGATTAAAGGCTTGCACTACTGTACTCAGCTTCTCCTTCCCTTTCTTTACACAGAGGATAACTATCCCAACCTGGCCTTGAACTCGTAATTCTCCTGTCCCTGTCTACCAAGCACTAGGATTACAAGGACATGTGTGTGTGTGTGTGTGTGTGTGTGTGTGTGTGTGTGTGTGTGTGTGTGTGTGTACACCTGGCACCATTGAGTTTTAAAAAGTACATTGTTAATAAAATGACATTATCCAAGTTAAAAAAAAGAAAAGCATTGTAGAACTTCTAGCTATGTGACTTACTGACTTACCAGAATTTATTTCTATACTTCTTTCCTGTTATGCAGTATGTGATAGCCCAGGGCCCGTAGCCTGAGTGAAAGGAATCCAATTACTCAAAAGCAGTGGTTCTTTTTTGTTTGTTTGTTTTCGAGACAGGGTTTCTCTGTGTAGCTTTGCACCTTTCCTGGATCTTGCTCTGTAGACCAGGCTGGTCTTGAACTCACAGAGATCCACCTGGCTCTGTCTCCCGAGTGTTGGGATTAAAGACGTGGGCCACCACCGCCCTGCCTAAAGCAATGTTCTTAACCTTCTTAATGCCGCGACCCTTTAATGTAGTTCCTTGGGGCTGGAGAAATGGCTCAGTGGTTAAGAGTACTGATGACCCGGATTCAATCCCCAGCACCCACATGGCAGCTTACAACTGTCTGTAACTCCAGTTTCAGGGGACCCAACACCCATGGCAAAACACTATTGTACATAAAATAAAGTTAAATTAAAAAAAAATTTTAAAAATACATAGTTCTTCATATTGTGGTAACCCCCAGCCGTAAAATTATTTTGTTGCGACTTCGTAACTGTAATGTTGCTATTGCCATGAATCCTAATGTAAATTCCAATATGAAATATCCGAGGGGGTCATGACCCACAGGTTGAGAACCACTGCTCTGAAGCCTCACTGGAGAACAAAGCAGTTTTGGTTGCTGTCCGCGGTGGCTGGGAGAAGTTCTAAGTGATCAACTTCTGCCCCACAGGGCTCAGTAGACTATCATTCCAAGAGCAGTAGGCACCATCCCCATTTGGGGAGAAATACTCATCTTAGCTGCCAAGAGAACACAGTTTCATTCACACTGTTGTGAGTGTAATTGTCTTGAACACCAATTCCCTATGTTCCTTTTCATGCTTTTTATGGTCTAAGCATTTTGCTTACTTACAACATATCTTCCCCCCCCCCCTGGATTTTAATGCTTGTGCTCACTTAAGATCTTTCCTCATGTGTTTATCCAGCTCCCAAATTTGCAGGAATGTTTTGTTTGTGGTTGGTCACGGATGAATGTTTTATTTTTATTGGTTTATTTATGAAAACCGTTTAAAGGTGTGGGGAGATGGTTCATTGTAAAATGCCTGCTGTATAAGCTTCAGTTTGGCCCGCTTCATCCACTCGTGGAGGGAAAGCCCAGATACACAGTTGTGGAGAACAGGAGGACTAGATCCTGATAGGGTGAAGGTGGCAGAGCCCTGTCTCAGGCTGGGAAGTGCCTAGGGAGAGAGCTCTGCCCACCATGGCCTGGAGAGGATCTTATTTCCTGAGAATTATTCTGGGCTTTGACAGTTCCAAGCCAGAGACAGAAGGTGGGATAACCTCTGAAGCCAGCTGCCTGTCACTAACTGCTGGAGAGGCTGAGAACTCCAAGTTCCAGGGGTGTAGTTAGAAGCCACAGCTGCATCCCTCCAGCAGGTGATAAATACTTAGGGTGCCGTCAAAATCCAAAGCTGCTAGCATCTCTTTGTTGTGGTTCCTTCCCATACTCTCAACACACTTGGGAGACACCCCTCAGCTCAAAACATTAGTTCTGCTAGGGTGTATGATCTGGGGTCTTGGGAGGGTGAGAGGACCTGCCCAGCCCACAAACTGCAAATCTAAGTGTGGCAGGAGAGACCCCTGATTTGCAAAGAAAACACTGACATGGTGAAGTCAACTGTGGTGAACACAGACCCTTTGCCAATATAGACTTAGCATCAGCATTAACCATAGGGAAGAGAAGAGCACAGAGCTCCTCCAACCCTCTCCCTCCAGTTCTCAGGGAACCAGAAAGAACTGCCTCAACACTTCATCTTCCCTTGACTCCCTTGTGGTCCACCCGCACTTTTAAAACACTAAACATTTAACGAATGTTTCTGGTTGTTTTTTGAGACAAGGTCTCTGTATAGTCTCTGGCTGTCCTGGAACTCACTTTGTATACGAGGCTAGCATCAAACTCACAGAGACCTATCTGCTTCTGCCTCCCAAGTGCTGAGACTAAAGGTGTGGGATTAAAGGTATGTGCCACCATGCCAGGCATGTATGTAAAAAAAAAAAAATTAAAAGTTTTTAAAAATTTATTTTATGTATATGGATGTTTTGTTTAGATGTATGTCTGTGTACCACAATTGTGCCTGGCGCCTAAGGAGGTCGGAAGAGGGTAACAGATCCCCTAGAACTGGAGTTATGGATGGCCGTGAGCTGCCATCTGGGAATTGAACCCGGTTCCTCTACAAAAACAAGTGTTCTTAATTGCCAAGCCATCTCTCCAGCTCCTTATTTTTTTCCCTTGAAAACAGACAGACAAACCGCCAAACATTTTTATTTGTTATTCCCCTTCATTCATTCAACTTTGTTTATACATGTGTGGTAGTTTGAATGTAATTGTCCCCCATAAGCTCATGAGGAGTGGCACTATTAGGAGGTGTGGCTTTTTCGGAGGAAGTGTGTCACTATAGGGTGAACCTTGAGGTCTCATATGCTAAAGCCATCCCCAATGTCTCAGTTCACTTCCTGTTGCCTGGGCAAGACGTAGAACTCTCAGCTACCTCTCCAGCACCATGTCTGCCTGCATGCTGTCATGTCTCACCATGATGATAATGGACTAAACCTCTGAACTGTAAGCCACCCAATTAAATGTTTTCTTTATAAGAGTTGCTGTGGGGGCTGGAGTGATGGCTCAGAGGTTAAGAGCACTGACTGCTCTTCCAGAGGTCCTGAGTTCAATTCCCAGCAACCACATGGTGGCTCACAACCATCTGTAATGAGATCTGGTGCCCTCTTCTGTATACATAATAAATAAATAAAATCTTTAAAAAAAAAAAGTTGCTGTGGTCAAGGCATCTCTTGACAACAATAGAAACCCTAAGACAATATGCTTTTAGGTTTTTTGTTTTTGTTTTTGTTTTTCAAGACAGTGTTTCTCTGTGTAGCTTTGCGCTTTTCCTGGAACTCACTTTGTAGACCAGGCTGGCCTCGAACTCACAGAGATCCGCCTGCCTCTGCCTCCCGAGTGCTGGGATTAAAGGTGTGTGCCACCACCGCCCGTCGCTTTTAGTTTTTTTTTTGTGTGTGTGTATGTGTGGGTGTGTGGGGGTGTGCATGTGCACCCCCCTCCACATTTAATAAATGAACAGCTTCTCTGTTATTGCTCCCCTTTCCTGTCTTCTTCCTTTATCTTATTTATTTACTGTTTCCTCACTCCTACAGTAGTTTTCCTGTTTTCAGTTTTATGATCATTTGTGATGTATTAGAGGGTTTCATATGATTTTTTAAAAAGATTAACTTTATTTTTATTATATGTATGCTTCTGTGTCTCTGTGTCAGTATATGAACATGAGTGCAGGTAATCACAGAGACCAGAAGAAGGTGTTGGATCCTCAGGAGCTGGAGTGACAGGTGGTTGTGAACTGCCTGAGATGGGACCCAAACTTGGGTCTTGTGCAAGAGCAGTATATGCTGTTTAACTGCTGAATCATCTCTCCAGTTCTTTTAATTGATTTTTAAATGTATTGTTTATCTTGTATGATTTGGTGGTGTTGCTGTTATAGTAGATTGATTTTCACTTGCTGAGTGGTACTGTGGCCTGAGCTTTCAAGAGTAAGATGTTCAATAAAAAGATCTGCTCCCCTACACCAGAAGAGATAGCTAAACCAGGAAGCAGCAACATGTGTGTGCATGAAACATGAAAAAGCAACACCACACGACTCCTCCAAAAGAGCATCACTCCACTGCTGAACTCAAAGATGCTAAAATGGGCAAAATGCCTTATGGAGATTTCAAAAGTTCTCTGGTGAAAATCATCAATAACCCGTAGCGGGCTTTCTCTGGGTCTTCAACAGCTTCCAAGTCATGACATGGAGACTTATTTTTAGTTATGAATGCTTGGCCTTATGCTTGTCCCACTAGCTCTTATAACTTATTTTAACTTGTTTCTCTTCATCTACATTTTGCCTCAGGGCTTTTACTTTTCTTTCATTCTGTATGTCCTGATTTCACTGCTTCATCTGTGTCGGCTGCCTGGCTGCCTGGCCCTGGGTGTCTCCCCTTCTTTCTCCCTCATTCTCTTCTCTTTTTCTCCTCTCTCCCGAGCCTAGATTCCTCTGATTACTTATTCTCTCTGCCTGCCAGCCCCACCTATTTCTGTACTGCCTAGCTATTGGCCATTCAGCTTTTTATTAGGCCAATCAGGTGTCTTAGGCAGGCAAGGTGAAACAGCAACACATAATTAAACAAATGCATCATAAACAAAAGCAACACACCTTTACATAGTTAAAGTAATATTCCGCAACATGAACAAGTGTAACACATCTTTATAGAGTTAAAGTAATATTCCACAACAAAGACCTGAAAGAGGATACAATCTATGACAGAGTGGAAAGGCAGCAACACATAAGAAACAGCAAAAATAGAAGAAAATTAAAAAGAGATTTCAAAAAAAAGAGAAACTACTGAAAATGAAAAAAAAATGAATAAAAGAAAAAACATGGAAAGCTTCACCAATAGACTCAACCAAGCAGAAGACACTTCAGGGTAGAGGACAACGTTGACAACTTTCTACTCTCAGACACTAGTAAGGAAAAAATATCAATGAAAAAGAACAAAGACTCTGGGATATGATGAAGAGACCAACCCCACAAATCTGTGGGATGGAAGGAACAGAGATCAGCACTAAACGCATTGAGAATGTATTCAAGGAAATGAGAGCAGACATTTCCCCAACCAAGAGGAAGAAATAAACACTCAAATGCAGGAGGGATTTAGGACCCCAAATACACATGACTAGAGAAGAACCTCTCCACAGCATAATCAAAATGTCAAAGGAACAGTATATTTTTATATTAATTTGTGTGCATGTATCTGGGTATACCCATGCTACATATATGTAGAGGTCAGAAAACAACTTAGAGGAATTAGTTCTCTCTACTCTGTGGGTGATTGAACTCAGGTCATTAGATTTGGTAGCAAGTGTCTTTACCTGGTTAACTTTCTTACCTGCTCAAGAAACTATTTAAAATTAAGAAATTATGGTTTCAGCCACCAGCCTCCACAGGTACTCCCTGGTAACTCTGGAAACTTCCATGCTGACCAAGGAAGCAGGTAAGTGATCTTCAGACCTCACTCTCCCTCCTCTCCTCCAAATCCAGTCCCCAGTGTCATCTCCAGCTCTGGCAGGCCACCTGCTGCAGCCGTGGCCCCACTCCTGGGGGACTAAGCAGATCCTTGTGGCACCTTCTCTCCCTCCTGTGGACCCCTTTATCCCACTCCCTCCTGTGGACCCCCTACCCGACTCCTCTGCTTCTAATTCATCTCCATCTCTTAAGTGTCAGATTTCAATACCAAGAAACATTCTAATTGGGATCCTCAGTGGCCACACCTGGCAGGATCTCAGAAGTTTTCCTTACCAGATAACCCACAGCTACCACACTCTCCTAAGAACCAGAGAGGGTGACAGAAACTACAGAATGGAACACCCACCCAACAAATACAACACCCGATATCAGCACCTAGAATTAGAATCATCTCCCACTCAGATGCCTAAACACCAGTGTAAAAGCACAGTAACAGCCAGGACCCCTACTACAGCAGGTCCTGAGAAATGCAATAGAGCTGAAGTACAAGACAAGGACTAATAGATGTCTGGTTTTGTGCCAATACCATGCATGCTGTTTTTATAACAGTTCTGTAGTATGATTTGAGTTCAGTGATGGTCATACCTGCAGCAATTCTTTTATGATTCCAGATTGTTTTGCTATTCTGTTGTTTTGTTTTTATTCCCATATGCAGCTGAAAATTGTCTTTTCAAGTTCTGTGATTAATTGTGTTGGAATTTTGATGGGGATTGCATTGAATCTGTAGCTTGCTTTTGGTAGGATACCCAATTTTTTACTATTTTGTGTGTGGGAACATGTGTGTCTCAGTCTATATGTATGTCCTTCTTGTGCTTTTTCTTTGGCATATTCCGATTTGTTTGGCTTTGATTTATCTTTTTAAAAATTATTATTCCTTAGATGCCTGTTTACTCCCTTTTAAAAAATTATTTGCGTGCATTGGTGTTTTGCCATGGGTGTCAGTTCCCTGGGAACTGGAGTTACAGACAGTTGTGAGTTGCTATGTGGGTGCTGGGAATTGAACCCAGGTCCTTTGGAAGAAGAGCCAGTGCTCTTCACCACTGAGCCATCTCTCCAGCCTACCTATTTGCTTTCTAGTGAGAGACATAAATGGTGTGGATCCAGATGGGAAGAGAGGTGGGGGAGGAACTGGGAGGAGTAGGGGGAGAAGAAACTCAAATATTGTATAGAAAACAATATTTTTTTTTTCCTTTGAGACAGGGTTTCTCTGTGTAGCTCTGGCTGTCCTGGAACTTGCTCTGTAGACCAGGCTGGCCTTGATCTCAAGAGATCCACCTGCCTCTGTTTCCTGAGTGCTGGGATTAAAGGCATATGCCACCACCACTTGTCAAAAAAAAATCTATTTTCAATAAAAAAATAGAAAAATAAATATAAACAGAAATTATTATTGTTTATTGTGTGTATGTACACACAGATGCTATGTGGAGGAGAAGACACTCTGGAATATGTTCTTTCCCTCCACATTTATTAACTAGGATTAAATTCAGGTTGCCAGTCTTTAGCAACCTTTAACTGCTGAGCCTTCTCACGGGCCTACCAATAAACAATGCTAAAACCAAGAAGGGAAAAATACCACCTCATCTACAAAGGCAAACAGAATAACATTAGGTCTCTTGTCAGCAATTCTAAAAGCTAAGAAAGCACGGAATGATGTGTTTCAACTCTGAAAATGAACAGTGGCCCACCAACAGGAAAAAAGAGCCCATGAAGAGCTACCTTAAAATTGATAGAGAAGCCAAGCAATGGTGGTGCACACCTTTAATTCCTGCATCTGGGAGGCAGAGGAAGGCAGATCTCTGTGAGTTTGAGGCCAGCCTAGTCTAAAAAGTAAGTTCCAGGACAGCCAAGGCTCTGTTGCACAGAGAAACACTTTATCAACAAAACAAAACAAAATCTGATGGAGAAATAAGAGTAATAAAAGACGAACACAAACTAAGGCAGTTTATGACCACCAAGCAGTAATTCATGAAGTAAATGAACATCATATGCAGATGAAGAAGAAAGACAGTCATGAGAACAAGGAAAGAATAAATATGATAAGATGAATGACTGAGCAAAGGGGAGCCAGGAGGGATCCATTGCATCCTGCACAGTGAACCAGCAACCCCAAATATCAATGGGGAGAAAGTAAATAAACAATAATCTAACCCTCTAGAAGAACAAATCTACAGTGACCAGCAACCGTCTCTTACTAGCAACCTCAAATGTAAGGTTAGGGTTTCTATTACTGCTGTTAAAACACCAGGACCAAAAGCAACTTGGGAGGCAATGGGTTTATTTCATCTTATACTTTCACATCTAAGTCCATCACTGGAAAAAGTTAAGGCAGGAACTGAAGACAGGAACCTGGAGGCAGGAGCAGATGTGGACACCATAGAGGAATACTGTTTACTGGGTTTTTCTTATTGATTGCGCGGTCTCCTTCTACACACCAGGATCACCTGACTAGGGATAGCACCACCCACAGTGTGTTGGGTCTTTTCACATGAGTCATTCATCAAGTAAATGCTACCAAAGGCATGTCTACAGGCCGATCTTATGGAGGCATTTTCTCAAATGAAGTTTCCTCTCAGATGACTCTAGCTTCTGTCAAGTAGACAAAAAAAAAAAAAAAAAAAAAAAAAAAAAAAAAAAAAAAGCCTACATAGGCCTCAACTCACCAATAAAGAAAAGGAGACCGGATTGAAAAACTAGATCTAGCTATTTGTTGTCTCCAAGAGACACAGTTTACTGGTACAGACACCTACTTATGGAGAGTCAGGCAATGTGTTATATGACCGCAAGGAAAACCAGGCTACATTGCTATAAATCTGATATCTGATACAGTAGACCTCAAACCAAAATGAATTAGAGTGAATAAAGATGGTCATCACATACTAACAAAGGAACAACTAAAAAACTCTCACCAAGAAGATACCATTATAAATACATATGCATCAAATGTTGGGACTCTTAATGTTACCAAACAAATATTCACACATACAAAAGACCAGACAGATCATGGCCCAGTACCCTATTTTCATGCCTGGATAGGTAATCCAGACTAAAAACTGATACCTCAGAGTTAAGCCACATCCTCAGTTAAATGGATTTGACAGATATCTACAGAATATCCCATACAACAGAAGCAGATACACATTCTTCTCAGCATCCCGTGGAACCTTTAAAACAGACTTCTGTCTAGCCTACAAATTAAATCTTACCAAATACAGAAGGACCAGAGCAGTTGCTTTATCCTATCGGATCATGATGCAGTATGCTGGATTCCTGCACATGTGGAAATAAAAGGCAAACACTGTAGGCAGAGTTTTCCTGTCCTACAGCCACTCTCAGATAAACGCTCTGAGGCTTGTATTATTTATAAATGCTCGACCAATAACCCAGGCTTATTACTAACTAGTTCTTACATTTTAAGTTACCCCAATCCGTTATTTACACTCTGCCACGTGGCGGCACCTTGAACACGGAACATTCATCCCCTGCTCCCTCTGCATCTGGCTGGCAACTCCAGACTCTACCCCTTTTTCCTCCCAGCATTCTCCTAGTCTGGCTCTCCTGCCTCACCTTATTCTGTTCAGCTATTGGCCAGTCAGCTTCCTTATTAAACCAATCACAGTGACATATATTTACACACTGTAAAGGAATATTCCACAGCAAGATGTGACAGAAAGATTCACAGGTAAATAGTCTTCACCCACACCCATTTCTCACCATGCCTTCCTTAAAGGTTACTGTGGTATGAGGGTTCTATGTTCCCTCCCAGAGCTGCTTTGCCCTGTGCTGTGTGGGTGTATGCCACATCTGCCTTCTCTCTGGTGTGTGGGCATCCATTGTGAGCTCACTGGATGGTGTGCTTTGTGTAAAGACACTTTCCACAGCCACTTCCCACTGAGGGGTGTACCAGCAGGGTGCATCTCAATTGCTCATGTGCCTGTAAAGCTGCATGGTGTAGAACAGAGAAGATGGCTTTATTGACTCAATCCCTGTGTGGCCACCTTGTTGTCTATTGATGGAAAGTTGGGCCATTCCAGTAGAAACTGTCACTACAGACCTACAGTAATGGTTTATGTGAAGATGCTATGTTCTAAATTCCTGGAGATGCAGTTGTGGGCACCAGAGGGCATCTGCATAAAAACAAAATATGCAAGGTCACATTGCATCCACACTAACAAGCTAGTGGAAGACATGAAGTTTGACAGTCCAGTCAGGCTCTTCAACATGGTCTCCACTCCCTGGATCCATTGACTTGGACAATGATTTAACCCTTCCCAGCTCAGAGTTTTTGTTTTTTAGTATGGAAATTAGAAACAATGATAGCACTCCCTCTTGGGCATTTATTCTGTGTGATTCCTCCATTCCCTTTCAGTCCCCTGCAGAGGGTATTCAAAAATAAGAGATCCAGGGGAGACCCATTATCATGTCTTTTCCTTATTCTAAGATTAGCTTTGTTTAGTGTGGTGTTTGGCGAGTGCCATTACAGAAAGCAGCAGTTCTGGGGTGCAGCTGAGTGGTGGAGTGCTTCCTTATCACGCATGAGGCTCTGGCTTCAATTTCCAGCCTTGAAGAACAAACAAAAACCAAAATCAGCAGCTACTCTATTCTTAGACCTTCCACTGAGTTTTCAGAATACTAAACAGCCTTTAAAAATGCTTGCTGGTACTTGACACTGACTTCTTCTTCCTCTTTCTCTTCCTCCTTCCCCCCTTCCTAGGGTTAGTGGACCTCTGAATAGGCAATGATAGTCTCTTTAAAAAACCCCACAAGACCTTGGGAACTTCTCAGTAATAGGCTCTTGGACTTAGGCAGCATTAATATTGGGTTGGTGAATTCCAGGTTGGTGGACATTTGTGTTGAATTCTTGCTTTGCTTCCATGTATTACTTTCCACTTATTTCTCACCAAAATTTGGGGTCACTGTGGATTCTGCTTTTTCCTTTCTCTGGGTGGGAGTTCTTCATTGCCTTGCATGAAGACCCCCATCAGTGTGGACAGCGCCAGGTGTGTGCGTGTGTGTGTGTATGCATGTGTGCACATGTGGCTGTCACAAGGCAGTTATGGTGGTTTGCGCCACTGTCTGGATAGCCCATAGCCAAGATCCCGTTACGGAGACCTCACCAGTGTCCTGCCCCGGCAAGCAAGAAGTGGGAGGGAGGAGCAGGTGTCCAAATAGCCGACTAATTGGCTGGCTCTAGACTTCATTTTCCATGTTCTGAGAGGGTTTTGGCAGCAGCAGCAGCAGCAGCTACCAAAGTTATGTGAGTGTTGGATTCGTATAAAACTGTTAGTCCTTTGGCACTTCAGAAAATTCTCTTTTTCTAAAGGCGATGACAATTTTCAATGTTATAAAGGGAACAAAGGCATTATTTGCAAATTAGCACATCAATAGCGAGTCTTCTAAATATAATTTAAATAGCAGAAAGCAGGCCATGGCAATCCGGCCGGTTCCCTCATCCTTGTGGGGAAATGGGTGTGTCAGATTGCTTTCAGTATGGTGTGGCTGGCCACATTACATGCTCAGGACCCCAGACTCTGTCTTTTTGTTGTTTTTGGAAAATGAACATGGGTGTTGGAAGTAGTTAGATTTTTCTAGGAGATGTGAGCTTGCTGTAGACAGCCTGGGGACATCTTGTGAAGTCAGAGCGGGTCCACCGGGCTGTCTGCGCTGCCTTCAGCTCAAGGCTGATTTCAAGAGCTCTAAGTGGCCACCTGTCTGAGATCATTTCTGGTGCAGAAGGTAGATTGCACCTTTCTGTGGGGCTCTCTCTCAGCCCTTTCTTTACCCGTTTCTTTTCAGGAATGGCAGGCTAGGATCTCCAACTTTTGTGCTTCTGCATCTCACGATACAGGTGAATGGTCATTACTATCATTATGTGTGTGCCCCGCCCCCATCCCTCCCCCCAAGCCGGTGAATCACATAAAGATTTCTGGGTGACTCAATGATACATTTCACAGCAGTCAGGGATCTCACTTCTTTACATCTCCCAACATCACCCCACGTCTGAGGTCTTCTTCCCTAGTCTTTTCATGACTGTATTTAATCCATTTCCATTGGAACAGATTTCTAAAGTGCAATTTAGAAATGTGCCCATTTGTGTGCATGTGGTGTGTTGGGTTTATGTGTGTGTCCACATGTGTAGGTGTGCATTCTTGCATGTGCATGGAGGCCAAGGGGAGACCTTGGGTGTCCTGCTCCATCACTTTCCACATTAATCCCTTGGGATGGAGTCTCTTGCTGAGCTTGAAATTCACTGATTTAGCAGGACTGTCTGGTCAGTGAGCTCCTGGGATCTACCTCTTTCTGTAGCTCCGGCACCGGGGTTATAGTCACACACAGCCAGGCTGTGCTTTTTTTTTACGTTGGTGCTAAGGATATGAACTTGGATCCTCAGGCTTGTGCAAGTGCTCTTACCTGCTGAAGCCATCTCTCCATCCCAAGAAATGGGCTCCATTTTAAAGAGCAAACCAGATGTTAGAAATTCCAGCCTTGTCCACCCGCTGTTGAATTGTTTGGTAGACATCAGAATGGACATTGATCTCAGGCAGGATAAAAGTACATGTGGGAAAAAGTTAAAGCATCTTGGTTTTCCTAGAAGTCTGAAAAACGTTACAAAACAAGGATTTCTGGCTTAGGGAGGCTGTCCATAACTCAGCCCCATGTCCACATTGAGATGAACTTTAAAGGGTAATTTATAACAATAAAAAAAAAGAGTGGTGTGCTAGCATGCAATCATGAGCTTTTATAAGTCTTCTCATAGACAGTTTCATTGGTCCTTTAATTGCACTGTAACAATACTTACAATCATAATAATGACATGTGCCCTTTTGACACTTACCTGGGCAGTTTCAAATGGTTCAGCTCAGCAGGAAAGGTTGGCATTCAGCTACTCCAGTTCTGTACTACAGCTCAGAAAGTGATGATGCACCAAAGGCCACACAGTCTGCCATATGATCCCAGTCACAGAAAATCCAGAGCATCCCCTGTTGCCACAGTGTCTGTTTCCAAGGGGCTACCATCTGCCGCCACAGTCTGTCTGAAACTCAGGGGATTCCCGGGATTCAGATTTCCCCCTTTAAAGTGGGAATGGGTCTTGACAAACTAGTGTGAGTTTGTTGTCACTGCCCCCGCTCATGCCCATCACTTCAAGGGACATCTGGTGATGGAGGTTGCCTGTCCTCTTCCCGGGCTCCTGTCCATGTGTCTCTTCCTGGAAGGCTAGTCTCCCTAGTCCCTCCTCTGCTTCTGTTTCCTATTTTTACAGGGTTAAGTTTTAACAGCCAGGTGCAGGGTCCCAGCACTTGAGAGTCAGAGAATCTATGAGTTCGAGTCCAGCCCAGATGATCTGGTGAATTCCAGGCTGCCTAAGACTACAGAGTGAGACCCTGCCTCAAACAAACACAAAAACAAAGCCAAATCAGATCAAATAAAAACAAAGGAAGAAAAAAACGCTTTAAAAGCTTCAATCTGAGGGGCCTTCTGTTCTAGGGGAAGGAGAATTGAACCAGGAAGCAGAACTCTGGGCCCTGCTCGGTGGTTTACACTGAAGGACCTGGGCAGTATAACTTCTAATGACTCATCTTCCTCTTTCCTTACCCATCAAATCGGGTGGTGGTTCCTATCTCATCTCTTTGAGGTGACAATGAACTAATGCTTCATACTTTGGACATTGCTTGTCCCCCACTGGCTCATGTGCTGGAAGTTTAGTGGTGTGGCAGTGTTGAAATGTGGGGACTTTAAGTGTGGCAGTGTTGAGGTGTGGGGACTTTAAGTATGGCAGTGTTGAGGTGTGGGGACTTTAAGTATGGCAGTGTTGAGGTGTGGGGACTTTAAGTTTCTGACAGTGTTGAAATGTGGGGACTTTAAGTGTGGCAGTGTTGAGGTGTGGGGATTTTAAGTCTGACAGTGTTGAGGTGTGGGGACTTTAAGAGTGGGTCTAGTGAGGTGCTGCCCTCAGAAGGGATTAACTTAGTTCTCGTGGGTCCCCAGTTAGTTCTAGAAAGAGGGTTATTATAAAGACCTCTGAGTCATGCTGCCTTCCGGCCTCCTTTGACACTTTCTGCTTCCGTACGGTGATGTGCTGTATCCAGAACGGGCCCTCATCAGAAGCCAGGCACGTGGGGCTGCCTGATCTTGAACTTTCAGACCCACACACTGGGAGCTAAGTAAACCTCTTTATAAAGTACCCAGCGTCTGGTGTTTTGTGATAGCAACAGAAAACAGATAACACACAAAGCATAGAGGAAAAACGTTGAACAGACATAAAGAAATAGGAGTTATCCGTTACTGGTTTGAAATGAACCTTCTGCAAACCAGAGTTAGGCAGCTTTTTATACTTTGTAGCCTCATTTCTGCCTCTAGATTTGTCTGCCTACCTCTCAGACCTGTCATGCTTTCCAGGTGTCCTGGCAGCTCAATTTGTCCCAGTTACCCAGCTGTTTGCTGCTTCCTGGCATGGCCAGGAACAGTCATTAGCTGCATATCATAAAGTGTCCTTTCATTGTTACCCACCAACGTCCTGTTATCACTAACTAGGTCTGCTTTTCTTGACTGGTAGCTACTATTTATTAGAGGCGAGGTCTTGCGATGTAGCCTTGGCTCTTCAGTGCTTGAAACTTACTGTAGACTAGGCTGAGCTGGAACTTGCGGTGTGCTTCCTTCCCCTGCCTCCCAGGTTCTGGGACTACCTGCAGGCAGGCACCATGATGAGGCCTTTGTCGTTTTAAGACATGGTCTCACCCTGAAGCCCACATTGGTCTGAAACTCACGTTGTGGTTATGAGCTCGGGGTAACTCTCCTGTCTTGGTTTCCCTAGTGCTGGAGTTACAGGCGTGAGATACCATGTTTGGCTTACATTCTTTCTTTTATTCAAATACATATTCCTTAAATATAGACTGGCTTCCCAGGGAATTTGGCTTTCTTCTGCTTGGGTATTTCCTCTGTGATATATTCTGCCTCTGCTGTGCCGGGCTCTGTGCTGGACTGTCAGATTCAGATCCTACTACTACCCTTGCCCAATTAATTGCTGAGAGTTTGAGGCCAGTCGGGGCTTCCATAAGAAATATTCATTTCCCCCTTTCAGTATTCACGTTACTATGGCAACAAACACGCTTTGAATACCATCTCTTCCCTTTAATAGTTTGTGTGTCTGAGGACCAGTTTCTTTCTTTCTCTTTCTTTCTTTCTCTTTCTTTCTTTCTTTCTTTCTTTCTTTCTTTCTTTCTTTCTTTCTTTCTTTCTTTCTTTCTTTCTTTCTTTCTTTCTTTCTTCCTTCCTTCCTTCCTTCCTTCCTTCCTTCCTTCCTTCCTTCCTTCCTTTCTCTCTCTCTCTCTCTCTCTCTCTCTCTCTCTCTCTCTCTCTCTCTCTCTCTCTCTCTCTCTCTCTCTTCCTTTCTAAACTATGGCCATGGCAAGCTTCTCACTAGCTAGCTCTTACACTTTAAATTAACCCGTTTCTATAAATCTATACTTTGCCACATGACTTGTGGCTTACCGGTACCTTTACATCTTGCTTCTCCTGGCGGCAGCTAGCAGTGTCTCTTCTGCTCTGTCTTTCTCCTTCCTCTCTTTCTAGTTAGAATGGAGGACCAGTTTCTTACTCAACATCATTTCCCCCACATCCCAGCCACTCCAGTGGTTTTTTACTTTTAGTTTGGTATTCTCGAGGTCCTGTACAGTGGGACTGTTGGAGTCTTTCTTGCTGGCCCTGTAGTTCTGATTATTCTTAATTTTACTCTCATTCGGCGAATGGCCTTACCACTGGGTGGACACGATAGGAAGCTTTGTCCCTTACTGGTGATAAGGCTGTTTCTGATACATGGGTGTCTATTTTTCCTTGCTCATTGGCAGTCTTATTTAGCCTAAGTCCATCCTTTCTGGTCTAGGATGAGGAGGGAAGTCCGCTCTGTAGAGACTTATCAGATGTCATCCTGTATGCTTTGCTTCTCAAGCACAGAGTGAACTTCTAGAAGGCAGGGAGGGGGTGTCTTTCTTTTTACTATATACCAGAACATTTCCTGGTATGTATTTACTTTTCAGCTGACATAGGGTCAAGGACAGCCAAGCAATGATTGCTTTATTTATTCAACAAACAGTTAAGCAAGATTTTGAAAAATTCTTTTCATATCAAATACATGAAGCCATTTGCACTTTTTAAAATTTTCTTTCCAGTGCTTGGGATTGAACCCATGGCCTTCTGCATGCCAGGCAAGTGCACTACTATTGTGCTACACTCCCAACTCTGAAGTTCTAGATACTATTAAATTAAGTTTCTTCACATCACTTTTCTCCTAAGTAACACCTTGTAGCCAGAGGTTTCTCCGGTCCTACTCTGCCCCACGGTCCTGTGTTCCTCTGGTCCCTGCCTGACCCCGAGGTCCCTCAGTCATTTATAAAATAATCATTCAGAAGCTTAATATTAATTACCAATTGCTTGACCTATGGAAGGCTTCTTGCTAGCAAGCTCTTATAACTTAATCCATTACTATTAATCTATATGTTGCCATGTGGCCATGGAGTTACTGGTCTGCTGACATCTTGTTGCTCCTTTGGTAAAGGGTTTACATCTCCCTCGACTCTGCCCTTCTTCTTTATGTATCTTTGCTTGGATTTCCTGCCTGACTGTAAGCTTCCTTGCCATAGACCAAAACAGCTTTATTTATTATCCAGTGGGAGCCACACATATTCACAGCATACAGAAAGACATCCCACAGCAGTCAATCCCAAGAACCATGTCTGCTATTTTAATTCATTCTCTTCCAAAACCAACATCTCCAGTCAGAACTCAACACAGAAGTTACATCTGCTTTGAATGCTTTCTGTTGTGAGATATTTGTACTGTGTGAAGATGTATTAAAAATAGATATAGAAATGATAGGATAAAAGGGTAGATTATTGAATCTACTCTAAAAAGAAGAATTGGGAGGATATAGCTATAAGATAAAAGGTAGATTATTGAATCTACTTTTAAAAGGCAACTACTAGTTTTAAATATTTTACATTGGATTGGATTTTTGTATATTGTATACAAATCATGTATATTGATACAAATTTGAGATTGATTTTGTTAGAAAATACTGTACATATATTTCTAATCTTGTTCAAGATATTGTAACTATACAGTTCTTTTAACAATGTAATGCAAATTGCTAGTCCTTGAAAGTTATTATTACCAATTAATTAGGATATAAAAATGAAAGTTAGTAGTTAGTCATTACAATCAAACTTGTAGTTATGTTAGGTATGTTTTCAAGATCAAACAGAGATATATCTTAGATATACAGGTTATCTTCAAAAACTTCAGAGATCTATAGAATATGGCATTTAAGATATTTTAAAAATGGTTTCTTCTTCTTCTTTTTTTTTTTTTTTTGGGGGGGGGGTTTTCGAGACAGGGTTTCTCTGTGTAGCTTTGCGCCTTTCCTGGGACTCACTTGGTAGCCCAGGCTGGCCTCGAACTCACAGAGATCCGCCTGGCTCTGCCTCCCGAGTGCTGGGATTAAAGGCGTGCGCCACCACCGCCCGGCCTTCTTCTTCTTTTTTTAATGACAATGAGACATGTCTGCTCCTGGCAGCACCAATCTACTTCAGAGGAGATGATGGGCATCGAAGAACCTCCTTATGGAGTTTACTTTCATTGTGACAAAAGTTAACCACTGGGCAAGAAAGTGCCCTTGCTTGACTGCTGACAGTATGCTGTCCAAAGTGGACAAGCAGGACACAAAAGAAAGGACTGCCGATCCTTGCCAAGACAAGGTTGTGGTGGTATTCTAATTGTACTGAAATGTGATTTTGATTGTATGTTAATAAATAAAGTTGCCCGGGGGTCAGAGCTATTAGAGCCATAGACAGAGTGTGGCGGTGGTGGCACACGCCTTTAATCCCATAGATCTCTGTGTGTTCAGGGATACAGCCAGCATTGGAGACATATGCCTTTAAGACCTAGGGGGCTGTACATTCAGACAGTGACAAGGCAGTCACGTGTTTGGGTTTACAACCAATGAGAAGGCAGAATGACTAGAAAAACGACTTACAGACAGGAAATAGCTCTCTCTCGGGAAGCTGGGACAGCAGGAGGAAGGGTGAGATTTTAGCTCTGAGCTCTGACCTCTTGGCTTTCTCTTTTACATTGTTTCTGTGTTTCTTATTTAATAAGACGGTTGGTTATATCTACACAAGGTAGGAAGGCTCTTTAGAAAATCCTGCTTCACAGATGGGTCTGTCAGATATGCTAGGCCTGTAGGCCAAAGATGGGTGCCCCAATGTTGCAGAGGAACCTTGGGTGACTGTTCAGGCAGCCAGCTGTTTCTGTCATTTCTTGCATTTTTTGGGGGTCACTTGCCTGAACTTCCTTCTTACTTAGTTAATATTATTTCCTTCTCAGTTCTCTGAGAGAGTTGAAGAATAGATAGTTATAGTTTTCCTTGTTAACAAATTCAGAATATAAACTCACTAAAGAGGTGTAAAGTGTATAAGTTTGAAAGACATCAAAAGATAGTTTTTGGTTGGTAATACAAGTTAGGATAGAAAGTGGAGTATTTTCTCTGAATTTGTCAAATGAAAATGGATAGACATTGTTGATGTATTTATTGCCTGTATATATAGTATGTACTTATTGTACTTATTGTATATAGTTTTTCTTATATTAGTTATATCCTTCTTTTATTAGTTTAGACAAAAAAAAGGGGAAATATGGTGATATATTGTGTACCCTAATAAAGCTTGCTTGGGGATCAGAGGACAAAGCCAGTCACTATATTAAACACAGGGGTCAGGCAGGGTAGTACATGCCTTTAATCCTACATTCAGGAGGCAGAGATCCATCTGGAGGTCTGTGAGTTCAAGGCCACACTGGGATCAGAGCAAGGCATGGTGGTACATGCCTTTAATCCTAGCACTAGGAAGGAAGGAAGATAGCAGGGCACAGAAAGGTATCTAAAGCATGAGTAAACAGGAAATCTTTCTCTTGAGGCCAAGGATTTCATAGAGGTAAGAATGTGGCTGGCTTGTTCTGTTTCTCTGATCTTTCAGCTTTCACCCCAATATCTGGGCCTGGGTGTTTTTTTTTTTTTTTTATTAATAAGACCTTTTTTATTTTTTTTTATTTTATAATTTAACTTAATTTTACATATCAGCCACAGATTCCCTTGTTCTCCCTGCTACTGCACCCCCCCCCCAGCCTTCACCTCAGCCCACCCCACATTCCCATCTCCTCCAGGGCAAAGACTCCCCTAGGGATTGAGTTCAACGTGGTAGATTCAGTCCAGGCAGGTCCAGTCCCCTCCTCCCAGGCTGAGCCAAACAGCTCATGCACTGAGAACAGGTCCCAGTCCCAGTGCCTGGATGCCTCCCAAACATATTAAGCTAATCAACTGTCTCACTTATCTAGAGGGCCTGATCCAGTTGGGGGCTCCTCAGCTATTGTTTCATAGTCCATGTGTTTCCATTTGTTTGGCTATTTGTCCCTGTGCTTTTTCCAATCTTGGTCTCAACAATTCTTGCTCATACAAACCCTCCTCTTTCTCGCCAATTGGACTCCTGGAGCTCCACCTGGGGCCTGGCCATGGATCTGTGCATCCGGTTCACTCAGTCATTGGATGAGGTTTCTAGCACGACAATTAGGGTATTTGGCCATCCCATCACCAGAGTAGGTCAGTTCGGGCTTTCTCTCAACCATTGCCAGTAGTCTATTGTGGAGGTATCTTTGTGGATTTCTGTGGACCTCTCTAGCACTTTGCTTCTTCCTATTCTCATGTGGTCTTCATTTATCATGGTCTCTTATTCCTTGTTTTCCCTCTCTGTTCTTGATCCAGCTGGGATCTCCCGCTCCCCTAAGTTCTCTTTCCCTCGACCCTTGCCCTTCATTACCCCACTCATGTCCAGGCTGTTCATGTAAATCTCATCCATTTCTCTGTCACTGGGCGAACCCTGTGTCTTTCTTGGAATGCTCAATCATACCACAAGGGCACTTGCTCAGCTATGTTCATAGCAGCATTGTTTGTAATAGCCAGAACCTGGAAACAACCTAGATGCCCTTCAACTGAAGAAAGGATAAATAAAATGTGGTACATATACACAATGGAATACTACTCAGCAGAGAAAAACAATGACATCATGAGATTTGGAGGCAAATGGATGGGTCTGGAAAAAAAATGATCTTGAGTGAGGTAACCCAGACTCAGAAAGACAAACATGGTATGTACTCACTCATAGGAGGATACTAGATGTGAAACAAAGATGACTAGACTGCTACTCAAAACTCCAGGGAGGCTACTTAATAAGACCTTTTAAGATTCATGTTACAACACCTGGATTTCATTACTCTGGAAATTGTCCTAGTTCCTAAGATGTTTGGAGAATGTGGCCATTTCAGCTTTGAGGAATAAAGCTCATGGAACCAGCCAGACTGTGATTTCAAGAAATTAAATCATTTGCCATTGGTCATTCATTCATTCAACTCAACATGGTTTTATCAAGCACTGTTGTTTTAGGTACTGTATTTATAACAGTGACTAACTTATAGGTATATTCTCAAATTGCTCAGTGTTTAGCATCCCCTCTGCTTCTGGATGCTGGGTACCAAGTAAGTGCTATGCTATGTGGGGGAGTGCTGTGGTTATCCCAAGGTGGATGGTCCAATCAAACAGGTTTCGGTACTTGAATTGGACAGGCCAACTGTTAAATTTCTAAAAATCCCCAAACGAGGAAGTTCAATGACTTTCTCCTTAATTTCTCACTTTCCCTTAGTTTCTCACTTATCGTTATATCTTTAGAAGTTGCTTCTGTGTTTCTTTCTTCCTCAGGTGTCCATGTCCTTAATCATGGATGTGGGAGTCACTGGTTCAAGCCAATCTTTTTTTTTTTTTTTTAGGATTTATTTATTATGTATACAATGTTCTGCCTATGCATGCAGGACAGAAGAGGGCACCAGATCTCATTATAGATGGTTGTGAGCCACTATGTGGTTGCTGGGAATTGAACTCAGGACCTCTGGAAGAGCAGCACGTGTTCTTAACCTCTGAGCCATCTTTGCAGCCCCTGTCAGGCCAATCTTTGATAACTGTGAGTATCTGGCATCCTACATACTTAGGTCAGACACAGTTGAGCTGACAGAGATTCCATTGCACTCAAACCCTGCATCAGAGAGAACTATTAAGTGGTTATGAAAAGGTCAACTAGATTAGCATGTTAGGAGGCTGCCAGGAAGGTAGAATGGATTGTAATACCTCAGGTGGAAAGTGATGATTAAAGCAAAGTTAGATGTGGTAAGTGTTGCTGAGAGAGAAGACTCTTTACATCAACATAGAGGATGCAAGTTTGGAGGACAAGGCATTTTCGGAGTATTTGGGGGTGGAAATAAGATTGTACTGAGGTCAAGTTTTTATGAGAAGTACAAACACATAAGATGATGGTGAATATGATTTGTGAAATATGATTGTGGTAATTTTGCAGTCTTGATTATTCTGTCTATCTTAAAATATATGCAAGAAGGGAACATGGTCTCAGTTTCCTGGGCAAAAGAAAGGTGGTTTTTTCCCCCCTGCTGTTTCTGTGCTCAAATTATTTCTGGTCAGGCTTGGTTTAGATGGTATGAGCCCCCAAGTAAATGCACATCTGTTATTTGATACAAGACTGTGGGTTCCTTGGCCCTTTAAGCCATTGAATCTGGTTTAGGAAGTAGCTTTTAAGAAGTCATTCTCATTTCCCTTTTAGTAAATCTTGCAGGGCTCTGATGGTTTTGTTTTCTATATGTTGTTTGGATGATTGCAAACTGATTAACTGCAGTATTGAGATAACTGACGTCTTGAGATTAAAAAAGGCATTTATACTAATATTAACAATAAGGTAGTATAGATACTTAACATTTAAGCATGTAGATCTCATGTAATGTGTTGTCACTCACTCCCATACAGCTTAAATGTTTTGAGAAGTGGAGGGAAAACCAGAGACAAGCATGAAGTGGGGCTCAGAGAGATGAGGGGCCTGCAGTTACATATTCTCAGTGAGGGAGCCAGCGGAGGCCGAGGTCTTCGCTACAATGGGGAGGGGGCTGTCTTTCTCGCATTTGCTGCCCATCTCATTCAAAATCTTCAATAACTCTTTTTCCTGTCTTCTTACCCATCTTCCTGTCTTCTCAGGCATTAGACACTGGCTTTATTTACTCCTGACCCTTGTGGCTTTGTTCTAAGGCTCCTCAGTTGTTGAGGTGCTATACGAGGGTGAGTAGATTGTGGAGAATTAACAAAAATAGAAACTTGAAATGCCGGTCAGATTTTGGTTTGCATATGTGGGTTTTTTTTTTTTGCTCTGTGCACAATTTCTTTCTGAAATCAATCTCTCTCTCTCTCTCTCTCTCTCTCTCTCTCTCTCTCTCTCTCTCCCTCCCTCCCTCCCTCCCTCCCTCCCTCCCTCCCTCCCTCCCTCCCTCTCTCTCTCTCTCTCTCTCTCTCTGACAAGGTCTCACTTGTGTAGACCAAGCTGGCCAGAAACTCCTAAAGTTCAGCCTGCCTCTGCCTTCTGATTGCTGGCATTAAAAGTACAAACCACCATGCCCAGATACTTTTTTACTTAAAGCTTCTAAGAATATCTTGTCTAAAGTTCAGTTTAGTTAATTCCTTATGACCCTCCTTTTTTTTTGTGGATGTAGGGTCTCTCTGTAACTCAGGTTGGCCAGGAACTCATAGAAATCCCTCTGCCTCAGCCTCTGTTATCTGGTAGACATTGTGATATAGCCTGAGCTTGAAGAGATGAATAGGGCATATCCAGAGAAGGTTAGTTCTAGAAGCATCAACCTCAAAATTGTAAAAGTAATGTCAGATGCTATACTGGGCAGTGGTGGTGCACACATTTAATCCCAGCAGTTGGGAGGCAGAGGCAGGAGGATCTCTGTGAGTTTGAGGCCAGCCTGGGCTACAGAGTCAGTTCTAGAGAGTCAAGGCTGCACAGGGAAACCCTGTCTTGAAAAACAAACACAAGTAATGTTGGACTATGTGACATGAGGGTTCCTATGGGCACACTTGGAACATTCACCCAAGTTAATGCACCCAGTGACCTTCTTTCCTCATGCTTTCTCTGAGTAAGTTGTAAAGTCAGAGGGATCATTTTTAATGTTTTTTTATGCATATATGACATCTAAAAATATGAAAGCCTATCAAAACCTAGCATTGTTCTAAGTGATTTGCTCTTCAGATAACCCTTGGGAGACACTGATTACCACACTGATACAGCAGAGGTCAAAGATATTAAGAAGCCAGTGGAGGAACAAACAGCTTGTAAGTGGCTGAACCAGAGTTCAAGTTCAGGCTACCTGTCTACAACTAACTGGTCTTCTCTGCTGGGTCTCCACTGATTGCTGCCAGAAATCAGGAGTTAATTGTAACTCCTAATCTGTTTTAGAGGTGGGGGAATGAGCAGCACTCAACATTGTTTAATTCTTTTAGTGAAAAGACTTTGGGAAGTTTTTAGTGCCTGACATCAATATACCAGCCTCACTTCCCTTGTAAATATTTCTTGGACACTCAGGGGCATATTTCACACTGATTAACGTTTGTGTCTCAATTCGGAAATTAAACTCTAGATGAAAAGGTGGAACTGTTGGCGGTAGTACAACCTTCTCCTTTTATTTGGAAGACAAGATCACATCCATCATGATTCTAGGAGGAGAAAGACTCCTGCTTATAATGGTACCAGAGGTGTGGTTGGATTTGAAACATTTCGTGAAAACGGTCCAGAATTCTAAACAGAGATTCCAGGAAGGCTTGAAGGCTTCTGGACAGCAAGGTCAGTTCCAGGGAAAACGAAATATATGATTTCTAGCAAGTCCTCCAATTCTAAGAATGTTTTCTTTCTTTAATTGAGTGTGAAAAATCACAGAGAAGTAGAAATGCTGTCAAAGTGGTCTCTGTTTCTTCACCGGTCTTTGGACGCCAATTCTCATCAGAGCCGAGAGGCCTTCAGTGGGCCTTGTCTGGCAGTTTCTGGGCCTGTTTTTAAAATTCTGAGCCAATTGTGGCTGGGAAGTAGACACAGGACCCTGAGCTTAGGTCAATATCTTGGTGTTGTTTATTTTTTTACTATGCAGATTTTTATTATGTGGATTTATTATAGCAATCCTTATATATGGATTGCCTGCATCCCTGACACACAACAGGAAGCACTTACAAAAAATTAGTTTATCACCTCCCTTTGCAGCTACATGATGGGCTCTTAGTTTTTTATGTGTGTGAGTGCTTGCCTGCATGTATGTATGTATGTGCACTGTATGCTTGCCTAATGCCCATGAAGCCAGAAGGGGTCAGATCCCCTGGAACCGGAGTTGTAGGTGTTGATGAGCCACACTGTGGCTGCTGGGCATCAACCCAGTTCTGCCGACAGAGCACCAGCTGCCCTTAGCCACGGACAAATCTCGCCCTCCCGTGTTCTCTGTGACTCAAGAATGTCCCATTTCAGTGGTCAGAGGTAGACTTCTTTCCTTAAACATAATTATCACCCCTCTCCATTTCATTCAGAGAAGTGAGAGGTCTGAAGTCTTGTCTTCCGGTAACAACATCCTGCCTGGATTCTGAGCCTCTGGGGACACAGTAGGAAGAAGAATTGCAAAATGTTACTCAGAGATCCTTGAGACTACTTCCTGATGACACGCCAGCTCTCTAACAATGGTGCTGTGAAGTCTGAAGTCCCCATGGGGAAAGCAGAGTGGGTTTTCTTTCATCCTGGGTCACCCAAGGGCCTAAGCTCCACCCACTCTAGCCTAGGCTGTCTGGATGTGGAGTCTTAAACCGCTCTCCACAAGTCCCCTCTGCCACTCTCTGGGGAAGTGAAAGAGCTCAGGATTTCTTTCCTTTAAGGACTGGCCCTGTGTCTAGTCTGTCTCTGCAAGTCGAGAGTCTCCTTGCATCTGTAGTGGCAATGTTGGGAGTCATCCCCTGTGTATAACAATGGTCGGCTTCATCTCCACTTTGTAGGACAAGCACTGTTCCCGCACCAGACTTTCCTTTATCCCTCCCTGATGAACCTGAAAAATGTCCCCAAGGACACTGCTTTCTCTCTCAGTTAGAATACACCTCCAACTGTGCTTTGGGAAGTGGTAACAGTGTCTCCCTTGTAATTTATGTCTTGAATCTTCCACTAGATCATGAATCCACTACCTTTGTTGAGGGACAAAAAAGAAACCAAACAAACAAAAAACAAAACAAAACAAAAAACAAAACTGAACAGAACGAAGCAACCATGAAAACCTTCTCTTGGGATTCCTGCCATGGACCATTCCCACTTCCGGGCTGCTGTTATTATCAAACCACATTCTCTTCCTTTTGCTTCAGTCATGTGGGGGACGCATTAACCTTCCTCTCACTCACAGTCCTACCAACATCCTCTGTCACATCAGCAGTGAAGCAGATACCACGTACTCTGCATTCTTTAACCTCTGACCTCCTCTGCGTGTCTGGTGCCAACCCTCCTGCATCTGTCTTCACATTAACTTTCTTTGCCCCTGGCTTGACAGAGCCAGACCGTCCATAGCCTCGTACCAGGGACTCACCTTCCAGCTTGCTCTGGTTCTTTTCTTTCTCATCTCAAATATCTCACGTCCCTGGAGTCTTGGCTTCCATGGCTGCTGCTTGAAACAAGCACCGGTGAGGAATTAGCAAGTTTTCATGTTGCCGAGACCAACCTTTGTGGGGATGGTAATGACAAGTGATGGGTGATGTCACACAGTAAGCTGTGAATGTGCTGCTCTGATTGGTGGATAAATAAAAAGCTGATTGGCCAGTAGCCAGGAAGGAAGTATAGGTGGGATAAGCAGACAAGGAGATTTCTGGGAAGAGGAAGGCTGAGTCAGGAGATGCCATCCTGCCATCCAGGGAGCAGCATGTAATGACACATAGGTAAAGCTACAGAACACGTGGAGACATATAGATGAACAGAAATGGGCTGAGTTTAAGTGTAAGAGCTAGTCAGTGGTAGGCTTGAGCTAATGTGGACTGGTCGGGACACAGGAAAACTTCCAACTGTTGCTGGAGGGCTTCTCTCCAGGCTCCACCAAGCCCCGCAGTCCCACAATCATCACGTATAAAATAATCACTCAGACGCTTATATTACTTATAAACTGTATGGCCGTGGCAGGCTTCTTGCTAACTGTTCTACAAGAGGTCCCCTCATAGCAGGCTGTGGCCTTGCTGCTTCAGGAAAGCAGCTCCCTTCCCTCTGTGGTAACCAGTGAGGACCATCAAGATGGGGCCAGGAGGGATGTTCCTGCACAGCGCTCTCACTTCCTGCCTGAAGGGTCTGTCGTTTTTTCCAAGGCCTAGCTTTTGTGGCAACATCAGGATAATATCTATGCGTTTGTAAAACTTAGCCACCTGGGCGCCGTTCTTGTCATTGTCAACTGTTTTTGAGATGGTATCCAAACCCATCTCTGTATTTTCCTTTTTAAACTTGGAGTTTTCCTCTCCCTCCCTCCCTCTCTCTTCTGTCTCTCTCTCTCTCCCCACTCCCCTCCATTCAGGGTCTCTCTATGTATCTCTGGCTGTTCTGGAACTCTCTGTGTAGACCAGGCTGGCATCAGTCTCACATAGATCCACCTGCTTCTGCCTCTTGAGTGTTGGGACTGAAGGTGGGCACCACTACGCCTCTCTCGACCTTGCATTTAACAGCTGAATACTTCATCTTGTGTGCCTTCTGGAACTCATACTAGACTGAGAGTATCTGCCAGTTCTTCTAAGCAGGGCAGGGCTTTGACTGAGGACAGGGTTTGGTGGTGGGACAAGGTTTGGTTTCAGGGTAGGGCTTGGCTGCAGTGAGGCTCCCCCTTCTTGGGCCTTTTAGCCCTAGGGTTACCCTTGAATCGTGCCAGTGACACCAGCCTTCTTGGTGGTTTTCTCACGCATCATCTTACAGTGTGAGAAAGAAGAGACTCTCTGTCTTTTGATTTTCTATCACCTAACAGCTTCCTGTCCTCACTCCTCCTTCCCCATTCCTTAGCTTACATTACAACCGCCTGGTATGCCACGGCAAGGTGTCTTTGTTCCCAAACCCAGATCTAGGAAGAAAAGACACCGTGCCCAGAGCGGCTGGAAACGTGATGGAAGGTAGAGACTGACACCCCTAAATTCATGACTTCTGACTTGGGTGCCACACCACCGTTGTTTGGTGTGCTGCCAGCTCTGTCCCACGCCACACAGATGTTTTTCTGATTTACTCTCTTTCTCCGTGCCTTAACCTTCACATTACCCCACGCAGTGGTTTGAATGAGAGTGGCCTCCATAAGCTCACGTATTTGCATGCTTGGCTCCCATGGGTGAACTGTTTAGGAAGGATTAGGGGGTGTGGCCTTGTTGGGAGGTGTGGTCAACGTTGGAAGAAGTGTGTTACTAGGGCTGGGCTCTGAGGTTTCAAAACTGCACACCAGGCTTCAGCCTACAGATGAGGTTGTAAAATTCTCAGTTCCTGCTCCCGCGCCATGCCCGAATGCTCCTGCCATGAGGATATTTAATAACACATTCTAGAATGATCAATGGGCCATTTGAGGAAATCAAGGAAGAAAGTAAAAGGCTCTTAGAATCAAAAGAATGTGAAAAGACAACTTACCAGCTCTTTGGGGCTACAGCAAAGAAATTCTAAGAGGGAAGTTCATGTCTATCCATGCCTACATTGAAAACATCTGAAAGATCTCAAATAACCTAATGATGGACCTCAAGGCCTTATAGGGAAAAAGAACAGACCAAATCCCAAATTAGTAAATGGAAGGAAATAGTAAAGATCAGGATGGAAATTAGCAAAATGAAGCTGAAAGAACAACACAAAGGATTGGGGAAACAAAGAATTGGTTCTTGGAAAGATAAATAAGAATGACTAACTCTTAGCCAAACTAACCAGAAAAAAAGGAAGACTCAAGAAAATCAAATTAGAGGTGAAGATGAGGACATTACATCAGATGCTAATGAAATTTATAAGACCCTTAGGGAATAGTTTGAAATACATTACAATAAATTAGATAATCTAGAAGAAGTAGAATAATTCCACGTACAACCAGATAAAATGAAATCAAGAGAATATAAATAACTTAGACATATCTATAAAAAGCAATGAGATTGAAAGAGTCATGAAGAAAAGTCCAGAATCAGGTCAATGCTACTGAACTCTGCTAGACCCTTAACAAAAGCTTATACCTCAAATTATCCCATACAAAGGAATTATAACTTATCTTTGGACCCAGCTATTACCTTGGTATCAAAACCAAATTAGGACATAACAAAAATAAAAAATAAAAAAGGAAATGTATAGACCAATTTCCCTGATGGACAAATGAAAAAAATTCCCTAAAAGAAGAATCAAATTAATGTATTAAGAGCATCATATGCCATGACAAAATTGGTTTAACTCCAAAGACTCAAGAATGGTTTAATGTATGCGATCAATAAATGTAATACACCAAATAAGTAGAACCAAGGATAGAAATCACAGGATTGACTCAATAAATGTGGAAAATATCTTTGACATCCCTTCATGACTGAAGCCCTAAAGAAACATGAAAGAGAAGGAACATTATTTTAACATAGTAAAAAACTACATGACAAACCTATAGCCAGCATTGTATTAAATGATAAAAACTAGATATATGCACTTTGTTTTTTCACTCTTTCGAAGCAGAAGTTGAACCTAGGGACTTGCTTGTGTTGTTCAAGTACTCCACCAATGAGCCACAGCCCCAGCTTTCCCTCTTAAATCAGAAGCCAGGTAAATATGTCCACTCTTCAGTATAGTGTTTGAGCTCTTAGCCAGACTGATATGGCGAAAGAAAGAAGGAAAGAAAGAAAGGAAGGAAGGAAGGAAGGAAGAAAGAAAGAAGGAAAGAAAGGGGCCACAAGTTGGGAAGGGGGAAGTCAAACTATCTATATTTGAAATGACATGAGCTTAAAAGCTTAAAAGACTACAGTTCTATCAGGAAGTCCTTAAACAGAATGCCTTTGAATGAAGTAGCAGGATGCAAACCAACATCCAGAAATTGCTAGACTTTTTTTTTCTATACTAATAACCAGCTGCGAAACAAATCTGAAAAACAATACCATTCGTTATGACCTCAAAGAATACTCAGGAGTCAACCTCAGTAAGGAGAGGAAAGGCCTATATAAAGAAAACTTTAGAACATTAAAGAAAGAAGTTGTAATAGACACTAAAAGATCTTCCATGTTCATGGATCAGCAGAGTTAGCATTGTGACAGTATTTCCAGAAGCAATTGTGTGACAAAAATCTCATTTACATACTTTACAGGACCAGAAAACAGACAATCTTGAAATTCATGTGGAAGAACTAAAGACCCCGTAGCCAGAGTAATTCTGAGCAAAATAAACAGTTCTGGGAGAATCACAAAACCAGTTGTTCTTCAGAGCTATAACGACAAAAACATCACACTACTAACACAAAAACAGACATGAACAGAAATTTGTGGCTCAATAAACATTCCTCAAAACCATAACCCCCACTACCTCCTCTCTCAAACCCAGAAAAAAACCCAAACCAAAACCCCTATCAACTACTCTCCCAAACCCAGAAAAACCCCAAACCAAACTACCCAACTACCCAACCAACGAAACCAAACTCCTGACACAGAACAGTGAAATGAAATCTATAAGAGAGGGTGAAGTGAGGGAGATATGATCCAAGTGTTTTGCATGCATCTATAAAAATGTCAAACGGAAGTCCATTACTTTGTACAAACAATATATACTGATAAAAGTTTAAAAAGGAAGATTCAAACTAAAATACAGCCATGAGAAATAAGAAGATATAACTTTGTAAGTGTACTTGTCCACAGGGCTTAGTTTGAGGATTATAAAAATGGGCATATGCCTGCTAATTGGGAAGAATAGGGTGGGTTTTGTGTATTCTAATTTTTTAGAGATTTGTTTATTTTACTTATTTATATATTTATTTGTTGATTTATTTATATATTTATTTGTTGATGTTTTGCCTGCATATATGTTTGTGCACCAAGTGTATTCAGTGCCCGTGGAGGCCAGAAGCAGCTATCAGATTCTCTGGAACTGGAGTTACAGACAGTTGTGAGCCACCATGTGGGTGCTGGAAATTGAACCCTGGTCTTCCGAAGAGTGACCAGGCCTTCTAACTGCTTAGCCATCATCTCCTTAGCCTCTCCCAAAGTGTTTTTAATGAAGATAATAGACTCACTGCTACTCTCATGTTCTTTTGTAAAGGGGAGCACTGGACCTGTCTCTGTCATTTCTTGGTGAGTACATGACTGGGCAGAGCTGTACAAGCTTTGCAGAGGGTAAAATTCAGTGGTATTTCTGCAGGCTTCTTTTCTGAATGGGTAGAAAATACTTAAAGATCTTTGGATATTAAGGCTTTGTTGGGAGGAACTATTCTAGCTCTCCTCAGGAGAGTATGCTCAAAAACTCCAGGAGCCAGATGGCACATATCTTTATACCAACACTTAGGAGGCAGAGACAGAAGGATCATAGTGAGTTCCAGAATAGCCAGGGACAAAGAAAGAATAAACCATGGTCTCCTTGAAACACTTAATACCTACTAGATCACAATCATGGACTTGAATTCAACTATTGGGGAATTTATTACTGCAATTTAAAAAGTGTATGCTTGTATATGAACCATGTGTGTTTAGGAGACAATGAAGGCGAGAAGAAGGCGTCAGATCCCCTGGAACTAGAGTTACAGGTAGTTGTATATAGCCCTGTGGGTGCTGGGAACCTAACCCAGGTCCCTTGCAGGAGTAGTGAGTGCCCTTAATCACAGAGCCAGTTCTCCAGATCCTGAAATTGTTTGGATTTAATGCTAATGTTTTCCTGATATGATTTTCAATTTATCAATCATATGTTCCCTAAGAAGTATTTGAACCAGGTATGGTTGGCATATGATTTTAATCCTAGCACTAGGGAGGCAGAAGCAGGCAGATCTCTGTGAGTTGGAGGTCAGTGTGGTCGGCATAGTGTCAGGCTAGCCAGGACTAGATAGTGAGAATGTGTCTCAAAGGAAAAAAAAATCACTACTTTCTATGCCAGAAGTGGAGAAAACACAATAAAAGGATATCATCTGTTATTAAAAAGCTTACCAGAACGCATTTGTAAAGGTGGTGGGAATGTGGGAGAAGTTTGTTTTGCTGGCATTTGATGAACCAAGTATTTTTCTGTATGCAAGGAACTGAGTGAATTCTTTGAATCTTCCAAGTCCTTTGACACAGATTACACTTACCCTCCCATTTTACAGGGGAAGAAGATGGGTCCAGGGTATCTAGAAACATCCCTAATCTTGGTAGGTGGTAGAGTCAGGCCAAGGGCTCAGTTACATTAAGTGCAATTGTTACACCTCAAACCAGCAAGAGTCCATGCCTGTGCTGGCTGGCTCCAGCTGTCAGTTTGACACAGCTAGAGTCACCTCAGAAGAGGAAACCTCAGCTGAAGAATTTCCTAGCTCAGACTGGCCTATGGGCATGTTTGTGGGGCATTGTCTTGTTATCAGCTGAGGCAGATGGGCTCAGTACACTGTGGGTGGAACCATCTCCAGGCAGACACTGTCATACAGGTCTCAGGCTGTATGAGAAAGTTACCTAGACATCAGCCTGTGAGTGAGTGAACCAGCAAGCACCCTTCTTCTGAAGTTTCTGTTCCAAGCCCCTGTTTGGGTTCCTGACCTGGCTTCCCTTAATGATGGACTGTGTGTGACCTGGAAGTATAACCCAAAGAAACCCTTTCATCCCAAAGTTGCTGTTGATCAGGGTGTTTTGTTTTTTTTTTTAATTTTATTTTTACCATACAATAGAAAACAAAATAGAACAATACCAATAACAACAAAACACACACACACACACACACACACACACACACACACACACACACACAAACACACACATAGGAGAAACAAAACCAGCCACTAAGCTAGCTGGGCACAGCGATGCTAGAGGCCTTGGGAGGTTGAGGCTGGAGGATCACAGATTTAAGGCTATTTAGTGAGTTCCTTGCTCAAGAAAAAGTAAAATGACAAATGGCGTGATTGTGGTGGGTGGGGACAGTTAAGAGAGGCTTCATGATTTCAATCCCAAACCAGATCCACAGGCGAGACATCCCTAGTTCTGTCTCAGGATGTCCACAGTTTGGGAGAGTTCTGAAACTCAGGCAGGGAGGAATATGTTCACTCGGTGCATTCTTTCTTCAAACTTCCTTGATGATGAAGACCTTCTTTTTCTGGGGGAACACTTTAACAAATCTTACAGCACACGCATTGCTCTGTAATTGGAGAAACGTTAGTTTAGGAACACGATCTATTTTCCAGCTACCTTTAGGCTACCCCGGAGCACTTTGTGGCTTTAATAGCCACAGAGGATCCGATGAAGTTACACTAGGCAGGCCCATTAGAAACTGCCATAGATAGTTTGTGAGGTTTATAGGATTTGAGTAGAATTCCTGAACACTTGGCAGGATATCGGGTTTTGTGTATTTAACCAAGCTTTATTCATAGCCACAGCTGAGTTCTTGTCAATTCTAGGAAAATGCTATGTTAGCCAGACAGGTTATCTGTGGCTGGTCTGAGGAGTATTTACACTAAAAACAAAAGAGAAAGTCCTGTTTTGTCCCTGATCTTATCAGTGCATTCTTGCTATCCAAGGAGCATGATCTTCTTCCTTTAATCATTTATGATAGTGTTTTGTCCTTAATATAAAGGTTAGTTTATGGCCAGCCTGGCTACTTATAGATAAAATCATGATCAATGCCTGTGAATGGTCTTGCTGTTTTCCCGTTGCACAAAAATTGATGAAACACCCAGATCTTTACTTTATAGATCCCCTTGCAATAATAGAGGGACTTATGTGTGTTAAACATCCCTGTTTGTCAGCTTTCTGTTGTGATGACAAAAATATCAGAAAATCAATTTATGGAGAATAATCACTTTGCTCATGGTTTTCGAGGTTTTGGCGTTCAGTCAGCCTGTTGCTTTGGGATCATGGCAAGACAGTGAGAGAGCATCATGGTGGAAGAACATGGAAGAGGACGTTGCTAATTTCTTGGCATCCAGGAAGTAAAAGAGCATCTGGGATGGGATCCACGATACCCTTCAATGCAACCTAACATTCTTCCCTGAGCTCCTTTTTTTTTTTCTTTCTAAGACAGGGTTTCTCTGTGTAAGAGCCCTGGCTGTACCAGAACTCACTTTTTAGGAGTTCCTACATCTTAAAGGTTCCATTGCACTCCAATATCTCCTGAGGACTGAGCCTTCAGGACCATTCCAGACCCAAACTTTATCGAGCTCCTGTCTGTTGGAAACCACGATTTAGCCCTATGGATAGTATTTAGTTTTGACCTTACAACCACGCCCTAAGGTAGGTGTTACCATCATTTTATATAGGAGGAGATTAGAGAGATTAAATCGTCTGCATAGATTTGGACAGCAAGTGATAAGGAAGCAGCTGAGTTCTAGTGTGTCTGGTTTTCAATCCCACACTTTTAATTCTCTGCCACTTTACTCCCCTAAAAGGGAGACATACTGGAGATTAGAGCAGCACCCACAACTCCAGAATTTGAAGCACCGCAGGTCATTGAGTCAATGACACATTGTTTGCTTTCATAACGAAGATGATAATTTTCAATCCATGTCAGCTTAAACTTTATTTCCACCCCCCCTCTCTCTGGCTTAATTGAAAACAAAAGGTCCTGCTATGGACTGCTTTGTGGCCAAGAAGCTCCTTATTTAGTCATTACTCAAATAGTTGACCATGCACGGCATTCCCTGGAAGCAGGAATCTGCTCTCTGATGAGAGGCTAAGAGGCAGCTCTGCATTGTATGTTGCTGTAGGAAAGCTAAGAGGCAACAGCTGAGAATATGTCTCAACACATGTGAGTGGTATGAACCTCATGCCCCTTTGGAGGCATAAAGCCATGGATGTTCCTGTGTCTCTTATAAAAAAGCTTCCCAAACTTCCAGGGCTCGACACAGCAGACCAGGGTCGACAAGAATGAGGATGTTAGAAGCACAGGCATACACAGTGGGAGTCTGCTGTGGGATGCCTTTCTGTATGCTGGGAATAGTACGTGCTGCTCTCATTGGCTGATAAATAAAGCCGTTCAGCCAATGGCAAGGCAGAATAAGGTTAGGTGGTACATTCAAACTGAAGATGGAGACAAAGAAGGGTGGAGTCAAGAGGGACGCCAGCCTGCTGCCCAAGGAGCCATAAGATGCCAGCAGACCAGTAATGCCATGGCCACGTGGCAACATACAGGTGAATAGAAATGGGTTAATTTAAGATGAAAGAGCTAGCTAGCAAGAAACCTGAGCCATAGGCCATGCAGTTTGTGATTAATATAAGCCTCTGTGTGTTTACTGGGGACTGAGTGGCTGTGGGACCGTGTGGGACACAGGAAAACTTTCGTCTACAGGAGTCAATGATTATTCTTTTGCTTTGAGGAAGCCTTTCCTTCACAGAACATTTTGAAGAACCTCAAAGACACACTTGCCTTTTATTCTAGACTCTGAGGAACAACCCATAAAAGCAGGCTGTCATTGGTACAGAATTTGCAGTGAGTCCCTGTCTGCAATCTCTCTTAATTGCCGCAGCAGTAGTAGGGACAAGTCTTATGGTTTGGAAGCAATTTTGGAGTGATTATTATTCCTGCTCTGGGATTGAAACTCATTTCAGTCCCAGAAGCCTATTTTTCCCGAGTGTTTGCACTCTAGGAGGGCACTTGGGTTGATACGCCCTATCGCAGGCACGGTACTGGTTCTTTAAGAAGCACCCCCTGGCTGCGAGTGCTGCCATATGCCTTTAATCCAGCCTTCACTCAGGAGGGAGAACAGGTGGATTTCTCTGAGTCTGAGACCAGACTGGTCTAAAGAGTGAGACCCCCCCATGTCCAAGGAAACCAAAAAGAGCGTGACAAAAACAAACCAAAGAGAAGCCGTTGCTGATGGTGCAACTCTTTTGACACAAGTCAGAGCCTACTGGAAGGACGCAGTCACTTTAGATCCTGATCTGCAGCATGGCTTCAGTGTGTTGTAGCTCCTCAGCCAGCACCGAATCACACTTTAGTCGCTCCCATGCTTCACCTACTTGGCAGCTCCCACTCGGTTTCCATGCTTAGCCGGCTTGTGTCTGATCATCACTGGGATGTCACTGTTCTCTCCCCTTTGGTTTTTGACTTCTTGCTGCGGACGTCCACAATTGAAACGTAGTTTTGCTTTCACATGGGGAGGCATTCAGGAGTCAATGGGATTCTGAGGAATAATCTTAAGAAGATGGATATGGAGACCATATGATGGTCATCTTGACCTTAACCTCATTCATATGTGTGCCTGAGAAATGTGAATCAGAAAAACAGAGGATTCTGGCAAAATGTTGAACCAAAGTGTAGTCTGTTTCCCTCACTTGGTAATAGATGAGGAGTAAGTGATGTCTTTATCTAGATAGATATTTCTGCAGCCCCAAGGGAAGGAGTCACACACACTGTGTTTACAACCGTGCATATTGAATATTTCCTAACAGGAGCATCCCCATACGGTAGGCTGGCCATGTGTTACTTGGGGGAGAATCAGGATATTTTTATACTGTGATATTTTTAAAGAAATTATCTTTATTTTTAAGTGTTCATCTGGATAGACATGCCAATGAATATTTAGGTCACATTTTGAGCAAAACTCACAAGTTTTTTTTTCAAACTTTACATGTGTACACAAGATGACACAATTTAATGGGCTCTTAAAAGACCGAAGCATGAGGAACACAGTGAGATACAAGCTCATAACCAAATCGAAGACAGTGAGCAGATCAGATTCAACACAAAAGGTCGCAGAACTGTGTTTTCTAGGAAGGACCATCTGAAGACAGGATTGCAGATGTGCTCCAAGGCCCTTTGTGGGAAGCTACAAGCAGTGAGAAGGAGAGGGAGAAATAGCTAGTTTTTACTTAACCTAACAGGGAACTATGGGTTGGCAGGGTTTCACGTATCAGGTCTGTTTATTGAATGACCACAAAGAAAAGCAGGCTCTGATTATCACTCCTGACAATGATGTATCATTCTCTCTCTCTCTCTCTCTCTCTCTCTCTCTCTCTCTCTCTCTCTCTCTCTCTCTCTCTCTCTCTCTGAAACCTTGACTTTCGCTTGCTAAAAACTAGTTCTTTGAGTTCTTCATTTCCAAGCAGCGAAGGAATTACACATGAGCTGGATGGGCTAGCAGATTAAGACTTCAAAGCTATAGTGAAACATGGACCAAGAGCCATGTCTCTACTACTAATTGGACAACTTGTATTAAATTATTCCAAGAGAGCCATTAGCAGGCAAAAAAGAAGAGTTTTCACAGTTGTTGTTTTTTGTTTGTTTGTTTGTTGTTGTTTTTTTGCCAACAGATGTGGAGCTCAAGAAGTTTCTAGACAGCAGAAAAAGGAAGGTACATCTAGTTTATGCATCATGCCCCATTTTACTTCTGATTTTCATTATACTGTGTCTTAACCATTGGATATTTGGTAGTTTTATTTGTTAACTCCTCTTTAAGACTCAATTGCAACGTGAAAAACCTTTTGCCTATAAACCCGAAATTACTAAGAATGTCCCATCCCAATTAAATGACAATATAATTATAGCTTAAGCAAACTTGACTTCCTCAACTCCAGGTAGGGATTTCATTGGCTAAAAGCAATGTTTTCTGTACTATGTCTATTTTGTCATCCTGAGCAATCGATTTCCTTAATTTGATCTCCTATGTGTAAAACCAGACTACTACAGCCCAAAAGAAGAGAGGCTTTGGAGCAGGAATCCAACTGCTGTACCCATCCATCTTGTTTGAGGCCTTGCTTATGCTCAGAGCTTCAGAATTTCATAGCAATAAGGAAACATGTCAGCTCACAGCTGCTACAGAAAACAAAAGTTAATGTTAAGTTTCCACAACTTCCCTTCTTACCCACATCAGTAATTTCCACGCATCATCCACCCATTTCATAAGTTCTTCACTCTGTCTTCAGCACCCCTCCCCTGACAACCTTGCCTACTTTAATGAAAATATAATCCACTTTCCAATTCCCTCCAAAACCTTAAGTCTTCAAGCTCCAATCTCTCCATAAGAACATATTCCAGGCCGGTCAAGCTTTTAACCTTTCACTTGTATTATTAGGAGAAACAAAAAGACCCCATGAGTTGTATTTAGGGAGTGAGAGCAAGCTTCCTCCATCAGCCTGAGAAGCGGCTTAATCATGGCAGAAAGGTTCCCTCTCCCCCTATACGTTAAGGTAAAGAGAAAGGTTACTGGCAGTTTCCATCTAACATGAGTTATGCTAGAACTTATAAAAGAAAGGCTCAATGCGCAGAGTTTGGCTGAGTAAGAGTGCCGATACACACGAGATTTTACAGCCAACTGTCCGCAGAAGAGCGGCAGAAGAATTCCGAGCTGACTGCTGCTTCCAGCCTAGTGAACCCACAAAGACCTGCTGGGAAGGGAAAGTCTCTTACAAAGCTGAAATAGTTTCTTTCCTTAAATAATGTTAAATTCAGCTGAATAGTTGGGGCAGTTGTTCACCTGAAGCTATATGAAAAAAAAAAGAAAGAAAAAAGAAATAGCCAGTTACTATCAACACCAAAGAAATGCACACCAACCAACGGCGGACCAAAGGGACTTTGGTATTGTAGTCATAACAGACAAATGTGTGGCTTTGGGAGTTCCCTGATGGTGAGATGGCAGGGTCACAGAAGGCTTTGGAGACCTGCTGTGTCTCTTGTGAGGTCGATGCACCCCGTGTCCCATAACAGGAGTCACAAACACAAGCTTATCGGCTGGCTTGTTGGAACAGTGTGCGATGTGCCTGCTCTGAAAAGGGACTTCCGTCTTGCTGACAGGGTGTCATTATTCGGAGGAAACTGTACTTGGTGCCATAGACTGAAAACTATGGTCTCAAGAGGAATGCACGAGAAGTTTCCAAAAAATAAAAAATAAAACGTTCCCTCCAAGACGATACTCAGTTTTGGCTTGTGACCTTTGCAGGAAAGCGGAGATGGTCATTGGGGGCAGGCAGTTCAGACAGACATCTGCCAAGATTTAGGTTGGGCAGCTTTGGGAAGAGGAAAGATGTTTACAGTTAAGGCCTTTATCTGCGAACAACAGTATATTAATAAACTCTATACCATATTTACAAACGCATTCTCTTGTATTAAAACTAACAGTATTCTGTTCACAGTGCCATTGTTTATACAGGTAGCAATCCCATAATACTCATGTATTTTGGCATGGGAATCAGTAGCGTTTGGTATTTACAGAAAAAATGTACATGTGTGAATATAAACAGGTCACTGAATCCGTAAAAGACAGATTGGCTAGCGGTGCAAAGGGGTGAACTGTACAGCACCTTCCACCAGATGGGAGGGGAAAACATGGTCTCAGAAATCACAAGGATGCCAGGTCTCCAACTAAAAGTGGCATAGAGTCAATAGCAAAACAATGAACCCCCTCTTCAGGTTTGGGTACACTGAGTACTCTTAGTCCAGAGTTTTAGACCCATTGTCTGGTGCAGGAAATATAAAAGTTAAAAAGATTCATTATTATCTTATAATAATAATTATTATTAAAATAGAAGGTACTTTCTCTCACACTCTCCTTTGTGCTCTGGCCCTGAAGACCAGTCTTGCAGTTCCAACCAAGGATGCTGGTGTTGTCACGCAGGTCAGCAGTCAGATGGCGAACCCTAAAATGCTCTGGACTTAGGAGCCGCTGCCAGTCAGTGTGACCAAGGGCCAGAGGGGGACATGGCAGGAGCACCTCTTTCTGACTCCTGGTCTTTTCGGTTGGGGCAGGTGCCCCAGAATCAGCTCGAGGGACAGACAGGACGAAGCCGAAAGCCGCTCATTTCGGCAGCTCATGCTGAGGTGGCAATGGCTTCTGTACACTTGGATCAACGGAGGGAGGCGGTCAGTGGCAGGCGGGTGGCATTCGAAGCCCAGAGTGGTGGGTTTGTGGCGAGGGCCATCAGATGGCCTTGCTCCTGCAGACCCGGCTGTCTCAGGGCGTGGCGCCTTCCGTCTGCTCCAGGGTCTCCGATGTGGGGGCCGCAGGGTCCTGGCCGCTGTCCCAGTGTCTGTGCTGCTTGGACAGCAGGCTCTTCCACTGGGCTTTGTTGTGTGCGAGATGGCTTAGCATGTTCTCGGACAGGGTGCTGTTCCCGGTGAACCGCGCCCACTCCCGGAAGAGCGGCTCCACGATGTAAGTCATGAAACCTGTAAGATGCAAGGCCACAGGCGAGGTCACCGCAAGGGGGATCAGGCCCACCTCCTTCACAGACACAACCGAGACCCACGGGGCGCTCGGGCCACAGGGATAGGTGGGCAAACAAGATGGGGTGACTCACTACCCTTGGTTTGGTGGCTCCCACTTAACACTCTGCAGACTTCAGGGCCCACGTTCGGGAAAAGGACCTGAGTTCTAATCAAGCCCAAGCCCGCAGCATTCGTGTGGTAAACGCTTTCACACAAGTGAAATGGTCAAAGCTCCTGACTTAAGTGATGAACGTTAGCTGTCATTATTTGTGGAGAGGGAGAGAGACAAGCGATAATGAAAGCGTGTGTGGGACTAGGGAAGGAGATAATAATTGCAGATGACACCAGGGATTTAGATCATTATTCATTTTGCTTACCTGGTGGGGTACTTTTTTTTTTTTTCTTTGAGATTATTACTTTTATAGTATTGTCTTGGCTCAATGACATCAGTATGCATGGTGTTTTGTTTTTAATTTAATTTAATTTAATAATTATTTAATTTTTTTGAGACAAGGTCTTGCTATGTAGCCTAGGCTGGCCTCTCGCCTCAGCCTCTTGGATGCTGAGGTTATAGGCATGGGCCAGTACGCCCAGCTCTACACATTCATTGCTAACACAGATTTTTTTAAAAAAACAGTGCTAGCTAGGATCGAACCCAGAACTTAGCTAGGTAAATGCTCTACAACTGAGACTGAGCACATGCCCAGTCCCTTTGATGTAGATTTTTACCTGCAAAAAGAAATCTTGCTTTAGTGACCACAGACCACTGTCTGATTAGACTGACTAGTTTCTTCAAACCCTCTTCCTGACAGGGTCTTGGTTTGCAGCCTTGGCTGGTCTTGAACTCATCTTGACCCTCCTGTCTCAACCTCCGGGGTGCTGAGGATACGGGATTCTACACTTGTGTCCAGATAAAGTATCTGCTCTTCCAATCATCAAACACTCATTGTGAGCTGATCCTGTCTCATTGTTAATGTGTTTTCCACATTAAACATGATCTCTTAAACAAAGATAACTTTCTGTATAGTGTGGAGTATTTGGAATTATCACAAACTTGGATTTATATTGATTTAGGTTTCATTGTACTTCCTGGAAATGGAAGCATGAGGAAAAGGGCAAAAAAATTTTTTTTTTGTGTGTAATAATTTTTCCAGCAACTAACCCTTTGTATTTATAAGCACACAAACTATAAGACGATGCTTTTATTAGATAAACAGCAGACATTTGGCCTGTGGGGATGCTAGGCAGAAGGGAGGAGGTAGCAATGTAAAATATTATTGTGCATTTCTGAATTATCTTGTATGATATATGACTTAAATCTTGTGCCACATCATTGAGATGACCCAAACTTAGGGAAGACTCTTAGGTCAGTGGTTTTGTGTCTGGTTTAACCATCCTAATAAGGCAATCAGAGAGTCAGCAATGAGGATTTCCCTTTGTACTTGCTACTCTTGAATTTAGATATTTGACATTTAAAAAAATTGCAAAATGATAGTCTTCTAAAATTCCAAGTGCGAATTTTAGAAAGTGCTGCTCTCTAAGTAGAACAGTTAATAGATCCAATGTTAAAAAAAAATTCAACCCATTTCCCCCTGACATTACCCTGGAATTATCTCTGAATTTGTGCTGGTCTTCTGTGAAGACTTTTTACTCTAGATAGGAAAGGGATTTTCAAGTCCGAGTAAACATCAGAAGGTCTGAGGATCTGCTCCCTCCCCCAGTGTGGAGCCAGACTCACTTCTCCAGGGATGAGCTCACTGAACCTGCTTTGGTCCTTCTGGTGTGGCGGAGGGGAAGAGAGAGATGGCAGAACCTTTTTTCTTTTTGTCTTCCTCTAGATTTCATCAATCAGAGATTAATTTGATTTCCTATCTTTTAAAAATGATGGTGAGCCAGGCGGTGGTGGCGCACGCCTTTAATCCCAGCACTCGGGAGGCAGAGCCAGGCGAATCGCTGTGAGTTCGAAGCCAGCCTGGGCTACCAAGTGAGCTCCAGGAAAGGCGCAAAACTACACAGAGAAACCCTGTCTTGAAAAACAAAAAAACAAAACAAAACAACAACAACAACAAAAAAATGATGGTGAGGGGGAGGAGTGAAGGAAGAAGGAGGAAGTGCTACTTCCTCTTGGATTAATACGAACTCCTTCCGCAGGAAATCAACCCTAAGTAAGATTCGCACTTGGGAATGTCTCATCTTGGGTTGGGATAGAAAAGAGAGAGGTGGAGACCGCTCTATACACCCTTTCACCACTGGGTCATCTCTTGGGGAGACAGAGCAAAGAAAGGGAATAGTGGATGGCTTAACCAGAACGAACTGTGTATGAAAAAGTCTCACGGAAACCCATTTGTTAGCAGTCGAATTTCAAAATACAACTTGAGAGAGAGAGAGAGAGAGAGAGAGAGAGAGAGAGAGAGAGAGAGAGAGAGAGAGAGAGAGAGAATGGTATTGCCCTGTATGAGTGGGTACTGCCTCTCTCAGAAGACTTGGGTTGTTAAATGAAAATTTCAGGGCAAGGCATGGAATTCTGTCCTATGAGTTCTTGGTCCGGGAGGCTCCAGAGGTCTCTGAAACAATGTAGGTTATTGCCACTGCCCGTGGTTACCCACCACAACTGCATGGTGAGACTCTATTGCTGATGACACCACACAATTAGGAGGGAGAATATAGAGAAATCTCAAACTAACTGGGAAACTTCCTCCTGGATGGCTAGCTTTCAGTGTGCGGGAATAGATTATACAGGCTGCTTTGGAGAAATGAGATTAGTGTCTGTACCCAGTGCTGGGCCCTGCATGCTGCAGAATTGACCCGCCAGACAAGATGTGCCTTCTGGCACACCAGGGGCATGAAGGTTATGAGCTGACTAATTGCTTTCTGATTGGATGTGAGTCCTGTTGCATAGAAAGAATTTCTTGTCTGGTATTGCAATCCTAACCAAAAGCTCACAGCTACAGAGCTCACAGGCCCTAGGGGAGAACTTAGCGGTTTGCTAAAAGTTCATGCTGTCCAATTGTTTTCTACATACTTGTGCTTATACCCATAGGTCTAGGATGCTCTTGACCGTGGTCAGAGAAGCTGCCTTCTGTAGTGGACAACAGTCAGTGGAGGAATAATTCGTCATAGTGCTAAGAACAAGAGACTCAATGGGGGTCTAAATGAGAGAGACATCCATATTAGCCCACTCTCTCGTCCCCAGTGGCTCAGGGAGCATTGTGGGATAGGAGACAGAAAGAATGTAAGAATCAGAGGATGGGGAGGGGGGCGGGAGTGCTGTGAGATGCCATCTTCTGGACATGACATGGCTACTCCAAATCATGAACTCAGCAGCCGTGGATACCCACACAAGATCTACCCAAGGTCAAGTCAGGGAAAATGCGTGCAGAGATGGGATCGATGACCTTTAGGCTCTACTTGTACCCAGTTGCTTTTGGCAGTGGATAGTTGCTGGGACAGGGAGAATGATGTTTTTTTATTAAGGATGTAACCACTGGTAGGTTCCCCACATTCCAGTGAATGGTTCCACATCCATGCACATATGGGTAGCACTAATTGAACTTGGGTCATAAAAAATTAGGAAATATGAAGTTGGTATGTGGGTGTTGGGGGGGCCTATGGGCAGAGTTGGAGGGGGCATATGGGGTGGATATGATCATATGTCATTGCATGCATGTATGGAATTATCAAAACTAAAGAAAAATAAAAGGTTACAATAAGCTTTTTCTCTATTCGTCAACACAATAGCCGTAAACAACAACAACAACAACAACAACAACAACAACAGCAACAGCAACAACATGAAGATGAGAAGTCTGGGGGATTCAGAAGAGAGAAAACAGCTCCATTGTATAGGATGCAGGGGAAGAAGTGGGGTGTGGGTGTGGACTAGAGCTCCCAGCATCCACTAGAGTCCTTTATTGGTTTAGCTCTTTTCCAATTTAGTCTGGCTTACCTTGTCCACACTTCCTGACCTGAGCCTGTAAGAGCTGGCAGATGTGTAGCAGGGGGAGATTTATGAACTGAGTGTTGTTCTCTAGTCATTTTCCCTTTCTCTTTATTATTGTTATTCTGATGTCGTAGCCATAGGAGTTCCCTTTTCATTCAATCCCCACTCCATTTTAGAGGCAGTATCCATGGCAACCACATATTACTAGGCTGAAAACCAGGGCATATGATGAGACAAAATACGTGTGTTCTCAGGACAACAATAGGACAGAACTCTGGGATCAGCCCCGTCTTCCAGATCTAGGCTGGATGCTTAATAGTGTAAAGGTTTCTGTTTGGGAAATGTGTGACTCAGAGTGCTATGAACAGCAGGCCGGCAAGTCTTTCTATGCGGAGTTTAATACAGGGGGTCTCAGAATCAGGACCCATGTCTACAGAACCTCATACCTAAGTCATAAAGCAGGGCTGGACTCAGGGAAGCTGAGGCTGCATCTCTGTTGTTGTTGTTGTTGTTGGTTTCTGAGTTGCCCTTTGCTCTGGGTTCTTGTTCTCTCTCTCTCTCTCTCTCTCTCTCTCTCTCTCTCTCTCTCTCTCTCTCTCTCTCTCTCTGTCTTTCTCTCTCTCTTTGTATCTGTCTCTCTCTTTGTCTTTCTCTGTCTCTGTCTCTCTGCCTGTCTCTCTTTCCCTCTGTCTGTCTGTCTCTCTTTCCCTCTGTCTGTCTGTCTGTCTCTCCTCTCTCTGTGACTGTCAGCAGAACATTCTGACATGCTCTCATTTTCCTCATTTTCAGCTGATCTTTGCTGACGCCCCTTTCCTCCCCAATGCTAAGGCATTAAGCTTTGAGACGTGCAACCCTACGGACACACTGTCCCGTGTGGAGTCTGTGGGAACAGGTGCCGAGCCGCCAACAGCTGGAGGTCAAGGATGGAGTTTGCTAGGGAAAAGAGCTGGAGTTTTCTTTCGTTTCAGCGGAAGGACCGCTAGGAAAAGGAAGGCTAGCTTTACACAGAGATGGAATTAGTGGTGTTAGATGTAGAACAAAATCATTGCCTCCACTAAAGTGAGGAAAGTAAAATTCTGCCCACTATTTGCGTGAAGATCTTACGTGCGATGTGATTAGATAAAGTGATAGTCATCTGGCACGTGCTGAAAACATACGAACAGTTTACCACACTTGATGCTTGAAAGGGAGTATGGTTTGATGAGAATGTGACTGAAATATGTTTTTAAGTAGAGAGAGGAGAAACACTGACGTCTGGCCACAAGGGGACAGCAGGGCTCCAGGATCTTAGGCCTAGGGACCAGGTCCTTGGAAGTAATTGTGGATAAAGGTTAAGGACTCACGCTAAGGCACTTAACTGACATGGGACAAGTACCCTGAAGAGCCTGTGAATGGCTAGTACAATTTGACTTAGCGTCTATTCTTTGTATGCACGGTGTGTGTTCGAGTGTTTTGTATCTGTGTGCATGTGTTTATGTGTGTGTAGTTATGTGCATGTATATGTGTGCATATGTGCATGTGTACATGTGTGTGCATATTTGTGCATCGTGTGTGTGTGTGTGTGTGTGTGTGTGTGTAAGCCAGAGGTAAATTGGGTGCTTTTCTAAGATTGCCCTCCACCTTTATTTTTTAAATTAGTCTTTAAAAATTAAAAAAAATATTGTTTTATTTTAATTTACATGTATGTATGTGTGTCTGTGTTTGGGTGTTGGCACGTGAGTGCATGTGCCCACAGAGGTAGTTAGGAGCCACTGGACATGGGTGCTAACAACCAGACTTGGGTCCTCTGCAAGGGCCGTCTCATGCTCTGCACTGCTGAGCTGTTCATCCAGCCACCATTTTTTGAGGCAGAGTCTCAGCCAACCTGAAGCTCATTAATTCAGGCAGGATGGCTGGACAGTGAGCTCCGGGGATCGTTTTGTCTTTGATATTCTCCATGGCTGGCTTCTGTGCCTGGCTTCTTCTGTAGGCTCTGGGATCAGAACTTAGGTCTTCATGCTTGTCTACCTGAGAGGCAGGCATATTGCTCACTGAACCATCTCCCCATCCACTCCTCCTTATTTTTCAAGACAGGGTCTCTTAGTGGATCTGGAGTTTGCCTGGCAAACCCTTTACTGGCCAAGTTGTTGCTCCAGCCCACGGATTCTGTTCTTTTTGGAGTGCTAGGGATGGATCCTCGGCCTTGCATATTGCAGGCAAGTGTTGTACCTCTGGGCTACCTTCTGAGCTCTGGGATTTTGAGACTGGGTCTTACTATGCCGCTCAGTCTGGTTTTGAATTTGCTACTAGTCTCTCCTGGATTTGAATTGGTGATCTGCATTATCCCAAGTGCTTGGATTATAGGTATGTACTACGGGGCTGCTCTTGATTCTTATTCTATCCTAAATCACAAGGTTAATACTATAACTTAGTAGTAAGTTAGTCAAGGGTCTGTAACAGACCCAAATCTTAATGGTTCTAATTTCTCAATTGAGAATTATCTAAATGATCAGTCATGATTAAAGTCGTTGCTTGGCCTAACCATTTAGATCTCTGGAAGGTTGTGTTGTTGTTGTTGTTATTTTGTGACTCCTGGTAGAGGTGGCAGGCTATTAATTTTAAATAAACACAGAATTCAACTTACCTATTTGTATGCTAGGGATTGAATCTTTCTGTTGATTACAAAGAGGACTGATTTCCAGTTCAAATTTCTGTTCAAGGTCACCTAAGAAGGAAGAAGAAACACATGGCAATGCAGAGTTCACAGAATGTCCATCAACAATTATTCTGGGTGGGGGGTAGGTCACTGTTTCTTCCCTTGGAATCACCATGAACCCTTTAGGACCACTGGCTCTTGGAGCTTGTCTAAAAAAAATAAAGACAACAGGGCATCCATGATCATTAACACTGGCTCATTTGAGCAGGTGTGCTCTGAATGTAGGACAGGCTGTAAAACCCTGCATCTATTTACTCCCCCCACCCCCGTGTGTGTGTGTGTGTGTGTGTGTGTGTGTACGTGCGTGTGTGCGCGCGTGCGCGCGCACACACGCGCATGCATATGCATGCCTGTGCGCATGCGCGTGTGTGTGCATATGTGTGTGTGTGTGTGTGTGTGTGTGTGTGTGTGTGTGTGTGTGTGGTGCATGAATGGAGGAGGTAGGGCACAACCATTCCGAGGAGACTCCTTCCTTTCACTCTGTCAAGTGTGAGGCTCGAACTTGAATTTTCAGGCTTGGTGGCAGGTGCCTTCACCGTTTTCCTGCATGGAAATGCTTTCTGCCCAGTCCATTCTGGGAACTCCTTGAAGTGTGTCCGACACATTAGGAACTAAAATTTTAATATCTTTTTACACGATAAGTAATTAAAATTTAGCCAGCCACGTGAGCCTCAGAGACCGCGTGTCAGACAGTGGAGCGCAGCAGCCTGTGTCCTTCGAAACCCAGCTCAGCCCCCATCGTCCTCAGCGGCGAACCCTCCATGACAGGTCTCCACCATTACATGTCCTCCTGTGAGATGGTTTCATCCTTTCTCTTACTCAAGACAAGGATGGAACACTCGTGTTCTTCAGGAATTCTATTAATCAGTGTAGAAAGTAGAAAAACGAAAAAGCCAACAGTCTCTCTACTCCAGAAATGTTGCTGACAAGCAGCTGGGAGGTGGCGAGTGTAACACCCCCTGTGTGGAATTATTCATAGAAGAGTAAGTCTGACAGAGGATTAGACAGAGCTAGAGGTGGCTGTTCAATTAAAAACCTTTTGAAAAACTAGGCTAGTTGTGGAGCTATCAATCCATAGTCATGATTGTAAAGAAATTCTACTTTTTTTTTTTTTTTTTTTTTTGGTTTTTCGAGACAGGGTTTCTCTGTGTAGCTTTGCGCCTTTCCTGGAACTCGCTTTGGAGACCAGGCTGGCCTCGAACTCACAGAGATCCGCCTGGCTCTGCCTCCCAAGTGCTGGGATTAAAGGCGTGCGCCACCACCGCCCGGCCGAAATTCTACTTTCTTAAAGGGTCGAGGGTCAGAGAGTAGGGGAATCCTACTCTCTGTCCTGAGGATCTGAGACTTTCCTAATTCATAGGCTGTCATTTTTCCTCTCCCCTGTGTCTGAAACCTGAATTTAAAAAGAATTTTCTTTGTTTAACACAATGTATTATATCCATGATATTTGTCCTGGCTGGGCATAGTGGCCTATGCTCACAACCCCGACATTCTAGAACCTGAGGCAAAAAGATTGTGACTTTGAGGTCAGCCTCTGTCACATATCATGACCCCATCTCACAACAACATCGATAAAGTCAATGGTGATGATAACAGCAAAAGAGACAATTATCTGGAACCGCTGGTAGATAGAAGCCCAATAATCAGGGGCAGGGGGAGATGAGTTGGCATGAGTCCAAATCCCTAACTGAACTCCAGAATAGGATCAGTCAAGATGATGGAAGCCATTCCTCTAAAGTTCAAAAACATTCAATATGGAAGAAGGATTGTTAGGATGAGCAGAGTCTAGTCTTCTCAAGATAGACAGGAGTTCTACTGGACGCCAAGGCCATTAGCTGGAAAGGAGCTGGCCTGGTCCTCAGCTCCTTTGTCTGCCAGGAGATAGGCAGTGTGTGAAGGTTCTCTGTAATGACTGCAGAGGCAAACATTCCAGATCTTTCCATATTATTGCACTGTGTACATATGTCTGACTAGGGCCAGTTTTTGCCAAGAAACATTATTGGTCACCTTGTTGCTTGGTGCCATCACCCTCTTTTTTTTTTTTTTTTAATTTTTTCGGTTTTTCGAGACAGGGTTTCTCTGTGTAGCTTTGTGCCTTTCCTGGAACTCTATTTGGAGACTAGGCTGGGCTCGAACTCACAGAGATTCGCCTGCCTCTGCCTCCCAAGTGCTGGGATTAAAGGCGTGCGCCGCCGCCGCCGCCGCCGCCGCCGCCGCCGCCGCCGCCGCCGCCGCCACCACCACCGCCCGGCGCCATCACCCTCTTAGTGAACAGCTTGATTCAGAACTTCATGTCTGCCCAAATGATAGGACCCTTGCCCCAGGGTGCTTTGAGTCTACATAAAGTGTCAGATGAGCAAATGAAAGGTTTAGACCACAATGGACACCAGCCACAGCACATGATGGAATTAAAAGCAAGGGGGACGGAGAAGAACCTTGATTTTCCATACTGTAGTCCTACCTAGCCTTCTCTCCCACTGCTATTTCAATCGTTTACATATCACACAGAGAAGTAAGCCCTCATCCTACTTTAAAACCTCTGCTCCAACTTCGTCATGCTTCATTTGTTCTGACCTCAGTGGAGACTTGATGTCTTGGTCAACTAGAACCGAGTCTTGAACTTCTAATGACTCATGCCGAACGCAGGTGAATTTCCAGAGTCATAGGAGTTACACGAGCACTTTTACTCCCAGATGGTGACAGTGAGAAGAGCCTTCTGGCCCCATGTGAACTCACTCAACCCTCCTTTGTCTTCTGTCTTTGGAACCATCACGATGTCGTGGACACATCTGTCCGTGGACATTTCCCCCAAAGGCTCACTGTTGCTGATTGACCGCCCCACAGAGATAGTATGTGGGACACTTGAGGCTTTATTTGTTCTCAGCCTCTTAAACCTGATCCTGTCACTAGTGTGAGGGCAGTGCTGATGCCTGAACAAACATCCTGGATGTTGAAACCTGGCCCGAAGAAACAAGGCTGTGTTTAAAGGCCTACGTCCCACCCAATGTCGAGGTTCTGCTTGCTAGTTTATTGCCTGCCTTTTGAAGGCAGGCAATCTTTGAAAGATTATGCCCTACCTTAGGGCCATTTGTCTTTTCACAGAAAAATGCACATTTGTTATTGTTGAGACTATATTCAAATGGCTTAACTCAATTCTTGGCGAGCTTTGACCTATTTCATTGGAAACTTTAAGAGCCTGAGAAAAAGGCATACAAAAGGCTCTAAATCCTTTTCTCAGAATGGAAGACATTGACCTCCAAACAGTGCTTCTTAGCTTTTAGGCTGTGCTCCACTCATTAAAATGAAGGTCAGGGCAAAAATCGAACTGTTCATCATACATACATACATACATACATACATATATATTCATGGGTGTGTATGTATATATGTATAATAGCTGTGTGCATATCTTGCCTTCATTCACTGTATTGTGTCTTGTTATCACCTGTTTCCATAGTAAGTCAGTGATATTTATTTAAATTTTTCTTCCCCACAACAGGGTTGGATGGTCCACAAGAGAATTAACGAAAAGGTTAGGATAATCAGAGTTATTGAAAGAACAAATGTCATGACAAATTAGCCATTCCTGTTTTTATTAGGATAATGGCCCAAAAAGGGGAAGGGGAAAGGACCTTGGCCATGGGATCTACTAACCTTGCCTGTAGAATTCCTCACAGACCCGTTCACTCCACTGCTTGCTCATCTCCCAGATGCGACAAGGGTTGCAGATGTCAGCGCACTTCAGGGCAATCTGAGAATGAACAGGGCGGGGGGGGGGGGGAGAGAGAGTCAGGGTGTGTCTCTTCGGTTGTAAACGTGCCCCACGCCAAAGGGGCTGCGAGGTCTGCCTGTCTGTCTCACGGTACCAAGCCCATATTTACAGAGCTCCCCCCCCACATGTCTCCTCAGGAAACAACTGTTATTCACAACTGCACAACACTCTTTATTCAGAGCCCCCACTTTATAGCAGTGGAGGGAGACGAGCCGCCCTCTAAGGACACAGAGCTTCTTGGAGAGGACTTGGGGTGGGCAGGCCAATGAAAACCCTGGTCTAGTTCCATCTGCTGTTCCGCCCCTCTGAGGCAGGTTGCTGCAGGGATCTGGCGGGACTCAAGTACGATCGTTTGGAAGTCACTCTTATGTCGACACTCTCCGTACATCTCTTAAATTGTGTTTGCCTTTGCATGTCTGTGTTAGTGTTGGTAAGCCAGCCAAGGTACTAAGCCATATTAAACCCAGTAGTCTTGTGTTTGCCCAGCTAAGTCAGGGCTTCTTGGGTTGTCCTACATGGCTCTGGATCTGAGGTGTCTGTCAGGTTTGTCAGGAGTGATGATCCTAGGAGAGTTACCTTGAATTCCCAGACAAGTAGGTTCTCTTGACTAATAACTAAAAGAGCCTGCTGCCAGGAGACCTGCTCACTAGCAACGTTCATTGCTTTGACACAGTTCCTTATATCGGAGTGGACGGGAGTGTTGGGTCTAGGAGAGTCTTGGATGACACGAAGGTATAAATGCAGTTGTTTTCTTTGGTTAGTGGGGGCACCAGCACATGTGTTGGCATAGGTAAGGGGCAGAGGTCCTTTCAAGGTGTTGTAAGATTCTTTTGAGTTATCAAGACACTATTTTGCAATACAGGGTCAAATATTTCAGTTGTAAGTTGGTCTGAGTCCCTTAAGTCAACATCTGGCTCATCTCTGAGTACTCAGGCACTCGTCTTGAAGCACGTAGGTAACAGAAAGAAGTTGGGGTGTAGACCCACAGCTGGAAGTTGGATATTTCCTGGTATGGATGGAGTACTTTGGGGAGCTACAATGTGAAGGCCTGGAACAAAATGACTATGGTTCCTTCTCTGGTTCAAGCTGGTCTGGAGAGGTAAGGACGGGAAGACCAGAGAAAACATAAAGAAGGCTCTGGTTTGGATACTCGGTCAAACTTCTAGTTCTGTGGTCCACTATGGCCTTCTTGTGTCATAATGGTTTCTTGTCATGGAGGAAAGCAGAAAGGGTTGGGCTTGATCCAATTCAACGATTTGATTCAATTCAGTCTATGTGTTTGTATCTGAAGAACCATAAACCTCTGCTGAGCAAGAGTTCAGAGACAGAAAAAGGAAGGCGAAGCCGATCTGGACCTGGCTTGGGTGAAGGAAAGCTAAGGGCATCTCAGGGTTTGGTGGCACCGTGATTAGCGTAACATCCTTTCCAATTACAGAGCGATCCTTCAGTGTCACACTGATTAACTTTCTGTCAAGGCGCAGAACATGGTAAATGCTTGGGATGTGGGTAGCACAGGGGTAGAACCCTTTTCTGTGGCATTCTTGGTAAAGGCTGTCCCTCCTGGGTGTGAGTCCCAGTACTGGTTTTTTTTTTTTGTTGTTGTTGTTTAGTAGTAGCTATCTACACAAAGGTGTGGCAGTTTGAATGAGAATGGCCCCCATAGGCTCATATATCTAAATGCTTCCCATGGTGGAATTGCTTAGGAAGGATTAGGAGGTGTGGCCTTGTTGGAGGGAATGCATCACTGCGGATGGGCTTTGAGGTTTCAAAAGCCCAGTTATCTCTCTTTCTCTCTCTCTCTGCCTTGTTGTTGTTGTGTCGACATGCAAACTCTCAGCTACTGCTCCAGCACCATGCTTGTGCATGGTGCCAGGCTCTGCCACAACTGTCATGAACTCAGCCTCCAAAACGGCAATCAGACCTCCAGTGAACTGTTTCCTTGATCATTGGTATCCCATTACAGCAGTAGAAGAGTAACTAAGGTTTGTATACTTACTGATACATTCAACCTTCCATCCAGGTTACTGTGTGATGAGGCAGTTACCAAACAAGGAAAAAACGAGACTTTCCACTCCCTGACACCTTGATTTGGATCGTTTGGAAAGCACTTAACAGCTGCATCTCTTTCCAAGCTTTTAATAAAGTAGGTCACTACTCTAGCTTTACCGCGCATTATAGCTCCTTCTCAAATGTGCTAAAATCATCGATTGCATCCCGAAGTGTTTTCCGATGGCCAGGCTGGTGGCTTTCGGTGCTTACCTGAAGCATAAAGTGTCTGTCCTGTACACTCTCCAGTCTCAAGTCTTTATTGTGGAGGTGAGCTTTCAAGCGGGTGAGGAACTCATTCTGTCTGTTGATGTCTGTGGCCAAGATCAGGGAGCCCAGCTGCTGTTCAATATCCTGTCTGCATCCACAAGAACAAAAGAGAAACACACACTCACAAAGCAAATCCCACTCAGATACAATGCAACACTAGTTTTATGTTGCCCTTTTATTTTACTTTTATTATAAAAATAAAATGTTATCTATAACGGAATAATCTGGAAACCACCCAATTCCCAAGCAATAGTGAATACATACATCTATTTGGATACATTATTGACTAATAGTCATCAACACAGTAACTTTAAGTAACACATTGGATGATGTGGAAGAAAGTCTTTATAGCAAATGAGCACTGTTAGGATAGAAACTGTAATATAAGCCAGATGCGGTGACCAGTGCCTGTAATCTCCTCACTTGAGAGACTGAGGCGAATTTGATGTGAGTTTGAAGTCAGCCTGGGTTTGCAGAGTGAGATCCTGCCTTAAACCAGTCTAAAGAGAAGGGATGGAGAGGTGCTCAGTGGTAAAGGTGCACTTGGTGCTCTTGCAGAGGACCTGAGTTTAGATCCCAGCACCCACACTGCATGGCTCACAAGCGCCTGTAACTCCAGCTCCAGTTAATACGCCCTCTTCTGGCCTCGGAGGGGACCTGAATGTCTATGGGGGTACATACAGACAAGCAGGCAGACACACAAAAACCAAACCAAACCAAACCCCCCAAACAGAAAAACAAAAACCTGAAAAGAACAGCACAGGAAACCTGAACACATGTCTTGCATTTTGTGAAAATATGGCCGTACTAAAAATACTGAAAGGAAATACAGCGGCTAGGTTAACGCTGACAGTTCCTCATGGACGGGGTCGATAGTACTTTTGTTTTTCTTCTTTGAACTATATGAACCTGTTCGTGTTCTGTCTCCTGTTTCATTCTTCAAACATGACAACTTCACTGTGCTTCAAATGAGTCCTTTTCTCAGCTTTCCTTAGTCTCTGCATTTAACATATCTGGCTTTCAAAGGTCAGAAAAATAACTTTAAAGTACTTCCTTGAGGGTGGAAAAACTAATAAGATGGATATAACCTTTGTTATGAAGTCGGTTCCCAATTATTATTATGTAATAATTAGTCTTCCAGCGGCAGCACCTTATAACACAGTGTCTCATAAAGACACCGTGGCCCAGAAATAAATGGCATTTTTACTGCAATGCATAGGAGCGAGTGGGAGTTTGAGGACCCTAACTAGAGCAGCAAGAAGGATTACAGGGACTGTTTTGGGGAGAGGCTGGTCATACTGGGTCCTTCATTCCTTCTTTCCCATTTATCCTCTCATTATAGTCTTTTCCTGCCCTCCTTCCCTCTTTCCTTTCTTTCTTTCTTTTTTTTTTTTGGTGGGGGCTGGTTTTATTTCCAGAGGGTTAAAAGTTATCAAGAGTTCAGTTCCTTCTGCAAGTTGAACACTCCCTCCAGAGCTGTATGAAATGGTATCAGAGGTCCAGAAAAAAACTTACAAGCCCAGAGCATGCTGCCTATTCTATGGCCCTACACCTCTCAGCCCAGAACAAACTGCCTGTCTTTTGTGGAATGTTACTTTAACTATGTCAAGGTGCGTTACATTTGTTTATGCTGCATTTGTTTAACGATGTAAAGATGTGTTGCATTTGTTTCACCTTGCCTGCCTAAGGCACCTGATTGGTCTAATAAAAAGTTGAATGGCCAATAGCTAGTCAGGAGAGGGATAGGCTGGACTGGTGGACAGAGAGGACAAGTAGGAGGAGGAATCTAGGCTCGGGAGAGGAGAGCACAGGGAGAAAGAGAGAAAGATGCCCAAGGCCAGTCAGCCACTCTTCCGGAAAGTAGCACATACAGAATGAAAGAAAGGTAAAAAGCCCTGAGGCAAAATGTGGATGAAGAGAAACAGTTTAAACTAAGTGATAAGAGCTGATGGGAGAAGCATAAGATAAGGTTGAGCATTCATAACTAATATTAAGTCTCCGTGTCATGATTTGGTGGCAGGTGGCTAAGAAAGGCTGTTACACCTGTCCTATGAAATACCGCCGGTCCTACGGCATATACACCACTCTGACCTGGCCCTCAAGCTCCCACATGCTCTCAAGACACTCACAATGATTGATTTTTGCCACTCACTTAACTCCCTTGGGTCCTGCAGTTTTTCATGGAAGAGATCGGACTTAGTGGTGGTTTTGTAGAAGAGTGTATTGACTAAGTTGGGGCCATGAGGAAAACGAATGAGATTCAGGACTGACGAACAGTCGACTAAGAGAATTAAAATTATCTGCTTAAAAGGCAGAAGACAGCTGGGTGTGGTGGCGCACACCTTTAATTCTAGCACTGGGGAAGCAGAGGCAGGAGGATCTTTGAGTTCGAGGCCAGTCTGGTCTACAGAGCAAGTTCCAGGACAGCCAGGACTACAAAGACAAACCCTGTCTTGGGAAAAAAAGAAAACAAACAAACAAACAAAACACCCCTGACATTAAGCAAATCAATGACCAAAAAAATGACTGAGGTCAATTAACAAATCTATTGAATTTTTTTTTTTTTTTTTTTTTTTGGTTTTTCGAGACAGGGTTTCTCTGTGTAGCTTTGCGCCTTTCCTGGAGCTCACTTGGTAGCCCAGGCTGGCCTCGAACTCACAGAGATCCGCCTGGCTCTGCCTCCCGAGTGCTGGGATTAAAGGCGTGCGCCACCACCGCCCGACGAATTTATTTTGTTTTATTTATTTATTTTTGGAGTGGAATTTTTCCTTTGTAGCCCAGGTTGCCCTCTGTCTCACAGTGGCCCTCCTGCCTCAGCCTTCACAGTGCTAGAAATATAGGCATGAGTTACCCACAGCTTAACAAAGCATCTCTAACTCCAACTTTTCCGAGATTGGTGACGGCAAAGCACACATTGCCGGACCGGTCCTTAATCCAGCCTGCAGATTCCTATGTTCTTTCTTGACAAATATTTATTCTTTGTATCTAAATGGGAGGATGGTTTTGCTAACATAAGGGACAGGAATTTGGCAGGGCAGAGCCTTGTGGCTGGAGAGTGTGAAAGCGGAGAGCTGCATATCATCCTTTCCCCTGACTTCAGGTCATAGACCATCTGAGACCCTTTCAAAGTGCACAGGGAGAGTCTGGCTTTGGGGTTGTGGTACCTGACACTGAATCTCTTGCTGGACAGTCAAGGGAGGGCAGGAAACCCAGCAGCTGGCTCCCTGCTACTGACACAGGGGTCCCCGGGACATGCCCTGGAGAACGTGACTTATCTTTCCTACATACACATCAGTCTGTTTCATCTCCACAGCACTTACGTCATTTCCTTTGGCAAGTGAGCAAGAAGCCTTGATTCCCGAAGCATGCCAATTGTAGATCGCCAGTGGTGATTCTCCAGTACAGACATATTCTAGAAAGAAGGAAAAGAAGAGCTATGAGGGAGACAAGGGCTAGATAATGATCTCTCACAGCTGAGCACACCTTGGGACGAGCCAATATTTTCTTTCCAGCTAGAGTCCTACCAGAAAGAAAAAAAAAAAAAAAAGTAAAAGGGCCATGGCTCTGTTCTCAGGCTGCAGTGATGGTTACGAGTGCAGAGTCTTTTGGGGGGACCGGAATCTAGGTTGACTAATTCTGTTCCCAATAACATGAACCCCTCTCGCTGCTTTCCACAGCTCACTTAGGTGACCTTCCATGTAGAAGAGCAAAGTGAAGCAGTTAAAACAGATAACAATGGTGTCAGGGTTCTACTGTCTGTCTCTACACCATCCAAGCAGAGGTCTCACCAAGCCGAGCAGAGGCCGGTGTCACAACTTCCGGTCTGATCTGCCGTGCTGACCGTAGCTGGCAAGAACTTTCTGTACCCAGACTCCCATGGCAGTTGGCAACACATTCAGACTTCCAAGTCCTACTCAACATTGTTTTGATTATTAGGCAGGTGTTATTTCTTTTTTAAAAATGATTTTCTTTTTAATTATCTATCTATCTATCTATCTATCTATCTATCTATCTATCTATCTATCTATCTATCTATCTATCTATACACACACACACATGAGTTAAGGTACCCTTGAAGATCAGAAGAGTGTAATGGATTCCCTGGAGCTGGAGTTACAGGTGATTGTAAGCCATTGGACTTGAGGGCTAGGAACTCAACTTGGGTCTTCCACAAGAGTGGTGTGAAAGGGAGCTATCCGCTGAGCCATCTCTGGAGCCCCTAGTGACATTTTTTTTTATGTGCACTAAAGTTTAAGTACCACTGTTAAGGAGATGTTTTGGCCTGCCTTCCTGACCAGAATACTGACATTTAGTCTATGAAGTCTGTGAAATGAATTCTATAGGTATTTCCTTGTTCAGTCATCTTGACAGTTTCACGTCTGGGGAATATCAATTATGTTTAACCTCTCCCTTGAACTTATGGTTAGTGTTAAGTTTTTCTTTTTCTTTCTGTTTTTGTTTTTTTCTGAAATAGAGTCACAGAATTTACAGGCTGTCCTCGAACTTAACATCTAGCCCAGGCTGGTCTCTAACTATCCATCTTCCTACCTCGGCCTCCTGAGTTCTGGGATTATAGGTGTGCACCCCTAAGCCTGGCCTCTGTAGTATTTTAGGAGTAATTTTAGATTCATAAAAAAATAGAAAAAGATAACCTTCTTTGAAAGTGAAAGAAAACTGTTCAATTCCATTTACATGAGGTGCCTTATATAGTGACAGCTGAAGAGACAGAAAGGGGAGCGGTGGTTACGGGGGAGGGGGGGGAGGGTGAGACGGACAGGAGGATGGGGATTTTTGCTTAATGGATACAGAATTTTGCAAGGTGCCCTAGTGATGCAGGGCGATGGTGGCTGCGTACCATTATAACTGTACTTAATACCACTGGATCACATACTTCAAAATGGTTGAGATGGTGAATTTTATAGTGTGTGTTCTACCATAGCTGAAAGAAAATGTGAAGGGACAGAAGCAAGGAGGACAGTTGTCATAGTTTGCTCCTCTTGCTGCCATCAAGACTGCGACCAAAGGCAGCTGGGAGGGAAGGCTTGATTTTATCTTACAACTTTGAGTCCGCCACTGAGGGAAGTCAGGACAAGAACCCGGAGGCAGGGACTGAGGAGCGGCCGTGGAAGAACACTGCTTCTTAGCCTGCTCAGCCTGCTTTCTTAGCCCACCTGGGACCACCTGCCCAGGGGTGGCCCTGCCCCCAGGGAGCCGGGCTCTTCCACATCAATCGTTAATCAAGAAAATGCCCCACAGACTTGCCTACAGGTCATTCTGATGGAGGCATTTCCTCAATTGAGAGTCCTCTTCCCAGACAACTAGCTTAAAAAAAAAAAAAAAACCCAAAACAGAAAAACCCAAAATATTAACAGGGTCAAAACAACCCCCCTCCAAAAACAAACAAACAAACAAACAAACAAACAAACAAACAAACAACAAAACCCAGAGCAAACCTAATCAGGACTCTAACATAGCCACCAAAGGGAAGCGGGGCCGAGAGGATATGCTCTGTGCTTGTAATGATCCTCTCTGTATCGGATCCTCTGCTTTTTGTTTGTTTTCTGCTTGACCATGTTTGATCCAGTGATGAAATTTCCTTGCTTTCCTCCACTGCTCTATTATTTCCTCTTGGGCATGAGCCACACTCAACGAAAGAGACTGTTGGTGAGAAGCCACGGGCTGGACTAGTTTGTCCTGATGGGGAAGATTCATAAGCATAGAGAGCGCTAGGTTAGCGTGATGTAACAGATGGTCCATCCTGCCGTGACGTTTCATTCAGTCGCTCATGGGTTCACTTGACAGAGCCGTTCTTGCCGATGCGGACACGAGCATCTGGTGAGTTTCTCAAGGGGCCCCGGAACTGTGACAAGACCTAATGACAAGTGACACCACATCTCCGTGGAGTGAAATAAGAGGGTCAGAAGGATGGCCTTGGGCACTGTTTCGTATGCCAGCCTGACTTCACATCTTCATTAGTGATCTTCCGGCAGACAGAATCCATGGCTACTTGGGAAGTTTGCTGGTGAAAGCCTATTTGGATAGGAGTACCAAGGAAATGAGAGGAGACTGAGCAGCCTGGGAGCACACCAGTGAAAGACCCTGGCGTCTGGAATTGCAAACAGACTCACGGCGGGAAGAGTCTTATACAAACACGAGTTTGGTCAGGGTGGTGTTGGAACCAGGGCCGCTCCACTGGCTTCAAGGGAATAAGAAATGAAGAGCAGCAAAGAGAGGGTGGACACCCAGCGCTTTGGGCTGAGCCCTTTATTTAACCTTATTTAATCCTCACTTAGTCCTTGGATGTTCTTAACGCAGGCATAATAAACACTCAGCTTCCCCTCTCAACCCCAGGGGTGGGTGGGGCAGCATGGGAGGCTGGCACCCAGTTAGGGAGTGGCTAAGGAGCATCTTCGAGTCACGCCTGCCAGGATTAAAGCCTGGACCCTAGACATGCTTCTTTTTGCCTCCCAAGAATTTTCTCTATGTTGCCACATCTAAGCCCGCAAAAGCCAGAACTTTATAAGCTCACAAATACCTACAGCTAGACTTAATTTTGCCCTTGCTTTTCAGAACTGATGTCTAAAAATCTGTCAAAGTCATTCAGCTATGCCTTGCTTATTTGTAAATATTAGCATTTTAACATCATGTCTTTGCATATTAAATGTATTCAGGGAGTCTAAATACCATTTACTTTTAATGCCCGTTCATTTCTCCTTCAAAAAAAAAAAAGCACATGAATAATGTATTATTTAAGTCAGAAATTTTAAGTCAAAGATTTACCCCTGGAACTGCCATTTTCTTTGCTTCCTTGATTACAGGACTAGAACCCAGGACCTCCCACATGCAACCTAGGCATGTGCTCTACTTCTGAGCTACACTACCATCCCTGGAGCTTTTGTTTTCATCCCATTCCTCATAGAATTTATTATTTTTTTACTGGTTTGTGTGTGTGTGTGTGTGTGTGTGTGTGTGTGTGTGTGTGTGTGTGATTGCCTGCCTATGTATGTGTGTGCCCATGCTTGCGCCCATGCAGAAGCCAGAGAAGGACAGTGATGTCCACCTTTATTGCTCTCTCTGTCTTACTCCCTGGAGACTGTCTCTCTGGGCCTGGAGCTAGGCTGGTGGTCAGCAGCCCTAAAGAGCCTCTGTCTCGGCCTCCTCCCTTCCCCCAGTGCTAGGGTTATAGGTATGTTTTGCTACAACTGGATTTTCATATGGATTCTAGGGATCCAAACTCAGGTCCTTACGTTCGTTCACACAGCAAGTGCTCTTACCCATTCGGCCATCACCTCAGCCCCTAGAATTTTTAGTTTAATGCCATATATTTATATCTGTGAAATCTTTTATTATAGCTTCACCATATTTCTCTGCAACAAAAAATAGGCCTATAAGCTGAAATTCTAATTTAAAAGGTTTCCCTAATTTGGGCCTACAAGGATTCAGTAGTTTTTGAGATTGAGTTTATAATGTAATTGTTATTAGCAACTAACTGGCCTTTAAAAGCACAGGAGTATTGCAAATTTGGAAAAATATTAGGCTGAATAATCAAAGTTATTGGCAGTCATTTAAGGAGACTAATGGGGGGGGTCTCAATTACAGGAGACTGCTTTTACTATTTCTGATGGTTCATTTGGTGATTTTATACCTCAGGCCACATATGATGTGACTCAGAATGAGTAAGAGGTATGGCTGTCTTCTGTAAAGTGGAGAAGGGCTCCTGTGCAAGGTGGCTGAGGAACTTTGATGTGATTGCCCTGCTGGCCTGTTCCAGGCAGTTCCAAAGCCCCAAACATGGAGTCTGCACACCGTTCATGCCCAAGCACTGCTCAGAAAGGCTTCATGCATTCCGAAGCGCACACACCCAATGTTTGGAAATTGCAGCTAGCCGTGACTACTGTCAAAGTCAAAAAATAATTCTTTGTCATCTCTGTATAGAATGCACAGTGCCATGTAAGAAGTAAGTACGGAGCCGGGCGGTGGTGGCGCACGCCTTTAATCCCAGCACTCGGGAGGCAGAGCCAGGCGGATCTCTGTGAGTTCGAGGCCAGCCTGGGCTACCAAGTGAGTCCCAGGAAAGGCTCAAAGCTACACAGAGAAACCCTGTCTCGAAAAACCAAAAAAAAAAAAAAAAAAAAAAAAAAAAGAAGTAAGTACGTATTGAGTGGCTGCCAAACAATTCCTGCTAACGTTTAAAGGTTGCAACGATTGTTAAAAGAAAAAGAACAAGACTTGATTTCTAGGCCAATGTCTGGTAGAAGCGAGACTTGGAATCTTCTGTTGTAAAATCCTCAGACTTGTTGTGTTCAAGGCCAAGATATTTTTAAATTATTATAGCAATTGGTTCTTCTTCATTACATGTTCACAGATAACCAGATAACTCCCGAAGTAAAATGTCAGGTTGCATTTGTGAGTAGCAGAGTGAAAGTAAGATCACTATGAAGAATTTGAAAACCATTCCAAGCCATCCTGCAGTTCACTTGACAGTCAGCAAGGGAAACAATGGAATATTCACCGACACCAGCCAGGGGCTGCATACTGGAAACAGAGAAGGAATACATGCCAGAGACTTGCTGTCCATCTGAGACTTGAGCAACTAACCAGGCAGTGGCAATTTTGATTAGTACACATGGCGATAAGAGAAGAGAACCCTGAGGTTGTGGAGGAGACACAGGGAAGCTGGATCTTCCTAGACAAAGAAGGTCCCAAAGAGGAAAAGATGTCCAAGATGAGACCAGAGATGGATGAGTCAGAGTGGACCCAGAGAACACGTGTATATATTTGAGCAAAATATACTATGCGATAGTGTCTTTGATTAAAAATGGGCAGAAGAAGTAGGGTGTGCAGACCTGAAGCAAGAGATACTTTATAGCTCTCTTCTCTGTTTGGCTGTATAGTTTGTTTTAGAAATGGTCACATTGGGAGAGACTACACGTTTTGCTCAGCTATTTTCTATTTTGCTTCAGAGAGCATGGGGATTTTTACTTGTTTTGGTCATCTTTGGCATTCATGGCACCTGGCATGTGTTCATCCCGCCAGACATTTGTTGGATGAATAGAGGCATGAGATATGCTGGAGAATCTGAAACTTTTTTCGATTTGTGATTTACTGAGGCTGTGGGGTGGGTGGGTACCAGTGGAAAGAATGGCTTCGTTGACAGCAAGGCTGTGGCGAGAATCCCAAGGTTGGTGCCGGCACACCATGTGTTTGGTTATTTACAAAATCCCCAGGAACAGTGGGTTTCTTAGCAGGAATCCGTGTGGGCAGAATTGGGTTTAAGGAAACTCCTCCTGGTTGCACGATGGGGAAAGGATTGTAACCAGGCAACACTGAGTGACGTGGACACAAGGAGACAGGAAGATGTCTATGTCCTGAGCTAGGGAAAAACAGGGGCAAGAGTCAGGCCGGTCACTGGGATGCCTAGAAAACGGTCAGCCGTGACAATGGCTTGTCCCTGGCACTCAAGCAGCACCACTGTGACAGACAGGCTTATCTGACCCTCACAGTGGCTCCGCCCATCGTCCACAAAAGGCAGCCAGAGAGAAAGGAGACAGTTCAGAAATGGTCAGGGAGATGAGAGCATATGATAAGATGATCCCACCTTGAGGTCCCTGATAGCCTAGCAGTTTAGGAAGACACATCAGGTGGCACATCTGTCTACCCGGAAGACGTATCAGTTCAGCGATTTCACATTGTCCCAGTGCCAATATGTCTTCAGTATGACTCCACACACTCTCAGATATAAGACGAATCTTTTTAAAATTTATTATTTATTTATATGTGTGTGTGTGTGTGTGTGTGTGTGTGTGTGTGTGTGTGTAGTGTACAGTGTGTATGCATGTGCAAGGTGCTCTTCTGTGCATAGGCATTTCTCGGTTCCTGGTCAACATCAAGTGTCTTCCTCGTTTGATCCTCCTCGTTTGATCCTCATCTTGCTTTTGAGACAGGCTCTCTCGCTGAGCCCAGACCTGGCAGTTTCAGCTAGGCTGACTGGCCAGCCAGTCTCGGGATCCTGTTCCCCCCGCTTCCCCCGGGCTGAAGTCAGAGTGTACGCCATCGCACCGGACTTTGACGTGGGTGTTGGGGATTCAAACTCAGGTCCTCACGCTTGCGTGACAACCGACTGAGCCGTATCCCGAACCAAAGAATCATCTTCAGCTTAATGTTGAAAGAACCAACTTCCATCTTGGTGGCTTACCAGAACTGTTAGAATTTTAATTTGGAAAAACAAAACCCTTATAACATCAAAGGCCCAACACTGCCACGCCCTCTTTTTCTTTTCTGAATGATCAAGTGTGATTTGCCCTGGAGATGAAACAACCCCTTTGATTGCTAGCATTTAATAAACCACCACACAGGGCTTCAAATTAAATCAAGAGGCTGTCTGTCAAAGGGAATCCGGCACCGCTGAGTTGCTACCATGCAAGACAGCTTTCCTTTATTATTATTATTATTATTATTATTATTATTATTATTATTATTATTATTATTATTTTAATAGTGTTTACCCTCTTCCTCCATCCTTTTTTGTGGCAATGGGGCTTGAACCTAGGGTCTTGTGCAGACAGACAAACAACTAAGCTATAGGTCCAGTTCTTCTTTTGCTTAGTATTTTGAGACAAGGCCTCTCTAAATCATCCAGGCTGTCCTTGATTCTGCAACCCTGCTGGCTCCATCTCCTTGAGTAGCTGGGATTACAGGCCCGTGCCACCATGTCTGGCTCTTCCTACTCTATTTACTGGACGCTTCCTTTGATGAAAATACTTAGAGTGATGTTGATAAACTGCGAGTCTGGTATCCAGAGGAGTCAGATGTTTTCCCACTTTTCAATCGGGAGGATACAGGAAGAAAAACAAGAGCGTGGATTTGCCTTGTGTTTTCATTCTTAATTGCTCACGAAATGACTCTGGAAATAACAGTTTCTGCCCAGCTCTCGCCTAACAAACCAAGTGGTCTCCTTGGAGATACCCCAAGGGCCTCATCTGGGAGGTCTCAGAGGAAGAGAAGTATCTTGAGTTCCAAATAAGTCCTTGGTCTTTGACAAACCCTGCTTTAAGGCCTGTTTGACTATTCTTTTTTTCATTCAGCTTATCTGCCCAAGACTGATCTTAGAACAAGGAACATGGATTCATTTGCTGTCCATGGAACACAAGTTCAGATAAGCGCCTGGGAAACTTATCGAAGTAGAAGACCAATTTTTACCCCTCCCCTTATAGAATTTAATACTCTACCTAGAATATCTTTCATCCTGTAGAAATTATAAGGGCATGAATAATTTTTGCAATTATATATTTGAGAGGCAGTCATAGAAACATTTTTCCTGGACTGTCAGCCTGGTGTGTGTGTGTGTGTGTGTGTGATTCAGAGTCATTCAAAATAAAAAGGAATTTAAAATGTTAATCTCCACCCCCAATTGCCTATAGCAAATGATTAAGAAGAATCACATACACTTCCGCTAGACATCATAGAATGGGATAATCATGAGGTTTCATGGAAGCTTTAACCATTATTTTATCCATGGAACAGTCTGTCATAGTAGTTAATATGTAGTTGGACTCTATCAAAAGGAATTACATTTTAAATTAAACTGAAAGCAATTCTTTTTAAAATTGTGGTAACCATCAATCACTACATCTGATGCTGTGCACACTTTGTGGCTTGCTGAGCAGATCTGGGACTGCGTGTGTGTACATATGGATGATGGTCAGTAACGTTGGAGGGTGGAGGGGCCTTTTTCTCATAGCTCCTGTCGCTGTGGGTCTCCCATCCTCACCACATGGACTGCTTTAATTCTGAGTGAGGCTCCGTCCAGGCGGAAGTGCCTGTCGTGTCTTCTTATCGACGACCCTGGTTGGCAAGTCAGCTTGGGAATCGGGTCCAGGCTGCAGACCATGGGAGGGTGCCCTCTGACCCCGCCTTCGCTCCAGCGGCCCTGGCTCTTTCCTTATCACAGCGCAAAGGCATGTGCTGGGGGTTGTGCAGCGATCGTCTTCTTTATCGGAACCGAAAGAGCCCGGCCCACGGACGGAGAGGAAGCCTCTGACACCTTATCTATTCACTGCCAGGGTGGATCGCAGCGAAGTCACGCACAGGGTGTTCTCCCAGCCGCCTAAGTCCCGGCTCATCTCCTCTGCGGGACTCTCGTTGATTAAATGTGTATGTGAGTGTAGAATGCTTGTGCATATTTGTACATTTGTTTATCTCATTCATTATCGTGGTTCTTCTGATTTTCTGAATCTGTAACTCATCGTAAAGTTAATGAGGGTAAATTTTCCTAGAAAAATGTGCATAGGTATCCTGTGAAAATCTGCAGCTGGTTTTCTGAGACCTTCTTCAGGCTTAAAAAGACCGCGTTACCAGAGATTTTAAAATATCATGTGTTGCTTGGTGTGTGTGTGGGAAGCGGGGAGGGTTGTCTCCAGACAGTCATTCATTTGCCCCCCATTCAAATGTCTATGTTTTTATCTACCAACAAAGTTAGCTCCCGAGATGGTTTTGGAAAATTAGCTTTCATTTTGTGTTTTTGTTTGTTTGTTTGAGACAGGGTCTTTTTCTCTATAGAGTCTTGGCTGTCCTGGAACTCGTTTGAGACCAGGCTGGGCTCAGATGCACAGGGATCTTTCTGCCTCTGCCTCCTGAGTGCTGGGATTAAAGGTGGGCACTACCACACCCAGCTTCTTGGTTTATTTTTAAGCTCACCATAAATTACCAATTGTAACTGTAGGTGCTGGCTGATCGATCAAGGGATCCAACAATGAGCAAGATGTGAGGTGGACCCTGGACCTCAGAATGCTAGTTCCTGTCTGTGCGCAAAGGCACCTGGATGGAGAAGTGCTTTTCTCCATGTTCCAATTGTACTTTATTGGAAGTAAACACATCCCTGAGCTGAAGACTCCTGCTTAACGAAGCTGTTTTAGGATGAGCTATTAAGAGGGTTTTTTTTTTTTTTATCACTCAGTTGAAACAAGATCTAAAACTGGGAGAGGTGACTCCCCTGTATGAGACAGTCTTGTTAATGACAACTGAAGAGGTAGGTCCTCAGGACCACACTGAAAACTCACATCAGCATATGGCCGAAATCCCAGCACTTGGGAGGCCGAGGCAGGAGGATTGAGAGCTTGAGGCCAGGCTGGCTTATGTGAAACCCTGCCTCCAAACAGACTCATGACAGTGGACCAGAGAGTTAATAGTAGTAGTAATATAAGACTCAGTATCCGAGAGGTTATCACTGGCGAGAGTTCTTCAGGCCAGCCAATCATGCTGGGGAACCGTTTGAGAACAACAAAATACACCCTTTATCTTTGATAACATGCCTTTGACGCCAAGGCCAATGAAGTTTAGAAATGGGTCCCGAGACTCGAATCTGGATTAGAATCACACCTAGGCAGCAGCTCTTTAAGATCTGCAAGAGCCAGTTTCAACCGACCACTAGGTCTCCATGGAGACACGTATTTTAAACCACAAGAAGGAAGAAGGTTCATGCATCCTGTTGACTCAGGACAGTTTCAAAGCTGCTTTGGAGCAAGCTGAGTTTCTTGGATATCTTTACACCAATTTAGCCTTCCAAGGATAGGCCCGTTCTCATTCCAAACATACTCTTTGGCTGTGTTTGCGTCACTGGAGCTGGCCTTCAGTGAGGGTCGTCTTTGTGGGCAGGAAGAAAGTTCTAGCTGTGCACCTAATGACTGTACTGGCTCCTCATTCGGCTTATTTATTTATTTATTTATTTATTTTTATTTTACCTGATACAGGTTGGCAAGGTGGTGGTTGGTTTTGATCAAAAACGGCTGGTTCACCCCTGGGTGGTCCACGTCATGGGCCGCCGCAGCCAGGAGTCCAAGCATGATATCCAGAGGTGTGAGGAAGCTGGCCAACTGTTAAAAAAAGTAAAATCGGGAGACTGAGTGCTACCATTTGCCGTGTCTCCGTCAAACAGAATGCAACACCGTTGGGCCCGTTAGTCAGACCTCTGCCCTCTGAGGTAGCCAGTGAGGCGATATGCACACAGAACTCTTAAGGGTGGGAGCAAGGACCGTGTGGAGAGTGAGTGGGCAAACATAACTCGTGTTCTCCATCCCGCACTCTCTTCCTCCTGCCCACAGGTTTTGTTGCCGCAGTGGCAAAGCCCGTGGGCAATATCGATGGCTGGCCTGCAGGAGCCGCGGCCATTCCCCCCCCCCCCCCTGGTAGGAGAGGAAGTTGCAAGTGAAGACATGGGCTAGTCAAAGGAGTAAACAAGACTTAAAGAGCCAGGAGTGTGTTTCTTTGTTTAAAACATCCATTTGAAAAGTATTAGTATTCTCTCCCCGGCTCCTCCTGCCCTGTGTGTGTGTGTGTGTGTGTGTGTGTGTGTGTGTGTGTGTGTGTAAAGGTATATGCATCCCATAGCTTGTGTGCTGTGGGGCCTGGGGACCGAACATGAATGATTATCAGGCTTTTGTGGCAAGTGCTATTACCAATGGAGCCATCTTACCTACTTTCCCTTAATTCCCGCCCCTATACTGGGGATTGAACGTAGGGCTTCACACACACTCATCAAGCACACTCCCACTGGACTTAGGCCCCAGCCCCGGTGTATTCTAACTAATATATGTCTTTGCCAACTTCTTTGAAAGAAGGAGCTTGGATTGCAAAAGTTGCATTCTTTCTGAATATGGACTAAGTGGTGGGAGAATGTGTGAGAATCTTTACTTTTTGTCAACCAGGAAAATAAGCAGGGAAATGGAAAGTCTGACTTAAAAGTAGAAGTATATAATACCACCGCTAGACCACAGAGAGATCCAAAAGAGCTTTGGTGTCCAGGTCCGCCGCATCCCTGCTGCTCTATCCCAAGATGCCTGTGTGGTATCTGTGTGTTTAGGGGCTTACATTGAAGCATCTGTATATTTAGTGAATTACTAAACAGAGCCTCGAACTTGAATACTATTAAAAAAACCCTCAAAGAATTCCTACGGTATATTACACCAAACCCCTAATTTTTTAATAGTGATGGACTGCCTTGATTGTAAGGACCACTACATTACACTATCATTATGTCTTTATTCTCTGATTTTGGGTTGGTTCATCTCATCAGAGCATGCTTGCTAAGAGGTCTTGGACATTCATGATTTTTTTTTTTTGGATTCTGAATCAGAATCTCCCATTGGCCAAGGAGACATGGGACTTGAAACTGGAGGAGCTCTGATCCCCATTTACTGATCAAAAACCACAAGCTGGGAAGCCTTTTCCAGTATAGCTCAGTGCTAGCAGTATTTGTGGTAAAGGTTCACTGTGAAAGTCCTGGCCTTTGGGACCACTGAGAATATGTAAGAGGTAGGCTGGCTGCTGCTGGTCTCGAGTAGCCTTGAAAAATCAATAAACTATGCAAGGAAATCTCAGAAAAATCCACATCTGTTTTCATGGCTATGGTAAGATTTTCGGAGCTGACACTGAAAATGTTAGTATAAATAATTTGCAGTCATATTTTGAAGGATTCCCAACATTGAACAATTTAATGCTTAGTACATTGACTTGGCATCCCCAGATGGCAGCCGAGGTGACTGAATCTTGCTTTACCTTTGGCTCCTTCAGGTAACAGTGCATGGCCTGGGTGACATCGGCTGCATGGACAGCATTGTGGTATGGGTTGTGACCGTGGTAATCTTCCTGAACCATGACTAGGAAGAAAACAGAAAGCTTAGTCAGCTAAAATCAAAACGAGCATGACATAGTAGATGAGACATTGGTGTTTCTTCCAAAGTGCACAGCCCGAGGAGTCCTTTAAAAATGAAGGCCGTTTGCAAGCCTTGCACCTCAACTGGGCTGTTTGTGATGGAAAAGAAAGGGAAGAGAAAGGCCAGAAGGATTTGTGAGGCTCTTGGGATGTCTCACTTCTTCCGTAAATCACCACTTTCTGGCATTCATGAAGGCTCTCATTCACAGGATGAATAAATATGGAGGAAAAAGTCCAACTTCGTTTCACACCATCATTTAATTATCTAAATCTGTTGCCACTCATTAATATCATGCCACAGATGACACTTCCTTTCAGAGCCCCCTTTTTTTTGGATTCCTGCTGTCTAGGGATTATATTACCACTTGAATCACAAACACTCATCCCAACAGTTCTAGTCCTCTATCAGGTGGCTGTCACAGGACTGCATTGATCCAAGGCGGGCTTCCTTGGTTCACATCTCCCTCTGTTGGAGCATCCTCACTCACGGCCCTCCAGTGCAATGCAAGGCTCAGAGGGTCATGTCCAATGATAGGCAATACCATCTTGGTTTGTTGCTTATAGAAGCCGATACCCTGCTTCAGTCAATGCTTGGAATGCAGTATATTCAGTGTGTATAGAATGACTGGACTTACAATGGCCATATTCTTCTATTATGCTATGAATCTGGCTCTGAGTTCTACTGTTAATTCAGCTGTCAAGGCTGTATTTCTTAGATGTTCTGGGGGCACATATGCATGTCCAAAGAATCTGCATCTCTTTAGACCAGTCATCATTATTTGGCCCTTTTCATGGCATTGCTTTGCTCAAGCAATTAAAATACGATCAGCCTGGGGTTATTTAGGATTCTGGAAAGGAGCCAGGTTGTGTGGCAGGTTTCATGTATTTCTACTACGCTGCATATACTTTTTATTCGGTAGGCTTGTTTCCTATCATATGTAAACTCAAGCCCTGTCACTTATCTGTGATGTGCAACTTACTTAGCCACAATCCTCAGCTTTCTTCCCTGACTTTGGGATAACACTATCATGTATTAACACATACACATCCTTGAAAGAGGTCCCAGAAGATGTAAGCAACATGTAAACCCGGCGGCTGACGCTGCTTTTTATCTTCCTCCTGATGGTACTGAGTCAACTCTCAAGTTCATAGCACAGAGCAAGTCAAAGAACTAGAAATGTGCCACATGGCATTGGCAAGCCATCCGGTGATTGGGAATCTACCTTGGGTAATTCATGGGCAGGTAAGTCAGAACACTCACAGAACCAAAGGGCTGGGGCTGCTTTTAGAGAAAGACTGACGGCAGCCTTGTGTGTAAAGATGGCGGGCTTAGACCTGTATGTGAACTGAGGCCGGGTTTCTAGTCATTAGCCTTGGGAAAATAGTGAAACCTCTTGCTTGTTCTCTTTAACTGTGGACCAAATGGGGATAATAATGTCCAACTTGTGGTTTTCTTCAAATAATTAGAAATATCTAATATCTCTCCATAGTGGCTGGTATGTAAGTAGTAATCACCATTCATTTTAAAGATTTTCAGCAATTCGGGTTGTGACTGGAGTTATTTGAGGCAGATCTCCTTGGAATTTTATAAGTATGAGAGCATATCAGAATTATCTAGACACCTATATATTCTTGGTGGTTTTCTTCATGGATCCTTAACGTAGTACAAACACAACACATTAAGCTAACAATTTATCAACGACTTAGGCTAGATACGCTATATTAAAAACCAAGATACAATCTTTTAAGATTAATTTGAGGTCTTTTTCTAGTATGCTATGGTTCTTAACACTTTATTTAAAATTATTTCTGTTATTTTTGAGATTATAATATGTATTTACAGGGCGGTGGTGGTGCATGCCTTTAATCCCAGCACTCAGGAGGCAGAGGCAGGCGGATCTCTGTGTGTTCAAGGCCAGCCTGGTCTACAGAGCGAAATCCAAGAAAGGCACCAAAACTACACAGAGAAACCCTGTCTTGAAAAACCAATATATATATATATATATATATATATATATATATATATATATATATATATATATCATTTACATCATTTCCCCCTTCCCTTTCCACCCTCCAAACTCTCCCATACACTTCTCCTTGCTTCTTTCAAATTTATAGCCTTTCTTTTTCACTAATTATGTATATATATTCCTATATGCACAAATACAACCTGCTCAGTTCATAAACGTTACTCATACGTATGTTTTCAGGGCTGACTATTTGGTATTGAATAACTAGTTGGAGTGCTCTTCCCTGGGGAAGACTATGTCTCTCTCAGTTGCCTGTTGCTCTTTGTGCAGGGTTGAGGACTCGCGAGCTCTCTCCCATATCACGTCTATTGCTGTCCCTGTTCAGCTCACGTTTCGTGATACTTGGAGTCAGAGTTACACATTGTCCTCATTCCTGTGGTTGTGTAGGAACACACAATAAAAAAGACTTACCCAAAAACCTGTGCAAGGTCACCATGTCCAGCTTGAAATGGTGGATGAGGCCATGGGTATTGAAGAGGTGACACAGCAGTGTCACCAGACTGTTCCCTGGAGAGGAAGAGTCGCTTGCTTTATTATTGTTTTTAAAACACACTAGCAAGATTGAAGATAAGATTTAAATTCTCTGAAATAAGGTTTCTCTGATATAATTCCTCACTTCAGATTCAAAATTATATATACTATGATCTTCTTCTAGGTTTCTCACTATCGTACAAATAAAATTAGCTCCCATCTTACACCAGTGAAAAAGAAAATAGTCAATGAAGAAATTTGTCTATTGAAGTATTGAGTGTGTGTGTGTGTGTGTGTGTGTGTGTGTGTGTGTGTAATTTTAAAAACACATGGCTGCTTGAAATATGCTTTAAGTCACTTCCAAATAACTTTTACATTATAGGGATATTTAAATCACTACACTGCTCAACAATAGTAACCTACTCTTCCTATGACACTTATATAAGAGAAGATTGACTTTGAGATATTTCACAATTCCAGCCAGAAGGGCTGCAAAATTAAATCTATGATAACATGAATGAATATTCAAGAGATATTATAATAATTATTTTGAATTTATTTATTTAATTAATTATTGAGATAGGTTCTCACTATATGTAGTTCAGTTCAGCCTCAAATTCTTGTTCTGGTAGCCTCAGCCTCCTGAGTGTCACCCGTGCCTGGCTGACACGGAATTTTTAATATTTTAAAAAAATATTACAGAGCTTAAATAAGACTTTGTAAAGGATCAAGAAACTGCCCAAGTGTCTTCAGCACAACCTGAGTATTGCCAAAGAATGTCCTTTTAGAGTACCCAATTCAATGCATCTCCACAAATTTCATTGTCTTGGAGCTATTTTAGAACTCTCCAAGTTAGAGATAGCGGATATCATGGCAAATGATCCTTGTCCATAGGCTTATAACTGCAGCTAGTCCGGTGGTGTTTCACGGCTGTTTATTAATTCATTTCTGTGTGTCTTACTGCGTGTGTGTGTGTGTGTGTGTGTGTGTGTGTGTGTGTGTGTGTGTGTGTGTGTGTTTCTTTGATGTTTCCTTTGGAACTGTTGTGGTAGGTCAGCGGCCTGCTAATGAACTGAGATAAACACAATCTTTGATGGCTTCATTTCTGTAACAGTCATGATTATATTTTCTTTCAAACACCACTTTAGAAGTTCTTTCATTCACAGTTAATTTTATTTATCAGTCCCCATTTCCAGCTGATCCAGACAAGTTCAAATAAAACATTATGGACTCCACCCATATCCTATGTATTCTAGTTAGCTTTCCATAGAGTAAAAAAATCCATGCCATAACCTTACACTACATTTCTCTTACAGCACACTGCTTGCTGAGTCAGTGTTGAGAAAACCACGGGCCATGACTTACCACACAAATATGACAGATGATGGGTCAGACCAACCTCAGCATTAAGTGATGCCTTTCATTGGCCTAAGCTTATCTACACTTGTTTGACAGGTAGGGGAAAATATATTTTATTATTTTGTTAGGCAAAACTTTTATAAACATAAAAATATGAAAAGAACGGTCAACGGGAGTGTTTCCTTTTCAGCAACAGCCTAAGCTTTTATATTCTTTCCCTAAAAGTGGCTTCCTTCTGAGGATGACAAACTGATTTGAGCAATGTCTGAAAAGAACACACTTAGCTCACTTAAGAAGCCGCACAAGCACCTTGCCCATAAGGGGCAGGACTAGTCAGGTGTGCTTTTGTGTGATTTTTGTGTGTTCACTGCCCATTGACTGGCAGTGAACTCTCTACATTTGGACATGACCACAGTAGTATCTGCGAGGAAGGAATGCAATCAGCAGTTTCCTAATTCTTTCGGGATCACAAGTCAGAAGGAAACCATCCTAACATGCTAAGGTCAAGTTCAGTCCTCATTCTTCATCTGAATTAATTTCCCCCTCCCTGCTCTGTCTTGACTGACTCTAGATTTATGAGAGTGGGAAGAGAAGGAAAAAGTAATCTGTCTAAAAGTACAGCTTGTTTCTCACGAAATGAATCCACTTTATGGTGTGTATGTTAGTGAGAATTCTGTGTGTGTAGGGGGTGACTTACCATTTGTCAAGCGATCAAACAAGAAGATGTCAAAGTCCCACATTCCAACTTTGGAGAGCATATGCTGAAAAGATAAACAAACAAAAAAATAAGCAATGCCCCAATGAAGCACATTGAGACTCAAACATTGACTTGTAGACATTAATTGAAATAGTTGAAAAGATGGAAACAATATCGTGCTACTCTATGTACAATGGATTTGGGGTAAACTAGACTCCGCTCCATTCACTAGTGACAGCTCAAGGGTCAGGCTCTCAGGTTAAACCATGGGTCTAATGTCAGTCACTTTTCCTCCTGGCCTTGCGACCTTGGTTACGACCTTACCTTCTCCAACCTTCATCTGAAAAATGTGGCTGATAACATCCCCATCAGAGAGTTGTTTGCTGGGGTGGAGAGAGGTAGCTCTATGGACCTCAAGTACCTGTCACAGTTCCTTTTCACAGGGAGCACGGGTGTAGGTGTTTGTTAAAGGGACTCTGTGAAGGGTGCGTGGTAGGGGGAAGCTTTGCAACATTTTTTGTTTTTTATTTTTGCTGTTTGTATTTGTGGTGTTTGGAATTAAACCTAGGATCTTGTTCATGTCAGACAAGTACTTTACCACTGAGCTATGGTCCCAGTTCTTACAATAAAAAAATTAAAAATGAAGTGAAAACCATTGCTGAGACATTATTTTGCTCATGTAAAATTAACTACTGCATAGGAAATTGAATAGTATCTGAGTATACCAGATAATTTAAAGACCTACTGTGTAACACAGATATTATTAATGAAGAGGTAAGCCATGTTTAGAATTAAATGAGACATAAAAGTTGTGGTGGTTGATTCTTTCTGTACCATAGTTCCTACAACTCCATCCATCTCTGTTCGAAGGCACAGTCACTGATGCAAGACTGACTGCTGATTCTCTCTGCCCTCAAGTGGTTCTGTGAAAAATCCAGTGCCTTATATAGCATACTCAGCTCTCACGACTTACTAAATAAAAATAAACAAAGGGAAACTTGACCCAAATCATATAACATGAAATGCAGGTCCAGGCTCAGTCTTCTGACAGCTAGACTTTTGGTCTATTATTCTTTTTGTATCTCAACATCACCTTTTAAAAATGTGGCTCCTTGAGAAGAGAACTTATTATGAGTCTCTGTCACCAACACTGCAGTGTTAGAAGAACTTATTATTGATCTCCTTTTTACAAATCAGCCAACTCTCCACCACCTAGTCAACTACCCACTAACCATTACTTACCAACCAATCATCTACCAACCAAACACTGACCGCACATGAACACCAACCAACCAACCCACCAACCAACCACCAACTACCAACCAACTAACCAACCACCAACTAATCAAACAACCAGCAATTCATTCAATTTCACTCTTAGGTTGTTGTAAGATCTAATTAACTTTTATCGTTTTATAGACAGGATATCAGAAAGTTTGTTTCTCTGGCATGATTTAGTGCTCATTTTTAGTGGCATATATATAGTAATATATCATTGTATGGAGGTACTCATACCATGTATGCTACAAAATACAACTTTTGACATTTGTTTAATGGTGACCGTTTATCCCTGGAATTCAAATTCCTTTGGCAACTTAGGCTAGATGTAACTTGAAAATTGTTTTTAAACCATCACACATTGAATTCTACCTCATCACAATATAGAATGAAAATCATTTATTATTAAAAGGTTTTTGAATGAATTAAGAACAGTAGGCTAGTATGCTGTGTTAAGAGCCTAGTGCATAGCTAAGAGTTGATAATTACTAGAGGTTTTTTTCAGTTGTCATTGTATAAGACAATTTAATGGATTTAAAAATTTAGTTACACCCTAAGTAGTAATTGTTCAGGCCAAGACTTTACTTTGTTTATCATTGTAAAAATATGTTCTGCACATTTATAAAAGTGAAAATAGATAACATGTATTTGGCATGAGTATGTTAAGCATGGGGACATGCTTTACCTTAGGACTGGGTATGCAGCTCAGGAGTGGGGCACATACTTAGCATGCATGAGCCCTGGGTTTAATCCACAGCACCCCACCCCCACGCCACAACTACAACGACAGCATGTTATAGCTAGAAAAATATAATTACCTCTATGAGGTACATGGTTCTATTACCTTCATTTTGTGTTTGAGAAAGTAAGTCCAGATGTTTTAGATAGCAAACCCAGAGTCACATAGCCCCTTTGAGGCAAAGTAGGGCTCGGACCCAGGTGCCGTCAGCTGGGGCACAGGTTCTTGACCACTGCCGGCCGGGGGGCGGGGGGTAACTGGCTTACCCTTGCTTGTCCAAGGTAGTCTTCATCCAGCAGGTGGAGGGGGGCCTGTGGTATAATCCCACGGAGAAGCCTAGATGCATGGAAGTATCTTTGGAAACTTAACAGTCTTTTCACCTTTTTCTTAGTGCCAATTTCCCCTGAGTGTGTTGTATCTGTGGAAAGGAATCAACATGCAGAATTTTGTGAGTTTAAAACATGCATCGCTTTCTCTGTGTCAAGTATAATATATTAAAAAAGAGAGGCGTTCAAAAGACACTTTAAGGGCTAAATTGAGTTGAATACGGTCTATTAAACTAATGTTTGAAATCCATCTAATAAATAGAACGAACAAACAAACAAACAAAAAAGAACAAACAAATCAATAAGGGCGCTTCCTGCCCGTTCTTTCCACTGTTCCTCTTGTTCTCTCTTCTTTTGACAAGGTTTTATATGTAGCCCAGGATGACCTCAACATTGTGATCTTTCTGCTGAGGGTCTAGAGTCCTGGGATTACCACAAGTGGCTTTGTGTTTCTTACATATTTTACATATACTTTTCTTATATGATTTTGGATGACATGAGTTGTATGAATTAAAAACTTCACTTTTTGGTTGGTTAATTTCTCATCTTAAGTCCTCTTCCGATGTTGGAAGGCTGTGAGAAAAATATTTCTTGATGTCTTAGCAGTATCATTGACAAAGTAATGAAGCAACATCATCATAAAAGTAACCAACAAGGCTGTGAAATAGCAACGAGGGGGCACACTTTCTAACTGTGTGTTCTCTTGCACTGCTAAGTGTCCGATCTCGGCAGTAGAGACACTTTCATGCTCATGTTATATGTACCCTTCAAAATTTGATGCTGACACCGTGGTGCCTGCACATGGTACTGCCAGGTAACATATCTGAATGTCTGTCAAGAGACGTTTTATTTCGGTTGAAATGCTTGAGTCACATGAGAGACGTCTTCGGCAAAGTTAAGTTGTCGAGTCCATTTAGGAGTCTAACAGGAAGCATATAGCTGACGTATAAAGCAATTTGTTTTTCTGCCATATCTTCCCCCCATCACCTTATCTCCCCTATGGAACTCAAAATTACCACTAATGAGAAAAAGAAAGCCAGGGTTTTAAAACACGGAGCAGTGAATGGCCAACATCTGTAACTTATTACTTGGCTGCATGAAGCATGGAAAGGCATAATTCAGGGCCATCAAGGCCTGCTCTGCTCTGAAAACACTGCCTGATTAAAATTACTTGTATTTACAATGAATCTAGATTTCACCCATAGAAAGAGGCGAGCATATGCACGTGGAGATAAGTAGAGATTGGCTGGGGTTGTGGTTGGGCTACATCAATATGAAGAATGCTGCCTGAGGACTCTGTTCTGCAGGTAGCATCTCCGTCCCATGCGTTTGTTAAAGTATAGCATAAAGTGAAGCTGTTCTCTCATTTATTAAAATAAAAAACAAATGAATATCTTTTATGGGCTATTCACTGCTTTGGATATTTCGTTGAGCAAAAACAAGTTCTCTGCCCTCTTAGAATGGACATGGCAGGGGGAGATTGACAATGTGTAACATAAAAGTAAAGAAATAATAAAATGCAGAGATAAATGTAATGGGGATGGTAGGTGGGAGAAGCAGAGAACATGGGATCAGAAACTGGGTTGGTAGTAGCAGTCAGTGCTGGCCTAATGAGAAGATACAATTTTTCCCAAATTAGAAGCGATGAGGGAATTAGCTGAGTATTAGGATGTACCTTGGGATGTACCTTCCACATATGGAAACCAGACCAAACAACTATCAGGAGTGGGAACGTGCCTAGAATGCCGGAATGTGCAAGGAAAAGAAGGACCAGTGTGTGTGAAGAGGAGAGAAAAGGGTAGGGTGAAGGATGAATTCTTGGAACAGAGGACGTCCTGGAAAGATATCTCAGGAGGTTATTGAAATAGTCCCGTCAGGAGCCATGGCTTCCGAGACACAGTGGCGTCAGGGGAGGGCATAGACATGATGGTGGACCTTCAAAGATATTTTAGTTATATCCGAGTTTTTGCCTGGACAACTGGGAGAATGGCTTGCCATTGCTTGAGATAGGGAAGGCTCGGGTAGCCCAGGTCTACAGTGGACAAGTTTTTATGTAGGGAATTTGGATGTCTGTTAGAGACTCGGGTGAAGATGGTGAGTCAAAAATAAGAGGATGTAAAGTCCAGAGCTTGAGGGAAAAGCCCGAGTTAGAGATACCAGGATGAGACTCAGATGAGACCACCCAGGGAGTAAACACTGATGAGAAAATGGCCCAAGCTTGAGTATGGAGTGATTCCACTTCATCTTCTGTATGGTCCAGAGAAGAGCAGAGTTATGGGAGGTGAAGAAGGAGCAGGTGGAAAGCTGGCTAAATCATTGCCTGGGAGCCTTCTGGAGAAGTACAATGTGAGCTTCTGAGCATCAAATGCCGTTAGTGGTGGGGGCAGGAACACTGACTCTGAACTGTACGCTTAGAAAACACGCATTTTATTGTATGCAGACACAACAACTCTTAGCAATAGGGACCAGTTGTTGGGACAGGACAGAAAATGTCCACGTGAACAGTGACACATTGCACCAGAAAAATGAGAACTTGAAACACAATGGGATTGTTTGAAAAATAAAAATGTGGATTAGTGAGATGGCTCTGTGGTGTTTAGTGCCAAGCATGGTGACCTGAGCTGGATCTCCATGACCCACATGGTGGAAGGAGAAAACTAACTTCATAAGATGTGCTCTAACCAGCACACACACACACACACACACACACACACACACACACGTAATAACAGGAGGCTTTAAGAGATCCCTTTAAGCAAAAGTGGAAAACTGGAGCTTCATAGTAAATGATGGAAGAATAAATTTTAAATCTACAACTGAAAAAAAACAAAACCCAATGAACTTATGGGCAGGTGATTAAGATAAGGGGATGCTTTTTGCAGAACACGCCAACACACTCCAATAAATATAGAAGAAATAATAGAGTGGGGAAATTGCCACTTTGCAGCCATCATGGTAATAACTGAATCAGGCTAGAATCCTTAATGGATATTACAACGATTAAGGAAAATTTAAAATGCATCAGGTAATTGCATAATACCACAACGTCGCTCTGCTTATTAATTAGGCAGAGAAAACGGAAAATGGACAACTTTTTTTTTTTTTTTTTTTTTTTTTTGTGGCTGAATGTCGAAGAGGCACCATCTTTATGAGGTATTCAACACTTCCTATTCGAGGGAGAAAATGGCCCCTTACACTTCCTTACATATTGCACTAACACACAACAGCGGTGATGTAATACTCCTGCTCAAAATGGGCAGTGACTTTAACACACAGGAAAGCATCAGACAAGTCCAGGGTGAATCTCAGTGACACAAAACATTAATGACAGGGTTAGGTACTATCTCACAATAATGGACATCAGAGATACTGAACTAAACACAATGCATGGTTCTGATGGTGCCTGGAGCAGAAAAAAATGTCCATAAACGACATTATTAAGATAACATGAAATTTGAATATAGATATGTATGTGTAGGCGTGGATAACACTGTGTTTGCGAATTTCTTGAATTTGATGGTGGAAGTCTGTAAGCGAATTCCCTTGTTCCTTGAGAGATACTTGTAGTATTTGGACAAAAGGGTATGATGTGTACAGTTCCTCAATAAAAAATACAACAGTAAAGCAAACACTGCAAAATATAATGGTTGGTGCTTCTGGAAAGAATGTCTGATTTATTCTATTCTTGAAGACTTTTCACACATTTGAAATTATTTTACAATCAGAATATATATATATATATATATATATATATATATATATATATATATGAGTTTTAGTCAGTTATATAAAAACAATGAAATTATGTTATTTGTAGAAAATGGATGAAATAAGATTATCACGTTAAGCAAGATAAATCAGGTCCAGAAGACAAATATTATGTTTTCTCCCATATTAGACTCCAGATTAAAAATCTATGACATGAAAATGGAAGTGGGGGGACTGGGTGGAGATGAAGGAGATGGAATAACACAAGACCGTGCAATGAAAGATTCATAGATACTTGTTCTATCCAGAAAATAAAAAAGACCTGAGGAGTTTGTAAAATGTTGTTTCTGAAAAGTCGTGATTATCAATTTTGCTGTGGCCTTTTTTTTTCAATACAAAGTAGGAAATAAAAACCATGTGGGAGATGAAGGAATGGAGGTATTTGTCTTTCTTCTAATGATGAGACTGCCCCTTTCCTGTGCTTTTAGGATGCTGGAAATTTTACTTTTTCTACACTTTCATCCTCTCTCATGCAGCTTCTCCCTCACACATGAAAAATGCTTAATAATTCTTATTCTTAGAGATAAATCCTGCTGTTTAAAGGAAACAGGAGTTTCAGTTATGCAAGATGAAAATATTCTAGGCATTGTTGTTCAACAATCTGAATGAATTTAATAAGGCCTAACTGTAGAGTCAAAAATGATTAATAGTGTAGATTTTATGTTATATACCTATTACCATAATTAAAAAACCCAACAATTCCAAAGAAATACATTTCATATGACTACAGGATGGTATATCATGAACTGAAGATAATAATTATGTTTTAATTGTAAAATTAAATTTAATTTGTTTTTAAATTTAATAAGAAAATGTTTAAAGGGCTGAGTTATGATAGAGTGCTTATATAGCACACACAAGACCCCAAGTCTTACCTCCAGGTAAACACACACACACTCGTACACACACACACAGGTACACATACCTCTTTGAGAGGAAGAGAAAACAGGAAGAGAGAAATCGGAAACAGTGTCAAGATGGACAACGCTTTAGAGAACTTTACTAAACAAGAGTGAGAAATACAATGGTTATCATGATGTATATTCTTTATGTGTGTATTTTCAAATGTACTGAGATGGGTCAATAGGTGTCTGTCAAGTTGCAGTATCAGTTGGTGACCAATATTTTCTAAAATACCAATGATTGTGCCATTTGTCACCTCTAGGTGGACTACCTAGCTAGGCAGGAAGTGAGTCAGAAATGTGGCTAGATATTAATGAAAACAGCAGCATTTCACATTTCATTACTTCATTTTCCCTTTCTTTCTTTCTTTCTTTCTTTCTTTCTTTCTTTCTTTCTTTCTTTCTTTCTTTCTTTCTTTCTTTCTTTCTTTCTTTCTTTCTCTCTCTCTCTCTCTCTCTCTCTCTCTCTCTTTCTCTCTCTCTCTCTCCCTCCCTCCCTCCCTCCCTCCCTCCCTCCCTTCCTTCCTTCCTTCCTTTCTTTCTTTCTTTCTCTCTCTTTCTTTCTTCCCTCCTTCCTTCTCTTCCTCCTTCCTTCCTGTCTTTCTTCCTCTCTTCTCTTTCTTCCCTCCCTCCCTCCCCCCCTCCCTCCCTCCCTCCCTCCCTCCCTCCCTTCCTTCCTTTATTTCTTTCTGAGACAGACTCTCACGCTGTAGTCCAAGTTGGCTTGGAACTCACGCTGGGATTATGGGTATGAAGCAACACACCCTTCTTTAATTTTCTGAAGGGCACACATGACACCAAGTGGGAGAAAAATAATCCTTAAAGTAGCTCTCTACGGAGGAAGAGAACATCAATAATTGCAGAAAATAAATCGATTTAAATCTGTCTCAATTACTTATCAGTTTAGGAACATCCATTCTGTGTTATGTGAGATAATGAAAAACTATGCCATAAAAACTAAAAGCATAGGTGGGGGAAAATTCATTTAAAAAACTGCTTGAAAAGAAATCACCGTTTTGCAGGGGAAGCTGCTTTTGGAACTATAATAACACTGAAATGTGTTATTCAATTATTGAATACTTTCTGACATCTTTGTTTTCAAAAGGGCTCTGAGTAAAGAGCTAGCATTATTTTGGTAATTAGGAGTGGGATTATTTGCATTATGGACAGCAATTTAAATGCAGCTAAGTCTTACATGGCTCTGCTAAGTTCAGCTTAGAAAAATCTGAGGAATCATGACAATGTTCCTTGTAATGAACTAGGCCTGTTTATGAAGTTTACGTAGTAGGAATAGTTCTTTAATGGCATGCACAGTTGCCCCTGTGCATTTTTGTTTGAATTTTATTGTGTCGTGGTCCTCATCTTCTCAGTTGGAATAGTCATACTAAGCGGTTCTGGAATATTCCATTGCTTAATCTATGTAAGCATTGGCCACAAGTGTGGAATTTATCTTCTGTTCACTTGATCCTTCATGAATACTACAAGGATGAATGTATTAACACATTTTTGCATGACTTTAGTGCTAATTTTAGGGTTATGGAATTTGTATTGGCTCTGCCAGTATGGTAATTTGACAATTTCACAAGTTGAGATTGGCTTAATTGCAAACACTTTAGAATTTCTTCTTCATTTCTGAGTACCTCTTCATGGCAGCTTCTCTGGGTAGAGGCTGGTCAGTGTGGTAGGAGGAGAGACCTTAAACTTATATAACCACCAGTGCTCTGAGTACTTCCACGTTATGGACGTCTGCTGTATGCCTGGCTCCCTAGACAAGCTCTCCATCAACTGTTTCTAGAACTTGGTTAGTTAACAGCTGGTGCAGATGCTCAGGTGATACTGGACACAAGCAGACATGAGCGTCCAACGACCTGAACCCGGCATCGGGACTTTCGCACATGGAACAGGCTGAGCCCTCTTCAGTAATGAGCTAAAATGCCCTCTTCTAGTTATTACAATAACTATTATCATGAAACTCCTTGCTGAATCTGTGGCCACCCATAGGCTTCCTTATCCTTCTTTGATGGGATTTTTACTATGTCCTGTACCATACAGAGTTACGGATGTAGATGGCTGATTACATCCAGGGTCAGCAACCCTATGCTCAAACTCTGTCCCTCCTGGTATCTAGCGCAAAACCTTACCTATGTGGATGTTGTTAAACGTGTGCTAGCATTTCCCTCTCTCTGCCATTCCTTTATGTTGGGATCCTTTGAACTTCTCCTTTCCAGACCTTTATAAAATGATAATAGGTGAACGTAACCTAAATTCATTCCACTGTGTGCATGTGTTAGAGTATCCCAGTATAACCCAGTAACGCTCACAAAATTACAAATTAGTAAAAATAATATTAATAGTTAATTTGGAAACGGTCATTAAACATTCGTTTATGAAATATCACCACTAATGCCCTCTTTAATAATAAGTCAATTTATTATATTTATTTATTTTGCACACATGCTCACAGGTGAAGTTAAGGGACAATTTGCAGACTCCTTCTACCTTATGGGTTCCAGGGATTTGAACTTAGGTTGGCAGGCTGGCAGGCTTGCTAGCAAGTTCCTTTACCCATTGAGCCATCCCACCATTCCAATAAGCCAATTTTAAAAGAGGAGATGATAAAAAAAATTATGTTCATTTTTGAAATAACTTTCCCAGTGATCTTCGAAACAGAACGACCAGCCTGTGTTTTCCTCCCCTGACCTTTGCCTTAACTGACTCCTGTTCTGTGCTCACTTGAGCTCATAAGTCTGTTTTTTTTTTTCTTATTCAGCTTAAGGTCTGGGGACCAGATTCTTGTTAGTTTTCTTTGGATTGTCACAATATCCTGTGAGTTGTAGGTATGAATACAAGGTGATGAGACCCGATCATTTTTCTACTGCATCTGGCATGGTCTAAGCTCATGAATGCTGAACCCTGGAGAAATCGGGATCAAATTCCAGTTTTCAAAATGCAAATTTAACATAGACAAGACGGGTTGATTTCTTTGACATTTCATGTCCTGAAGCAAAAGGAACATGCTTACAGTGAAACTTTCTCTCTTGCTACATGCTCTACAGCTTCAGTCAGGTTCAGGGTCCCTGAGAAGCTGGAGGATCAGTGGAGGTGTCCAGGTTTGAAATTTTCTTGAAAGCACTCACAGGGTCTGAAGATCCGAATGCTCTAGGTTTAAGATGCAGTTGTCCCATAGAAATATTTTTTTTTTTTAAAAAATAGGCTATATTAAAAAAATAAAAAAAGGAAAAATCTAAAAGATTGTGTGCAGAAAATAGCACTCATGGATTTCCAGGACTTATATTGCAGACTCCTCTTTGATGAGGAACTAAAGATGTCATCTCCGACTGAGACACCTCCTCATTGCAAATAAGTAAACACACCAGTTCATTTTCATATGTTTTAAGTAAACCCCATGATTTGGTTTGGGCTGCAATGATTGCCGTATTTAAGTCTCGCCTTCCGAAGTTTAACATCTCCAGACATTGAAGTTTCCGGTCATTCATAACAAATGAGCTGCTAAATAAACCTTTAAAAATGAAATATGGCATCTCTGTGTTCCCCACCTCTCGGGAGTCATCCATGGTCACAAACGGTTAGCTTTGTGTGTTTTTTTCCTGGGTATACTTTGAGGGTCAGAAAATGGTGGAGAGAGACAAACGACAAGCAGATATATTATTTGGCCTGTAAGATCCAATGTGGAGAACTTTCTCACATCGACAGACATATTCTTAGGACAAAGTCATTATCAATGGCTTTTGAGATCTTGAGCAATTTCGTGGGGGATAAAATACAGCCTAATTTATTCACACCAAGAACCTTTGAAGGGTTCAGATTTGAACAAAAAAGTAAGGAGACCAGTCTGTGAATAGTAAAGAGCTACGGGGTAAAGATACACAAAACAAAACATCAGCACCAATAATGATGAAGACAAACATGCCCATATCCGGGGAAAGAAAGGAGAAAAAAAAATAGAATGCTAAACCAAAACAAGACACACCGTCACTTTAAAATTTGAAGTTGAGAAGAGACTCCAGTTTAAATGATCTAAGATGCTATTTTTAAGTTCCCCCAACTCAGATCTTGAATAGAATGTATTCAAGCCCCGTGACATTATCTCTTCTGTGTACAAAATCCACTCACGACATCTTGATGGCTGTCACTGGAGAAGAGCATTGTTTCACAGCCATGGAGTGGGAGGAGGAGGAGGAGGGGGAAGAGGAGGAGGCAGGAGGAGGGCGAACAGAGTCTTCCACAAGACAGGGTAAAATGTTTCTCCGGATCTAACTTTTTAACATTTAGTTCTTGTTCAGTTGCTGTTTTTCTTTTATATTCCTGACAGTGATGGCTGATTTGAGTCACAGGGTTGTGGGACTTCCTCTCTGCTTGATAGCATCCACACCTGCTGAGCTCGTGGAAGGAGAGGACTGAAGAGGATGGATGCTAGGTCTTCCTCAGCCACACAAGACAGTACTGTCTTTAGCCTATTATTTTGGCCTACCATAAAAATCCATCATAACCAGTGTAGTATGAATCTCCAACTTCCAGGGTCAGGAATGGCTGGAAAATTATTGGTTCCTTTTTTTTGTAAGGAGGGAAAAAGTCTTCAAAAGTAAGCTCTTAAGGCTACTTTGGGCAATAGGAAGATTTTTTTTTTTTTTTTAAATCTCAGTTTGAATGAAAGTGAAATGAATTTGTAGGAAGCAGATCAAATTTCCTCCGTCCCAAGGAAGAAATCCATGCCAGGCAGAGTGTGGTTTTCCAGAACTCTCTGCTTCTGAGTTTGAAATGTTTAGCAAATCCAGAGAGTTTTGAGGGCAATGGTTTGTGGTGAGAAATTGAGGTGACCAAACTTTCAGTCGATTCTGCATCTCCCGAGGCTAAACACTGCTGCATTAACTCTCTCATTCTCATGTATTTTAAATAAGCATGGCGTTTTATCAGGGGATCTGCATCTGGACTCTAGGTTTCACTACAAAAATTCCAGACACGTGCCAAAAGGCGCCTTGGTGCCTCTGCCTGCACTCTGCCTGGAACTTCATGCCGCCATCCCAGAATACTCAACTGACCCCCGGCCTCCAGTCTTCCTCTCCAATCCATCTCGCCTACCACTGACAGACTATTTCTTAGCACAACTCTTACCACGCCAGCCCTCCGCGCCAAGTCCTTCAGCGGCTCCCTGACGTCTACTTCATTCAGTCGCTATTACTCACTTTGGCGCTCACGGCTGTCCACACTCCAGTCCCCTGCAGACAAGCAGGCCCCCTGCTCTTGGTTCTGCTGGTGCTGTTACCCATATTTTTTCTGCTTGAACACTGTCTCAACAGCCATCCACCCTTGACTAGACCACTTCAAGTCTTGCCTCCTGACCCTCTGGTCAGATACATTCAGTTGTCTTTGTGAGTTCTCATATTTCACAGTTAGTATGGTGGTAACTTAGCTCAGCTTAGCGGGGCAAATGTTCAACTCCTTTGAGAGACCTGATAGACAGGACTATGTCTTGCTCATTGTGGAGCCTGGTTTAAAAAGTCTTTATTTCATGCACATCCACTACCACTTCCACCACCACTACCACCACCACCACCACCACCACCACCACCACCACCACCAACAACAACAACAACAACAACAACAACAGCAAACCCCACAAAAATAAAACTTTAAAAACCCTGATGGAGATGACTCCGTGGATAAAAGCACTTCTTGCCAAGTCTGGGAACCTGAGTTCAATCCCTGGAACCCACATGTTGAAAGGAGACCACCCAACTGTCACAAGTTGTCCTCTGACCTCTACACATGTGCTTTGTCATGAGTCTTTGCACATAAACACACACACACACACACACCCCACACATAAACACGAATGCACACATGAATATACATTAAAGAAATTAGAAAGAGAAAGAACGAAGGCATCAGGTGATTATTGATTGAGATCTAATTTTTTTTCTAACCAGCATAGCATACATTTGCTGGCTACAATGTTGGGGTTGGACTGAATTAATTGTGGAAACTAGATAAGTCTCACTGATGTAATACAACAAAGGACAGAGGTGAGCCCTTGGACAGAAGAATGTGAACCTTATTCTTTTCCAAATCTGGTGGATACTCTGATGTGACTATAAGTGCATTTCTTAAATGATTGTAGATCAACACTGGACTTTCTTTACCCACCAGTAGTAGCCTGGATGGGAATTTTATCTCTAAAAACTCATAGAACATCATTATTTTCTCTTTGGAAAGGAAGGGCATTTGTAAACTAGTTCTTTTTTTTTTTTGTAGATTTCAAGGGCTGACTGAATTCTATTTTATTTGAGTGAATATTCTGAGTTAAATGTGCATATAGTTGAGTTTAATTATTTGCACGTAGATACCTTATCCTTATATCAGCAGAGAACTCCAGGTGGCTACTTGTATCTTGAGATTGGTCCTCAATGACCCATGGCTCCAAATGGATAATAATGACACCTTTGTGACCACATCTACATCTCTTCATGCTATACATGGGTAAGGAACAAAATTCTATCATGACATTAGCATGATAATATCATGAAACTATGTCCTCACACTGAACTGAATCATAGAGAAGAAACATTCATTTTTCTGTGAATGCTTCTGAGTCTACCTACCAGCACGAGAAACAGACCTAACACCAAAGACACAGCAGATGTATTGACCTAGAGCAGGCACAATCGGCTTCCCATTGCACAAGTCTGAGCACAAATATCCTTGGGGCCGGGGATGATGGAGCTCAGAAACCCTCAGCACTTGGAGGGTGGTTTACATTTTTATCAAAGCAGATTGCAAACTGGTACTAATAACTGCATTTTACAGATGGCTTTGGAAAAGGTTAGTCATTTATCCCAGGCTTCACAGCAGATAAGTAGCAGAGCAGGGATTCGAACGTGGGTCAGCCTGATTCTGAGGGTGAGGCTGTATTCATTATATCCCACACTTTAGAGGAATTGGGTAAGGAGTTGGGTATATGTAGCATTGTAGCACAGGAACCTATTTTCTCTGGGCACAGTGATACATCAGGACTCAAAGGATTTCAAATTTCTTCCCTTGGGATGTAATATATGAGAGAAGAACAAATAAAAAATAATAAAAAGGAGTGTGACAATGCAATGAAATGTACAAGCAAAACATGGAATAGTAGCTGTTGAGGGTGGGTGGGGTGGTGGTGAGCCGGTGGAAATTGGAAATTACTGTGCCTGAAGTTCTGCTACACAAGATGAAAAAATTCTAGAGACCTGCTGTACAATATTGAACTTATAATGATAACTCTATTATGTACACTTAAAAAATTAAGAAGGTAAATCTCATATGCTGCTATATAAAAGCATTGAAAACAAAAACGATAAAGAAAACTTCAACATAACTCAAGCGTGAGTGTTTAAAAACCAACAAAGATTCAAAGGTTGAAGATTAAAATTGCTATCATTGAACAGGGTTGTCAGAGTGAGGGGCACCGTAATGCTAACTGTAAAAGACAACCACCCAAATAGCTAGAAACAGCCGGAGAAATAACTCCATGGCAAACATTAGAAGTGATGCCATGCATGTAGCTTTTCTAAATGCACAACTGTAATATTAGGAAATAAATAATAAATCACTTGTGGGTTTTAAAATTGAAAACACATGTCTTACGGACACTGACTTAATGTGATTTGATTATGACGTTGTTACCCAAAGAGAGTCACAGACTAGTGACAGTTAGTGCCGGCAGCCTTGGACAAGACATGCATATTTGCTGTGTACAGAGGGCAGAGCAGCTGCCGTGGAGAGGGACGCGCTCGGGCCAACAGACTGCTCAAAACAAAACTCTGACAGGATGTACATGGCCTCCACTTTAACCATTTTGAAGCCCCCAGATCTCCTAAAATTCTAGCCAGAGGGACACCACTTGGTGTTCCCACGGTCTATGGTCCTGTTCACCTTTCTCTTTCACCTCCCTCTGGGAAGTATGCTTCTTATATGCTGTCTAAACGTTTATATTCTTACAATATTTAAGTAATATCCTAATCAGGGATGCTTACCAATTACCTCTAATACTCTTTGGTAGGTCTCAAAGATTGCAACGGAAATCCTTGAGGTGTGAATTGACTGATCTCAGCTGTGTGGAAAGGCTTCACCCACAAATACCCACTGAGCACTTACTCTGTGGAGGACTGAAAGCCTTGAGTACACAGGAAGTTCAGCGTGTTTCCGGCTTGTCCTCCTCTAGGGAACACGGTAGAATGGGCCCCCCCTCCCCTCTCCCCTCCATTGCAATGAGTAAGGGAGATTTTAGCACAAACTACCTAGGAGTATATGAACATGGGTCTAATGACTGCTCCACTCTCCAGAATATGACGATGATGATGATGATACATTTGATAAAGTTAGGAACCCGTCATCCCATTGCTGTTAGGGGTAAGATGGCATCTGGGGTGTGTATGTGGGTGTGTGGTAGGATAGAGAGTGAGAGGATGGAGCTTATAAAGGAATTCGAAAGGATGGTCAAAGGAGGTAACACTCAAATACCCAGGGAAGTCGATTAGAGAAGAAATGTGAGGATGTGTGTGTGTGTGTGTGTGTGTGTGTGTGTGTGTGTGTGAGAGAGAGAGAGAGAGAGAGAGAGAGAGAGAGAGAGAGAGAGAGAGAGAGAGCGCTATGTGGGTTTGAAAGTTATCCTCCACAAGTTCTCATTTTACTCAGTTTCCCAGTCCCTACCAGGTGCTCGATCAAACGTGTACTCTGTTCTTAGCACTGGGGCTCCCAGAGTAGAAAAGTGCTAATCACTTCCCAATTTATCAGCTGAAATTGTCTCTTTGTTGCATGCAGTAGAACAAATTTATTTTATTTTATTTTATTTTATTTTATTTTATTTTTTTCTGGTTTTTCGAGACAGGGTTTCTCTGTGTAGCTTTGCGCCTTTCCTGGGACTCACTTGGTAGTCCAGGCTGGCCTCGAACTCACAGAGATCCACCTGGCTCTGCCTCCCGAGTGCTGGGATTAAAGGCGTGCGCCACCACCGCCCGGCGAACAAATTTATTTTTAAAAAGAAATTCAATTTGTATCTGGAGTTGGGGCAAGAGTTTATGCATTTTTATCTTTGTAAATTAAGACCTGTTAGTTTTCTTGTGTTTTTTTTAGAGACAGTTTCAAGTAGCCTAGGCTGTCCTCAAAGTTACCAAATAGTCAAGAATGGCCTTGAACACCTAATCCTGTCTCAAACCTCTCAAATGCTGGGATTACAGCTACAAATTATACCTGGTCCCATTAGTTATATTTTTAAAATATATTTTATATATTTACATATAAATATATTATATAATATATAATAAAACACAATATATAATAAAATATAACCCATTTATATTTTAGTTTATATATTTATAAAATATATAATATTTTATTATATATTATAAATGTATATTTATAAATATAAAATATATTATAAAATATATTTATATATTTTATATATTTAGTTTATATATTATATATGTATATATATTACTCTTTTTGAAGACAGTTTCACTTTGTAGATCTAACTGGTCACTATGTTGACTAGGATGGCCTTGAATTCATAGAAATTACTCTTCATATGCCCCTGAGTGCTGGGATTAAAGGCATGCATTATCATTTACTGGTTACACACACACACACACACACACACACACACACACACACACACACACACACACACACACAAAACCCTTTAAACTCAAGGTCTCACTCTGTAGCTCTGGCCAACTAAGAAGTTACCATCTAGACCAGTTTGGCCTTGAATTCAAAGAAATCCACCTGCCTCTCTGCCCTAAGTACAGGAATTAAGGTATGTGCCAACATGCCGGACTGGACCCTGTTACCTATTTTAGTGATCCGTTTTCTGATGGAATTAGGGTGTAGAAGTCAAATCATTGCTCTGATGAGCTGTCTGTGATGTAATTTGATTCACACATACATGCTAAGCAGACTTTCCAAATGAGTTGAAATCAGTCTATCCACATGCCAGGCCCTAAAAGCAAGCCCCAGAGAACACCCTCTCCGTTGTGACAAGTGGCAGTCTGCCCTCCTGATGACCTCTTGGGGTTGACAGGTTTCACACTGCTGGAGAATGGGGACCGAGACCTTGCTACTTGGAGGCCATTCAGATCTGTTCTTCCGAGTGTCAGAGGCGTCACAATAGGGAGCAAAGGTCAGAAGTACAGTTAAGTTGAACGTCCTTCACCTTGGGAAGTTTTCATGAATTCTTTCTCCTTCTTGCGTGTGGCTGTGAATGTTGCAGTTGCAAATTTCTCAGTTTGACTTGGTCAAAAGCCACCTAATGTTATTCCAGGAACCTGATTTTCAAAGCTGTGTCATCAAACTATGTGTCCCCAAGAAGCTCAGGTCACTTAAAATATATGTGATTGTCACTTCCTGATGTCTAGTTATAACACATTTCAGATTCCTTCAAAATATTTACTTTAAGAATGTTTTCTCTTTGCCAACTTTAAGTCAAAAGGGAAACTTAATGATGTCATAACAATAAAATAATAATGATAATGAAATGGAATATTGCAATAATTTTTAGAAACTGCTTAAAGATACTTTAAACTCAGATGCTATCAATGATAAATAAAAATGGCAAAGTGGCTTCATCACACATTAGATAGTAATGACTAAGACACAAATAAACCCGAGTGCTATTGGGATTTATGAGTTCAGTGTAGGAGGCATTACTCCCTGGGAGGCACTTGCGGAGCGTTGGGGAGCATTTTTGGTTGTCAAAATGATGGAAAGGGTCAGAATGGAATTTAGTGGAAGGATGCCTGACTCTGAGCCTCTGTTTTATATGTAAGTGGGAGGGTTCTGTTTTCTTCAGCATAGCACTGTCTTTTTCCAGGAACGCAACCCCTGTGCAGATTAAGACAGGGTAGTTTTAGCAGGGGGTCATGGAGTAGGAGAGCAGGGGGTGTGTGGTAGGACTTTTCCAGGCCTTGCTCTGCAGTTTAGGAAATGACCAGGGCAAGACCACTATGATCTTGAACTGGGTTTCCATCACGGAACACCCACTGATCTGTTTAAGGGCTTCCACTCTCCCAGGGACGCTGCATGTGGGAGAGTAGTTCATGCCTCCTTCAGCATGGCTCTGCTCAAACACTTACACATTAAGCCCTTTTTTTGTATTCTCGCTTTATAGTACATTTAAATTTTTAGGCTGATTTTCTTTTGCTTCAGGTAAGTAGGCTACCAGTTTCCTTAAATGATAGTAAAGGAGACATTATCAAATGTGCATGATAAAAAGGAGGCATTGGGTCTGAGAAAGTGAAAAGCTATTGCACTGGGTAAAACCTAGGTGCCAAATGGTTGCAGTAACAGAGTCCTGTCTGAACCATCTGAAGACCTGTAGAGAACACACATTTGTCCTGAGCCTCACAGGTCCAGGCAAGAACCATTTTTCAAAAAGATTTATTTATCTTTAGTTTTATGTACAAGGCTCTTCGGTCTGCATGCATGTCTGTGCACCACATTCATGCCTGGTGCCTCACAGAGGCTAGAAGAGGTCCTCTAGATAAGGAGACAGTGCTCTTAACCAGTGAGTCACCTCTCTAGCCCCATAAAGACTTTTTGCAAGAGTTTCAGCTCAGGGGCCAGAGAGATGGTTCAGTGGTTAAGAGCACATGCTGCTCTTGCAGAGGACTGGGGTCTGGTTCTCAGCACTGACATGCAGCTCACAACTCTGTAACTCCAGTGCCAGGGGACCCAGCGCCCTCTTCTGGCCTGTGTGAGGACTAGGTATGCCCACGGTACACTTACATATGTGCAGATAAACACTCATTAAGCTCAGGAATTACAATTTAATTCACACATTAGCCTCTGTCATGGCTTTCCTTATATTTGTTTACAACACTTTATTTATCATCTTTTAAAATTTAATTTAATAAATTATTATTATGTATTATTATGTATGTATTAATTATTATTTATGTGTCTTTGTAAATTTAGCATCAATAAACAGACTTTTCCAATATACAGTAAGGTAAATAGGTACTGATTAAAGCAAAATTAGACAACATTGTGTAACAAAAATATTATCCTTTTACCCTTTGGGAAATGGTGCTATAAACATTAAAAGTTTGAAAAAAAAAAAAAAGACATACATATAGGGAGTGTTCTCATTGCACTCTTTAATTATCTATGTTGTTTAAAAATGAGACATTTTCCTTTTACCAAAATACATTCTCCATAAATTTGTTCATTTTTTTTAGAGGTGGTGTTCTCCTATTGTGTCCAGGCTGGTCTGGAACACATTGTGTAGTCCTGTCTGGTCTTAAATTCAAGAATTTTGGGCCTCGGCCTCCTAAGTGCCAAGATTGCAGGTATGTACCACCATGACTGGCTTCTGTAGTGTACCCCAAACACTGGTTTTTATTAAAAAAAAAGTACAAACGATTTGAAGGCAGAACAGAATATATCTAATATTGCCCCACTCCATTAGATACTGATTTCTCCATGAAGGTACTTGCTATGGTTTGAATATAGTTTTATATGGTTGGATAGGGCTTGGATACAGTGAACTCTCCAAGAGTTAATTTGGTTGATACACTAGTATCAGTTTTGGGTGATGAGATCTTTAAGGGACTGGTCTTATTGGGAGATTGTTAGGTCATTGAAGACACTATTCTTGCAAAGCATTAGGATGGCTGCTTTTTGCTTGTTTGATTGTTTTTTAGTAGCCAACACTGGCCTCGAACTTTCTGTGTATCTGAGGATGGTTTTGAACATCTCATCTCCACCTTCACCTCCACAGGGCTTCATATGTTCGAGGTGCGCACTCTACCTACATCTCAAGCCCTTAGGTGGTCTTCATGGGACTCTGGTGCATTGTGGAGAGAAGGTTATTATAGATAACAAGACTGGTCTCTCCCATCCTCTATTCTTGTTCTACTGCAGGACCTAACCCTCTTGCACACACCACACATTCCTGATATGACGGTTTGTATTATTCACCTCAGATAAGGGGCCCTCACTAGATCTGAGCAAATGCTGCTCTTGACCTTGAGCCTCTAAAATGGAGATAGATAGACTTCCTTTCTTTTTGAAGTGCCCAGCCTGAGTAATTTTGTTGAAGCAATGCAAGACAGAAAAAATACAGTATGATCTTATCTTTGGAAAACTTGTTACAGGGCACTTTCCAATCACAACTGCCACTATGGATGCGCCATTTTAGTAAGAATAGAACATGCCATTCCTAACAACGAATCCTTTGAATAAGCATTTTAAACAATTTGTTTTGGTTTAGTAAATATCTGTCATGTCTCTACTATGTGCGAAGTATTGGTCTGGATACTGTAATGGAACAGTGAATGAAATAAAATCCTTTTGTTGGTGGAAGGGATCCTTAATTAGCATAATAAAAATGAAAGCAAAACTGACGTCCTTTCATTGAGAAGAACATAGGTGGGACATGGCATTGAATCCCACACCAATCAGATGGCTGCAGCTCAGCACTGTGGGATATACTCCCGGGAATGCTCCCACTTGACCTGCATTTTCTACAGCCAAACATGTTTACTGTTCCTTGGTTTGTGAAGCTTTTTCAACCATGTATTCCTGTGTTGATGCTTTGCATGTACTGCTCAGTCCTGTTGGAAAGTTCATCTCCAAAGTAAGCAGTAGAGTTGAAGAATTTCCTTTTGACTTTTCATCCCAAGATTTCATTTCTCTTATATAACTTACATTGTCCTTAAATCACCTTCGAGTTATTCTTTCCCATTGTCTATGCCATTAATACTATTGATGGATGGTTACTGCAACCTCTTAACCATTATTTAAAGAAGTACAGGTATTCATTTATTAATAGTCTCTATTTAAGACATTTCAAATGATCTTGAAGGGTGATTTAAGGTGTTGAGAGATGCTCAATAGAACGCTCAAAACTATTCTAAAAGAATCATTGTCACAAGACTGTGGTGACACATCTTATTATGAATCCCATGCCGTGGGTGTTTCTTCCAGATCCAGCTATTAGTGTTAGATGAGATTCCCCCACCTAGTGTTCTTCAGTTAGTCATTCCCAAAGATCTGAAAGAAGAACCCACGGCTGTAGATTAGCCTCAAAATCTCAGGCGGTCCCGCTAGCCTTTCTCAGCTCAGTGGTTGGAAATTTTAGTAACAAGAAAGCTCAATTCTTCATCAAGTTTGTTTTGGGGTTCCAATTAACAATGGCTGTTTAAAGGAATTCACTTAGAACCACTCAAATATTGGGAGAAATCATGAGTCACCCAAGAAAAACTGAGTTATGCCCCAAATAGCTTTTTTTTTTTTTTTTTTTTTTTTTTTTGGATAGGAGTTTTTTGAGTTATGCTATAATTCTTTCAAAACAAGTTATCCATGTTTGGCAATTCTCAATTTAAGAGACCATTCAACTGACTAGAGTTTCCTCATTTAAAAAAAAAAACATTTCCTGCTCAGGTTTCTTAATCTATTCAATTACATAAATGATTTTTTTAACGTGGATATTAAGAGGGCCAGAGAGATGGCTCAGCAGTGAAGTGAAATTGCTGGGAAATCGTGAGTTTGGACCCTAGGACTCCATGTCAAAATGCTTCTGTCCTGAAAATGGTTGTAATTCCAATTCTGAGGGATCCGACACCCTCTTCTGGAGTGCACATTCACCCACACATGTACTCACACAGACAAACAAAGAAATAATAAACAAACAGCTAAACAAATGTATGTATGTTAATTTGGCAATGGTATAAAGAATAGTGTCAACATTTTGGAGACCTGCCATCAGCTTTTTTTTTTTGGGGGGGGGTTTCAAGACAGGGTTTCTCTGTGTAGCTTTGCGCCTTTCCTGGAACTCACTCTGTAGTCCAGGCTGGCCTTGAACTCACAGAGATCCACTTGCGTCTGCCTCCCAAGTGCTGGATTAAAGGCGTGCGCCACCACCGCCCGGCTTCTGGCAGCGGCTCTTAATGATTGCTGTAATCAGGAGGGATTAACATAATGGAGACATTTTTTTCTAAAAGGTCATGTAAAACAAACAGCTCCGTTATGCCTTTCTGCTGCTAGAGTTAAGCATTAAAAACTGTACCTGGACACACAGTAGATACTCGGCAAAAATTCACTGAGGAGATAACTCAATCCTTAACAATCCTTATTGGTCAAGCATGAGGACCTGAGTTTCATCCTAAGCATCCATGCAAAGGAAAGCCGGAGCCATGCGCTATAATCTCAGGACAGGGGAAGTGTGAACTGAAATATCCCTGGAGTTTGTTTTCTAGCTGAATTAGTAAGATCTAGACACAGTGAGAAACCCTAGCTCAGACCACAAGGTAAAGAATGGCCGAGGGAAGATTTCCAGTGTCAGTCTCTGGCCTCTACATGCACATCCACATGTCATGAAATGGAGAGTAGACAAGAAAGAGGCATTCTGGGTTTGCAACCCATGTAAAGGTCAGAATAATGCTTCCCTTGCCTAAGGTGTTGGTGCCTCTTAAGAGAAAAGCCATCAGAATTGCCAGCTCCAGAACGACCGTGAGGAGAAGAGCAATACTTGACATCTTCCAACCTCTACTGAGGAAGAAGAGAGCGGCAGTTCCTGCATCTTCCCTCGCCAGATTCCCAGGTGCAGAAGGGACGTGGTAGGTGTGCAGAAGGGACATGGTAGGTGTGCAGAAGGGACGTGGTGGGCGTGCAGAAGGGACGTGGTGGGCGTGCAGAAGGGACGTGGTAGGTGTGCAGAAGGGACATGGTAGGCGTGCAGAAGGGACGTGGTAGGTGTGCAAAGACTCTGGTGCCAGAACACCGCTGAGACTTGCTGCCTCTTTCTCACAGATTCTGTGACCTAGAGAGCCTTCACGAGTGCAAGGACAGAGGAGTCACCCTGACACACTACTTCTCTTGTAGTTCTGGAGGGCAGTGAGAGGTGTTGGAGTGTGGGGGAGGCAGGAAGAGGGCCAGGCTTATCTCTGCTGGCCCCACACTGAGGAGAACATGGAATGCCACAGCAGAGCCTCTGCTGACAAGAATGGGCATAGGCCCCCAAGTCCTTGCTGGAATTACTATGTTTGGAGTACCTTGCGTGCTTCTGATAACTCACTGCTGGTGGCCAGCTCTATCTGGGTCACACTAGGAAATACTGCCACAAGTTCATGACCACTACACTCGGTGGCTTCTCATGCTGGTCTGTGTCCAGCACGCTACCTGACTCACTTCTTCAGCCAGAGGCTAGAAGTCACTGAATGGGAACTTCCTTGTCTTCTTATACAAAACCTACAGAATTTCCTTTGCTACATCCATTGTCCCATCTTCCTACTTGCTCTGTTAGAGAATCTATCTGTAGTGGTATTTGCTCCACCCACGACCTTGGGCTGTATGGCCTGAAAGGAGGCGGTGCTGCTTGCTGTATAGTACATGACCTCTTTTTATTTTATTTTATTTTTTGTTTTTTTCGAGATAGAGTTTCTCTGTAGTTTTGGTGCCTGTCCTGGATCTCGCTCTGTAGACTAGGCTGGCCTTGAACTCACAGAGATCCACCTGGCTCTGCCTCCTGAGTGCTGGGATTAAAGGTGTGCACCACCACCACAGCCCGGCAGTACATGACCTCTTAAAAGGAGAGGAGAAAAAAACTTCTTCCTTTTTTTTTAACTTTGGTACAATTGGACACTAGGCAGCCTAGGAATTGAACCTGGGTACTTTGAAACATCAGTCAGTGCTCCTACCTGGCAGTCCGATCACTTCCTTATAATGAGCCACTCACCTGATTTTGGCCTGTTGCTTTCAGAATGGGAAACTAGGCACAGTGATGTGGAGTACCTTTGTTCAAAAGCTTTATCCAGTGCGAGGAGCTGTCTGAATGAATGGGAACTTCATTTCATGCTCCTTGGAATAAATAATTTCATCTTTAAGTGACATGCCACCTTTGCAGAATAGCGCCCATAATTCCTTCCTCCATGCCAGAAGAGGGCACCAGATCACATTACAGATGGCTGTGAGCCACCACGTGGTTGCTGGGAATTGAATTCAGGACCTTTGGAAGAGCAGCCAGTGCTCTTAACCTCTGAGCCATCTCTCCAGCCCCTAATTCCTTCCTCCTAAATCCCGACTTTAGCTTTAATATAAAACTTCAAGTTTGGAAAGTCATCCTACCTTTCTGTTCCACATATTTTATAGCTATTGTCCCAGCACTCAAGAGGCTGAGGTAGGAAGATTGCCATGAGCACAAGGCTAGCCTGGGCTACAAAGTAAAACCCTGTCTCAAACGATAAAGGAACAATTCAATACACATTTCACAAAACACAGCTTATGGCAGTCACCCTACTTGACACTTGCCAGCTTGCCAAGGTGGCTACTATTAATATTTTCTGGTCTAGTATAGTAACTTCAATTTCTCCATCTTGATGTTACTTTGTTTAGTAAAAATATATTTCTAGTGGATATTGAACATTTAAAAATGCAATCTTTCTCTTTCTCTTGAATAGATCTACCTCAGGTTCCAGCTATACCACTCTTAGGCATACACCCAAAGGACTCTACATCCTACCACAAAGACACTTGCTCAACCATGTTCAATGCTGCTCTATTCATAATAGCCAGAAATTGGAAACAACTGAGATGTCCCTCAACAGAAGAATGGATAAAAAATTATGCGGTACATTTACACAGTGGAATATTCCTCAGTCATTAAAGAATATAAAGTCGTGAAATTTGCAGGTAAATGAATGGAACTAAAAAAAAATCATCCTGAGTGAGGTAACACAGACCCAGAAATGATATGTATTTGCTTATATGTGGATATTAGCTGTTAAGTCAGTGATGACCAAGCTACAATCCACAGAGCCACAGAGTTTAGGTAGAGATTAAGGGACTAGGTGAGAGACAGACAGATTCCCCCTAGAAAAGGGAAATAGAATAGATAGTTATGCTCACAGGGGGTTTTGAACTAGAGGATCAAATGGCAATCAGGAGGGGAGAGGGGGAAGAGGGAGAGAATATGGGGAGAGACATAAAATTAAGAGCCATTTGAAAGGTAGTATGAGAACTAATAAAATAGAACCTTCATAATACACATACCCACACACACACATATATGTGCGTGCGTGCGTGCGTGCGTGCGTGCGTGTGTGTGTGTGTGTGTGTGTGTGTGTGTGTGATCTAATTGAAATTGCCAAATAATTGGGGCAACAGAGCCCCAGCTAGATATCTCTTGTCACCTAATGAAGCTTTCAGTACTGGGATCAGGTTACATCTCATTGAATGGTTGCCTAACGGGGCCCTAACAACCCAGGCTGTTGCCAATCCTAGGTTGTTTTCCACAAACTGACAGCCAGGCTTCATTGCTGAAGACAACACCCACACAACTCATTGAACGGTGAAGAAGTCGAGCTGGTGCCTGCCTAGAGCCTTCACCCCTCTGTGTAAGTGCTCTGGTACAGGAAGGTACTCTGCTTGCTATGAAAGGAGAAACATAAACACCAACCCAGCCACAGATCTACGATGATCTACATTGATCTACAATGGTGTGCTGCCTGCAAGAAATGCTAGGCAATGGTGGCACACAGCTTGTGGGAGAAACCAACCAATGTCTGATTTGACTTACGGCCTATTTTTCAAAATGGAACCCATACCCCACGCTGCTGAGGTGACCAAGAACCTAATACTACATAACCCTGAGACCTAGGGTAAAACCAAATACTACTATGCTAAAAAAAGTTAGCAATAAAATGACTCCTAATGGTATTTTCCTATACTCATAGATCAGTACTTCAACAGCAGATGGGAACGAATACAGAGACCCACAGTCAAACATTTTGCAGAGAATGAGACCTTGCAACATTCATCCCCTAAATGGGGATGTCTTCATCAAATCCCTCCCCTGAGGGCTCACAGAACCCTGAAGAAGAGGAGGCTGCAGAAAGAGTGTAAGAATCAGAGGGGATGGAGGACACCATGGAAACAAGGCCCTTTCAATCAACAGGATTGATGCACACAGGAACTCACAGAGTCTGAGGCGGCATGCACAGAGCTACACCAGAGGGGTTTCTAGAACTGAAAGGGAAATGGACACACAGCCCCATCCCTAACCCAGAAGCTGTCTCCAATTGGTATCCACTGGCAAATGGAAATTTAGTGTTCTCCAAGGGAGTATCTCTGGGTGACAGCCATTCTTAAGGGTAGGCGGCATGCTCAGCAGTAGGTGGCCAACAGAAAATGAACTCAAAGGCATCTTTGGAAGTTCCTTGACTCATAAGTGTCAGGGCTTTCCTTTCTTTAAAATTTTTTTAAATCTCATTCTTAATATATGTATATATTCTCTTTATACTCTACAATTCCTTTGTATATACATCATGGCTTCCGTTTTAGTGCTTTTGAGATTCCTGAGCATGCAAAGAAGTGGGTCTCTGGGTCTGCACCTGTTTCTTGCACCCCTTTCCTTCTGTTTGTCTCATCCTATTCTGATGTATTAGTTCTTGTTTTATCTTTTCTTTCATTTCTCTTCATTTTATCATTATCCCTTAGGAGCCTGTTTTCTACTGAGGGACAGAAAGAGGGTTGGTTCAGATGGGAGAGGAGGTGGGAAGGGACTAGGAACAGAGGAGGGAGGAGATATCAAAATCAGGAAACATTGTGTGAGAAAAGCTATTTTCAATAAAAGGGAAAAAATAAGAATATTTTTTAAAGTTTTATTATACGTGCTAATTTTCAAAATTTACCCTGTCCTTCAAGATAGGAATTTCCTATGATTCTATTTTCATGAATACCATGAAATGAAAATGGCTACTGTTTTTGATGTGGATAAATTGGTGAGAATAATTTAATAGTTCAGCTTGCTGACTCTGCTGGAAATCCAGGTCCCACCCAAATCCTGGAGAATTATTTGGAAGCCTATGAAGCGAAATAAGAAGATTCATTCTACTTTCCCCCTAAATTAGAAGCATCCTTGTTCACGTGTCTGGAATAAGGGGTTATGGATTTGTTCAAACTCTATTTGTTCAAACTCCAAAAAAAAAAAGTTTAGAATTTAGGAAACTTTAATCAAATTGTCTTATGAATTTCACTATTAATCCAGGCTTTTGTCATATTTATTTTCCCCTCAAATCTCTATTTCTTAAATTTCAAACTTTGTGTAGGATCCTATTACAGTATTTTATGATAAAGATCCTCATTTTAAATAAATATAAAATAAGTAACTGAAAAATGCAATCTCATTTTTCTCTGATTATGAGAAGAATACGTGGGCTGGAGAGATGGCTCTGAGGTTAAGAGAAGAATATGTAATTCTGGCAGGGAAAACAGAAAGAAGAAAGTAAAAATCATCGAGAAATGAGCCATGTTCAAATGTTGGCATATTTTTATAAACATATGTGAGATCTTTTCAAATGTGTCCTTTTCCAATCAGCTTCTGTTTAGTAGACTGTAAACATTTGTGAACCTGCCTCTGTCAGCTCCCCTGACAGGAAACAATCAACTCCCTCAGAGAAAAATGAAAGCCATTGGTGGAAGACACAGATCTGACTCTCATTTGTCACAGTAGTGATTCCATTTCCTTCTTCTTTGGGGACCAGATTACAAGGGTTCTCAGTCATCACCACCACACCCTCCTCCTCACCAAAGAACACAAGGTCAGGTGAGGAGATAAACATGTGGTACCTCCTGCCAGAGCAGCAGGACATTGAGACGCACTATGGAAATGCTACGAATTGTAACACTTTCAATGTTTAATTACATGTTTTTACAGCAAGTTCTAGAAGCATTGGTTGAAAGGCATTGAAGTCGTTTAATACCCCAAGTGAAACAACCTAAATGTATTATAAAATAATCGTAGTATCTGAAACTGTTCAAAAGGAGTAATTTTTGTATAGATGCCATGTAAGAGAAATACTCTTTATATACACATTGTCTCTGAGAATTAAACTCCATAAATAAGTTTTTGTTCCACCATGGCTAAGTGCTCACACTCTGGAGTTCTGTCTTAGAGGTTTGAATTCTGACTTATAAACTGGAGAACAGGGGTGAATTACTTGTTCTTTGTGGGCCTTAATTTCCCCGTGTTAAACAGCAGTGACTCGTTCATAAGGGTTTTGTGGGGATCACATGAGCCAACCTTCACAAAACACACGAGGCTGTATGCAGTACCAGTGGATGTTAAACATGCTCGCTGTGGTTATCATTATCATCATTATGGCTATATTATGTGTATGCTGTGATTGGGGCATACCAGTGGCTCCCCAAAACTAATGAAAGGTCCAGAGCCAGGCTTGGACTACCTTAGGACAAAATACGCTACGTTCTACCTGCCACGCAGGTCCCATGAGTTTATCGTTAGTGCGACAATGTCTTCTTAGAGACGGAACGTGAGCACTGAGCGAACGACTGATTAGGGCTATGTCGGACTGAAGTAGGCTTCATTCAATGATGCCAGAGCCAGGACTCCAAGGGGGAAATAGCAGTTTCCTAGGAGAGGTGGCTGGAGAAAGGTGGACTCTGCCAATGAAGTTCAACTGCATTTACGGTGAGCCTACCAGAAGCAGGACAAGCTGCTGGGCACATTTATCTCCCTTGTGTCTTCGTTCAGGACAGTGAGACTGGCGTTAATATAATATATACATATATGTGCATGTGTATATAAATGTATATATGTAAAATCTCTGTCCATACATGTGGTTACGTTAGGCAGTTTGAGCATCTTTTCCAAGCTCACAAAATAAGTAGATTTAAACCTAGATCTGGCTTGAAAAGCTCATGGCTGGTTTCTCTGTGAGTTTCCTTTGCAGTGTGTGCAGGGGAAGGAGCAGAGAGGAAGCACTATGAACTTAGAGCTCTGGGTGGGAAGGCATGGTTTTGTTGTAAAGGGTTCTTTCACTTTCTAGTGCCCACAGACGCTGTATTTGTAAGTGCTCCAGGCACCTATTACCCAGAGTTCCTTGCCTAAGCATGATGCATATCAAGAATCCAGCATCCCGTGGCAGACATTAAGTACCCACCATCTTAAGCTGATATGGTGGCAGTTGTTAGGTACAGTGGCCAGGCTGCCTTTCCCTTGGGACTTTGCTTCTCATAATTGCATTGCTTCCTCCCAAGGTTAGTTAAAAGGAATAAACCATCCTGGAGCCCCAAAGCAATTTGACTTGCTGGTTAGGAGGAAAACAAGATCTTGTTGATTGTCTAAGCCCAACGTCTTCATTTAACAACACAAACCATTGTTTAAAAAGGGATGGTGTTCATGTCCAATTATATAGGAGAATAAGGGCCATATGCATATATTTTTTTCAAAAAATCAACTCTTTTTTTAAAGCTGTTTTTGAAAGTTCCAGTTGAACAAAGTAAGGAAGACCATGGAAGAAGTGCATCCCTGTGAGAGGAAGAAGTAAAGCCGTGAACCCACCTGCCATAGTAAATCTCCTTAGGTCTTCCACAACTCAAAGAGTGGATAAGCAATGGGAGGAAATAATCCCTCATTTTGTTTATTAATGAAGTCACAGGAGATAAGCTCTGCCTATTGTGGGTAGGAGGTTGAATCTAATTTCATTGAACAAATAAGCCATTCTGGCTCAATGACTCATAAGGTGACTTCAGTCAAAATAAACCTAATTTATTCCTCCTTCCCTTTATACCCCACTGTTTCCAGAAATCCAAAGAGGCCACTATACCAGAAATACTCCAAGTGGGTCAGCATTTTGCTCAAGATATGGTGCGATGAGAATTGCCATCTCTCTCTGTGCTATGAGCAGGTGAGGTGGGTGTCATGTAAGCAGCCACTTCTGTGTTGAGTCCATGACATGGCAGGGGTGAAGTCTATGAATTGGAGTGTCTAGATAGCTTCTAGCTAGGGTACAGTTGGCTGGGGGTGAATCTTACTTTGTGGGTATATCACCAGTGGTTTTCTAGTGCTTTCCTACATCATGAACTTATAGTAACCATTGAATGAACCAATCACTGATTTTGTGATATGTGCTGTTTCCGGAGGGCTCATGGAGAATCAAGATTTCCAAGTAGAGGAAATGCTACGTGTGTATGCGTGGTGTGTGGGGTGTATGCTCACAAGCATGTGGGTGTGTGCCCTTGTGGTTGCACATGGGGGAGGCTGGAGAATGACTTTGAGTGTCCTCTACCATTCTCTGCCTTGGGACAGGGTGTCTTAGGAAACTGGAAACTTGGTAGGTTTTTTTTTTGTGAGGGCTAGGCTGGTTGGCCAGCAAACTCTCAGGATTGACCACCCTTCCATCCCACAGTGCCAGAGTACACGGCCATGCCTGGCTCTTTATGTGGGCACAGGGCATTCAAACTCAGTACCTCGTGCTTGTAGATCAAGAGCGCCCACTTATTGACCCCCTCTCCAGCCCCTAGTGGAAGTTCTTAAGGAGGCTTCTCAGCCTCATCGTGGTCCATTATTTCCAACACTCTCCCAGACATATCCATTTGACTTTCTTTCTAACACTACTGGTCCTGCCCAAGCTCACCATCTCTCCCCAGTGTTTCTTACTGCTCTATCATTACCAGACTCATTGACAGTTTCTCAAGATGGCCGGAAACCCGCCCCCCCCCCCGCTCCCCCCCCCCGCTCCCCCCCCCCCCCCCCCGCTCTCCCACCGCTCACCATCCTCAAGTTATATTTCTGCTTCCACGCACCATCTCCCATTCATACTTTTATTTCATCTGCACCATCGTCTATAACCTGATCACGTTTCTCTTCAGTCACTGTTTCTCCTACATACGGTGTCAATCATTTTTTAGAGGCTCTTGTGATCATGCACAGCTCTTTTTCTTGAGACGCTCCATTGACCCTCTTTGCTTAATGAATCAAGTTTAGACTCCTTATCTTGATGTTCCAAGAGGTTCACTTTCTCTCCAGTCAACATGTTTTCATTGTTCATTTTTAGCCTTTCTTCTTACTCAGTGATCTCAGTCTCTGTATGGCAGATCAATCTTATTTACGGTCGTTTTAAAAGCAGTGCACACTTGACCATATGTTTCAGGGTTCAGCATAAGACCACATCATTGCCCTCTCTTGCTTAGGACACTCTATTTTTATGCCAACTATTTTAGAAAAAGGTTATTAGGTTACCTATTTATTTGCACGGCCCTTGATGTAATGTACACTTGCCTTGGCGACAAGATGGTTAGTTCTTTTAGCATCAAGTAATAGCTCCGATTCATCTCGAGCCTTCAGATATCCAGACAGAGACATTAACTGTTGTCATTTTTAGAAGAATTATAAGGATATATTTTTGTTGTTGTTGAGTGCCCCACCCAGTCTTTGCTGCCTGAGACAGAAGCCACCAATCACACAAAAGTCACCAATCACATCAAAGTTATCTCAGGCTAATGGCTGTTGATGTGGCCCAGGATAGCACGGTCTCATCATTTTCATCATACAGTGGGTGTTTGGTGTGTCACATGAATGAATGATAACTGTGAGGACATACTGGGCTCCTAGATCCAATTTTCTATTTTCTTCCACTCAGATTAAAAAAAGTGAACCGGTTTAATGATGTCAGCCGGGCTAGCAAGAGGCGGTGGGCACTTTCAGTCCTAGCTTAAGAAGGTGAAAAACATTTGATTTTGAAGATGATTTTTCTATAACAGCTAGGTGTCTGGAATGATTCCCCCCGCCCCCCACGACTTCTCTGCTCTGATCTAACTTGAATAACTTGACGTTCAGTAGCACTTTTATCTAGTCAAGTTCAGCTGTGGCAACTCTTCCCTGGTGTTACGTCTTAAAGCATATTCTAGAAGGACAATTAAAAACTGGCCTCAGCATGCAGCCTCTCTTTACCTCTCTGTCACTTCAGTCCCTGCTCACTGTCTCAGTCCTCCGTTCTTGATGTCCCAAGGCAGAGTTCCCCAGTCTGCAACACGTCTGAATCATATAGAATCGGTATGTATCTTATATTATATATGTTTATTATTACATGCCCATATGTTATGATGGGTATCATAAATGTCAACATTGATTTGCATATGTTTCTGTGAATTTCCCAAGGGCAGTAGTTGTCTCATTCATCTTTGCGCCCTGACATGCTGTCAGCTGTGGTAGCTGTCCTAATTGATGTCCACTGACAGAAGAGCAATGGGGAAGAAATGAAACATTCAGGGCCCCGTCTGCTCTGGCTTCCGCCATGAAGTGGCATTTTGGTGGCTAACCATTCTCCTGGTCTGGCACTTCCGCAGCTGAAGAGCTGGGGAGTGTGTGGCCAGAAGCCCTGAGTGCCTATCCCGGAGCCAGGATATCACCAGCCAGCTGAGCCAGGAAGTACCACAACCACAAACAGCCCTGCCTTTCTTCTGGAGGAAGGTCAATATTGAACTTTGAAATTGTGGGCTGCTAACCTGGCACTCCCAAGAGTGAGAAGTCAGTCTCAAGGAGTCCCAGCTGAGGCCTCCCTTCTCTGCTGGGGGAGCAGTGAGCTGGGATGGGGTGGTGGTGAGAGTGCATCCTGTCTGCAAGACTGCTTCTAGAGGGACATTCTAGTTCAGGGTCTCTACATGTCATGTGTGGCTCTCTTGGGTGACATTAAAGGGTATTTGACAAGATTACTTCAAGTCTGTCAATACCTGCTGGGAATTCTATCTTAGACAATGAGCTTTGGAGGCAAGCTGCCTTTCCATCTTTACAATGGTGGTGGTGGGGTTATCAGGTAATATCAGATGCTTTCTAACATGGTTGGTGGCCTTTGACAAAAGTCCTTCAATGAATGCATTTTATAGGTCAAAGAAAGAATGACTACAGGGCATTAGCCAGCAAGTTTTTGTTGTTGTTGTTGTTGTTTTGTTTTGAAGCAGTTAAGTCTCTGGGTCATTTTTAAATAAAATAGTTAATATATAAAACATAGATACATTTTGATTCTCCTTTGGAAAGAATAAGCATCTACTTTTGTAACTCTACTAAAATGACCTCATGACTGCGCAGCCCAAAGGGCCCAGCCTGGAGAAGCAAATCCAGAGGAAGAAAATTTAAGATGACGATTAGCAAATTAACAAGGCAGGAAAAGCCAGACAACCCATTAACCTACTGCTGCTGAGCCAGGCTGGTCCCGGGGTTGAAATGTGTACTCTGAAGTAGAAGCCTTGGGTTCCCGAATGTTCCCCAGTCCCTGGGAATGTTTTCTTTGCATGTCACTTCCTCTGCTGAGCGAGTGTGGAAATCACATTGTGTTGTTCTGAGATGGTTGCCATGGGAACATCGCAACCTAGTCATTATCTACTCAGGCTACTGATTATATTAAATCAGGAGACAGAGCTGAGGAAGGGCTGCTAAGGCAGCCAGCAGCCGCCTCCTCTCTGAAGATTGTGATTCCTGGGCTACTGTCCCCTCTCTGTTGGTGTCTTTGAACACAGAATTTTCTCAACGCTTGTCTCTCCTGTTTTCCCTTCAACAGAGCTAGGAAATGAAATCCATCCACAGGAAGTCGGCGTTGGATAATAGAGCTGTTACATCTCTTCGGCTCTAGCCCTCCTACAGTTCCTTCTCTGTTTTAGCTCTTCCCTGGCATAAAAATAATTGCCTCCCCCTTCTCTCGCCCTGTTCTCCCCTCCACGTTTGGGTGTAAAGATAACTCTTTTTAAAGATCCATGTTCCCCGAGGCCCACACAGTGGTGCTAGAGACTCCATTTCCTGCTACTTTCCCAGAGAAACTTCTAGAAACTCATACAGATGTTTCTCGTCTACTTGTGGAAATGGAAACAGGAAACAAAATTGGCTCCTGACAAATACTTTTGTCTCATGTATTTCAGCTGATCTGGATGATCTCCTATGAGGAAGAGTTTGAGATCTTTATTCCTGGAATATTATACTCTATTATGATTATGAATCATTATGATGACGATGACTGGCAAATGTTTATTGTGATACAAATGTATCACAAAATGTATCATGTGGTACAAGATGATGTTTTGAATTAAATATAGATTGTGGAATGGGTAAATGTGGCCGGTTCACATCTGCATTACATACTGACTTTTCTGTGCCGTGAACACTTTAAATTTATCCTCTCAGCAATTTTCAAGTATGTAACAAATTTTTTTAAAAAAAGATTTTTATTTTTAAGGATGTGTATATATGTGTGCATGTGTGTGTGTGTGTGTGTGTGTGTGTGTGTGTGTGCATGTGTGTGTGTATGTGTGTGTGTATGTATGTGTGTGTGTGTGCACACAAGTGCAGGTGCCTGTGGAAGCCAGAAGATGGTGTCAGATCCCCTGGAGTTGGAGTTATAAGTGAATGTGAACTTCCTGATATGGGTGCTGGGTCCTCTGCAAGAGCAGTCTGTGCTTTTAACCACTGAGCCAACTTACCAGCCCCAATACATCCATTCTTAACTGCAGTCACTATATTGTACTTCTTAATTTCTCTTTTTAAATTGATTTTATTTGATATGTATGGGTGTTTGGCCGCATGCATGTGCACCAGTTACGTGCCCTTTGCCTGCAAAGGCCAGAAGAGGGTGTGAGACCCCCTGGAACTAGAGTCACAGTCACAGATGGTGGGTGATGCGTCATCAGGTGAGTCCTGGGAATCAAACCCACTTCTCTGAAAGAGAGCTCTGATCCACTGAGCCATCTCTTCAGCCCTTGAGCTTGATCTGATATTGTCATGTTTGAGTGGCATTGTGTTGAGTACTCTTTTGTGGGCAGACATTTACAATTGACTGGTCTGTAATTTATTCTTCAGATCAGAACAGACTAAAAGGGAAAGTTCCTGTAATGACTAAGGATGTCTGACCGAGAAAAAAAAAGAAAGAAAACTGGGACCATGAGAGACAAATGAGGTGTTTAACCATTTTGTTACGTTGTTGATAAGACTGGGGTACAATATAGTGACTGCAGTTAAGGACAGATGTTTGGGGGCTGGTAAGCTGGCTCAGTGGTTAAGAACAGGTATTGCTCTTGCAGTACCTTCCTCAATGTACATGGAAGGGGATTTTTTTTTCCAGAAGAATGTGTGTGTAATTAAGAATAATTGTTTCAAATTAGAGTTTTATACCTAGATCAATAAGGAAGTTTGTTTTCCCTTTCCACTCCTGTTGTGTGTAACTTCAGTCCGTGTTAACTTCATTCTTTTTTTGTTTGTTTGTTTTTTTCCCCCGATACAGGGTTTCTCTGTGTAGCTTTGTGCTTTTCCTGGAACTCGCTTTGTAGACCAGGCTGGCCTCGAACTCACAGAGATCCGCCTGGCTCTGCCTCTCGAGTGCTGGGATTGAAGGCATGCGCCACCACCGCCTGGCATTAACTTCATTCTTAAAGGATGGTTCCAGAAGGTGGGAAGAAGATGACGATAACAAAGGACAGTGGCCTGGACTGTATGTGTTCATGGAGTCACAAAACCCTTCTTAATCTGCTTAGAGGTATCTGCAACAGGGGGTGGTAACTTCTTCCTATCAAGGGCCCTTAGCAGCAGGTAAGTTTGGCTTTGTGGATCACATGGACGTCACTGTAGCTGCCTTACACATTTTGTACCATGGCAGCCCTAGAGGGCCTATCAGAAAATGGCCAGCATTCCAGTAAGACTCTATTTCCCAAAGGAGGCGGGGGGACAGATCTGGTGCGTTGGTTGTCATTTACAACCTCTGCTGCCATATCCACAAATACCATTCAGACAGAAGACAACTTATTGTAGGCATTAATTCTGATGTCCCCTGTCTGCTACGATAGGTTGGACAATGTGTAGGTGCAATGGACCTTCCTATTCAGTATGTATTTTCCCCCCTTATGCCTAGGCTAGAGTTTCAAGGCAGGCATTGAAGTGGGTGGTAAAGGAGAAGCAGCCAGGAGCATTGTGGGTAGGGGATGGCGGTTGCATGGGAACCATTAAGCATTTTAGTAGAAAGGCTATGGAAATACAGACTAGAAATAGGAGTTTTAGTGATTTGTTTTTTTTCCTACGTTGAATTTATTTTAAAATTTAAATTTATAAATGATTTATTTTCAAGCCTTATATCAGATTCTGTCTCGGGAGAGAAAGAAAAACTACGGTCATTTGAGTAAAATGGCCATGGGCCTGTGTCCCTCTTGAAAGAAATGGACACAAAATATGTCATGCAAGGGACTGAGGAAATGGCTCAGTGAGCAAAGTGCTTGTCACGCACGCGTGAGAACCTGATTTGTTTGGCATTTTTTAAAATAAGTCCTCACTGTGCAGTCCTCACAGGCCTGGAACTCCTCATGGAGACCTGGCTGGCATTGACCTCACAGAGATCTGCCTGTCTTGACCTCTCAAGTGCTAGGACCTGAGTATGATCTCCAACACCCCTAAAAAAAGCCAGGGATAGGAATGCCTGCTTGTAACCCCAACACTGAGGAGGCAGAGACAAGAGGATTCCCAAAGCAGGGCTTGTTGATCAGTTAGCCTAATCAGTACATGAGGGGCAGGGGATATAAATGAGAGATGCCGCCTAATAAAACAGAGTGGGGAGCAATTGAGAATGATACCCAGCATTGACCTCCAGTCTACACACACACACACACACACACACACACACACACACACACACGCACGCACGCACGCATGCGCACGCATGCACGCACGCGCGCGCGCACACACACACACAGACACACACAGAGACACACACACACAGACACACACACGCACACACACATATGCTTGCACACTAACAAACATGTACACACACATGCATATAAAGCATATATTGAAAAAGAATATGTCAAACTAGTTTGGCAGTTACTACATAGAATCTCAATTGGTGGGTACAATCAAAGTTTTGGGGGAAACTTCCCAAAGGTTCTAAAATGCCTCTCTTTAGTCAGAAAACACATCTTTAACTATACAGGCAAACCTCAAGGAGGGTATGAAGAGTTGACAGTTAAATAGATGGCAGACTTTAGAAAGGAGTGGAGATGTGACACACGAATTATACTTTATGTGACTGGACTTTGCAGAGATGCCCACGTACCTATCCCCACCTGGTGACAAGCTGCTGTGGTTGCCCAGTTAGGAAGCTGCGAAGAGATCACCACAACGGTGATGGTTCACACACCGCAACGGTGGTGGTTCACGCTCCGACTCCCGCCGCGCAGGCATTACAGGGAGGGGTGGGTTGCATCACGAATAAACACAAACCTCGCAGTTCTTCAGGCACTCTGCGCTGTCCAGGTAAAGGCAGTGATGGCTTACATTCACAGCTATTTAGTGCAGCCTTTTGTCAGAGGAGTACTTAACGTCATGGGTAAGTTAACTCTGTAGTTACGGAGTAGCTGGTAACTATAAAGAACTGTTGAGTTCAGGACCTTTGTAGTTTATTAAGGGACATATCTTACACATCTCGGAAACCGAGGCCACTTAAAAAAACCTAATACAGTGAAGGAAGATTAGGACTGTTTTAGTATAGTAGATAAAAAGGGAAAGCAGTGAGAGAATTATCTAGAACACAGTCCTAAGGAGAATGGAAAGGGAATTGCAGGGTAGGTGGCCAATGTTTTCACTGGATGAGTGGATAGTTTTGAGTAACAGGTGCAAGGAAGTGGAGGTGGAGATAAGACAGGGTCTGGGATACCAGACAGGGCCCAGGCATCAGAAAGTCCCCTGAGGATCTCCTGCAGAGGGTCAGAGGGAGGGCAGCCACTTACAGATGATCCTTCACATATGACCAGTGTATACTAATGATGGCTATCTGCAGTCTATATACATACACACATACATACACACACATACATATATATATACATACATACACACATATACATATGTCTCAGATTAAAAAGGAAAACAAATTATTTTGTACATATTTGTTAGAGACAGTTAACTACTCCATACCCCACTACAAAGACCGTCACACTTAGTAGTGATGCTTGTGAGCACTGGGGTTGAATTAAGAACCATTTAGAACCTTGCCCTTTATAAAGACCTAATTCCCAGTCTCCTCATTGGTTCCTCGATTATATTAGAAACCATGAAATAGCATCTATCTACGGTTGGAAAGAGGCTTTTTGGTAATTTTCTCCCCGGGACTCGGTGGGAGAGTTCCGGTATAGATGAATAATGTCCTGCTTTGTGGAACTTCCCTCCTGGTGACCCAGACATTTATACAGCCAGGAGACTGCCAGCAGTGTAGCTTAGATGGGGAATTAGAACAGCTTGTATGGCATCATAAGGAGAGGTCAGAGGTACCACCTGAGCTCCCACAGACTGCATCCAATGCTGCATTGGTCTGGTTTCCACAGGCTGCATCCAATGCTGCATTGGTCTGGCTCCCACAGACTGCATCCAATGCTGCATTGGTCTAGTTCCCACAGGCTGCATCCAATGCTGCATTGGTCTAGTTTCCACAGGCTGCGCTCAGTACTGCATTGGTCTAGCTCCCACACATTGTATTTGATACTGCATTGTCTAGAGGTGGCACAGTGTTGAGTTTTACGAAGTGTTGGCTGGGGGTGGGGGGGTGGGAGGGTGGGGTGGGGGTGGGCATTTGCTTCTAGTATTGAAGAAGTTATTCTGTCTCTACACCCTTGGAAGAGCTGAAAAACAGGCCCCGAACAATGGTAGGAGAAAACACAAACATGTCCATCTTCTATTGGCCTTTCACCAATCTTAGGATCAGAAATAGCAAAGACTAAATTTTCCTAGTCATTTCCAGGGGTTGAGGCAAATCAGATTACCGCCTGTGCGGAGCTTGTTTATGTCAGAGGAAAGTAATACCCTGTGGATACCATCCAGCACTTTGAAATTTATAGATGGGCAGGGATGTGAGGCCCAAACAACAAAATCCTTGGGGCGAATTGTGCAATCTATTATTGGCGGCTCCTTCCATCCACCACAAGTCCGAGGTGAAGGATCACCATGACAGAAGATATAAAATCTGGAGAAACGGCCTGCCACCGGTTTGAATTTCCTAAGGAATGTAAGATTAAGTAACAGTGGAAGGAGAGGATGCCCTACCAAGTGCATCACAAAGCGGGAAAGGAAGTGGCAGTGTGGATGGGAAGGACTTCCCTTTAATATTTTTACATTGAGAATGTAAAAATAGGGTTTACAGGAGAACAGGAGGATAAGAAGAGAGAGTTAGTGATGCGGGGTGGGGTGGTGGTGGTGGTGGTGGTGGTGGGGTGGGGTGGTGGGGGGATGGCGAGTGTCCTAGGATTTACCTGTGAAATTTAAAAAACTAAACAGCATTTCCCCTAGCCCTGCCCTGGCTGCAGGCGGAGAATTGTTAGAAGACACAAAGCACATCTTGTGTTTTCTTTTTCTTTAACTTTCTTTTTCCTTCTCTCTCGTCTCTCTCTGTCTCTGTCTCTCTCTCTCACCAGGCTGGCCTCCAATCACTAGAGGTCCTCCTGTCTCTGCCTCCCTCGTGCTGGTATTAAAAGCCACCAGCTTGTTTTCAACACTGATGAGAGAGCCATGGGGCAGAGCTCAGAGTCCCTTCCCACGTGGGGGAACTTGAGAGACAAAGGCTTAAGTTCCAGTTGAGGGGACAGAGGGAGAGGAAGGAAGGCAGACCTTGCAAGGTTTTGAAGTTCATGGGGGAAATGAGGCGGTTTGTCTCCCCCCCTAAAGAAAACATTTGTTCCTTTCCAGGTACACTTGGTTACTCACTGTTGAGTAGACGGAAGTCAATGAATGGGTAGGAGCCGCGGCGTTCGGCAGGAACCCCGGTCTGACCCCTTAGTCGTACATCTCCTAGAAAACAGAAAATCCAAACAAATGTTGGCAACCGTTGCCAAGGATATTCACTTTTCCTCGGCAAGTCCTCCTAGCCAGTTATGTCAGCGGAACCAACACAGGACGTTAGGAGAAAATCCTCTCCTTTTCACCCCGCTCAAGAGCGTGCTGGATGGGAATGGGGTGATTAACTGCTGCCGAGCGTAATGGATCCATCTGCCAAGGCTACACCGGATCAACCACTCCTCTCTTGTATTTACCTGCCCTGTGAGAATTTCAACAGTTTCCATCATCGTCTTATGCTCCCTGGAGCTGGAGAGATGGAGTGGCTGAACCTGGAGAATGGATGGTGTTCCCTGGTTGGAGCGCCTCCCGTAGTGGGTGTTATGGCCCAGTACATTATTTTCTGATGGTGTCCACCTTCTCCGCCCCTAGGCTGTGCCATTGGTGAACATTACAGCCTGCCAGCTCAGTGGCGCATAGTTTAGACTCCTACCTGCTCTTGTCCGCATGACAGTGTTTCCAATATTTATCTCTTTTCAGCTTCTTCTAGTGGCCGCCTTCATGTCCCTTTTTGGTGTGTATGTCCTGCCTTCCCAACCCGGGGAGGAAAGCAAGTAGCGAGGAGACAGTGGACTTGAGAATAAAGCAGACCTTGGAGAAACCTAGTTTGGACACTTGCTACCTGTGTTATTTATCTTGGGAAGCATATTTCTCTCTGCTTCAGGCCTCCTGTCCAATGAGAAGGACTTGCTTCCAAGTGCCTCTGTCTGAGTGTCTAAAATGACTCTGGCTACTTGGCTGTGGCTGCTGGCCTGCCCTCTTCTGGACACCCGCAGAGCAGGGGCCATGCATGTTATGTGGTCTGCATTTCTCCATTGCACTTTGTGTACCTTCTGGTCCTTGGTAGGCACTAAGCGATTGCTCCGCCAGTCGTTACATATCATGTGGACTCCAAGGAGAGGCAGAAATGCACGATCAGGAATGGATTTGTGGAAGAACTGAGTCAGGGAAGGTTCTAGAACAATGGTTCTCAACCTGCGGGTCGCGGACCCTTTGGACCATCGGAAGACACAGATATTTACATTATGATTCCTAACAGTGGCAAAAATCACAGTTATGCAGTAGCAACGGAATAGTTTTATGGTTGGGGGTCACCACAGTACGAGGAGTTCTATTAAAGGGTTGCAGAGTTAGGCAGGTTAAGAACCGCTGCTCTAGAAGCATCAGTGCCAGGAACAATGGGGCACCTCTCAGAAGCCGCTTTCCCCCAGACGTCACAGGCGCCTCAGCCTGGGAACAGAGAGGAGGGACAGTCTGATCTCTGAGGTCAGCCAGGACCTGAGGGAGCGCTCCACCCACTGCTACCCTTGCAATGGACCAAGTGAAGATTCCCTTACAGGCAGGAGCTTGAAACATTCTGGGCTTTGTACTTCATGTTGGTGCCCTAGGCGTCCTGCTTTGTGCGATCTGGTACTTCATTGTGCTTTGGTGTTGGAGATTCTTACAACTTGAGGACTAGGAAGGGGTGAGTTAATTTTTAAAACAGATAAAGGAAAGTCAAAGGATGAAGGAAAAGATGAAAAATTGGCTAAAATATGAGTGGTATCTGTTGAGCGTAGTGGTGCATGCCTATGCCACCCCAATACCCAAGAGGCTGAAGCAAGGAGGATCATGACTTCCAAGGTAGCCTGGCCTATGCAGCAATACTTCTGTGACAAAACACACATGCATGAGCATGTACACACACACACACACACACACACACACACACACACACACAGAGGCAATAGCTGAACCAAAAGCCACTCAGAAGTAAAAGGTTTCTTCTACCTTGTATTATCTTGAACACCTACATTTGTAATACTTCGGATTTCACAAACCGTTCTCAAAAACCACTGTGGTGGATTTTTTTTCTGACATGCATCTTTCATTGGATGTTTACCATAGCCTAGTGAGGAGAAATACTATTATAGTCCTTGTTTTATAAGTGAGAATGCAGTGGCTCTAGGGAGAAAGGCTGAGAGACTACTACCCTTTATTGTGGAGCCTCAGTAAAGGGCTCAGATCCCTCCCAAGCTCCCAGGAAGAACACACCAGCTTTTCCTTGAGTTCATGGCACTTTCCTCTTGCAATGGGCAGAGCTAGTATCAAGTCGAGGTTCTTCAACTCACGTGCAGGGCTCACCTCAACACCATGTCGAACAGTTTGTAGACTTCATTTTCAAAATGAAATGACAAGGAGATCTCAGACTCCTATACTGTGGAATTTGGACTTGCAGCAGCCATTCAGAAAACGATAGCATGTGCATCAAAAACTCATCCAGTGCTAATGTAAATGAATTGATAGCTTGTAATTATGTGTGGCACACATGTGCTTTAAAAATCTAAACCACAACCCATCAAAATGCAGAGAACAAGTGACCGCATGGTGACCAACCCAACTGATATATCTATACCACAACTCCTCCTGCACTTGGGGAAGGCTTGGGGATCATAGCGGAAGAAGGGGCGGGAAGACTGTAAGAACCAGAGGAACAAGAACTTGCTGTCAGGTTTCATCTCCTAGAAACGTCAGAGAAGCAACACCCAGGAAGTCTCATCCACATGGCAGCCTAAACAAGACCCGAACAAGAACAACACAAATAGACTTGCTAGCACACGGAAGGGGGAAACCTTACCAGGCCTCAACACTAGACAAAGAACTACGAGCAGGAATGTTGAGAGCAGAAGAAATCGTCTTCCCTAGGGAAGAACCCCTGACCTGGTTCTCCAACTCCAAGAAATCAGCCTGAGATCATACATACAAGCAACATTATGTGGACTATGAAAGTTGTGTTTACATATTCAGGTGTATGTGTGTGTAAAACAGTTAAAGAAATAGAAAACTTGAAATAGCACAAGACAAGCTGCATGGGAAGAGCCGGAGGGAGGAAATGGAAAGAGGAAAATGACGTAATTATATTTTAATTTCAAAAAAAAAATTAAAGAAAATCTATGCATAGGTGTGCTGGCTGGTCTTCTGCCAGCTTGACACACAAGCTAGAGTTATCTGAAAGGAAGGAACCTCAACTGAGAAAATGCCTCCATGAGATCCAGCTGGAAGGCATTTTCTTAATGTGTGGTCAACGGGGGAGGACCCAGCCCATGGTAGGTGGGTCCATGCCTGGGCTGATGGTCCTGGGTTCTATAAGAGAGCAGGCTGAGCAAGTCATGGGGAAGAAGTCGTTAAGCAGCGCCCCTCCATGGTCTCTGCGTCAGCTCCTGCCCTCTAGGTTGCTGCCCTGTTTGATTTCCTATCATGACTTCTTTCAATGATGACCAGTGAGGTGGAAGTGTAAGCCAAATAAACCCCTTTCCTCCAGACCTTGTATTTCGGTCATGGTGTTTCTTTGCTTCAATAGGAACCCTAACTAAGACCGTGGGTGAGACTGTAGGTGTTTCTAGGAAGCTGTCTGGGTTTGTGGCTTTGTTGACCTGGTGTCATGCCTTGGGCTCTTCTCGGAGATTTGAGGCTTTGCTATTTGAACTGGCTTCTCTCTTAGTATCTTCTTTCAGACTTGAAAGAATTGCTTTTGAATTTGTAGTTATGAGGGAACCATTTTCTCAGAATGTTCTGAGAGAAATTTTCTGTGTGATAGTGATGTTGGTTTTAAAACCTTCCTTGCACAGGGTTCATTTCTGTTGACAGTCTATGGATGTGGGGCACAGAGATGCCTCACCATGGAAGACTGTAGATTTAGGAAAACTAAAGAAAGTATTGCAAACCAGAGTAGGTAGAGGGGAGGCACACACTAGGAAGTGGGGGATCCCTGTCCTGATAGGACCAACGTGCTGTCATAGTGAAGTACACTAGATAAGTCTGTAATCACTCTGAAGTTCAGTTTTATAACATTTAACTTACATAATTACATGAACTTTGCCTCCTTTATAAGATTTATTGTGAGGACATTATGACATGTGAAAATAATATGACCAACATTTATTGACTACTTAGGCCCTGCTGAGCATTTTATATGCATTACGTTATCAATTATTATCAATTAAACAATTTGAAGTAGGTATTATTATTATTCATTATTATTGTTATTGTCATTATAACATTTTGTGGCTGAGGAAATGAAAGCCAATGGAAATTTGATGTGTTTAAACTTAATACAGGTTAGTATGAATTTAAACTCAGAGCTGACCCCGAGTCCATGCTCTTGACATCTTTCCTATATTATTTGCATTGAAAACTGCACAAACTATTAAATACTAGCCTTTCCTTGTCTATCGTATACTGTAATTCCTATATGATGATGAATAAGGTACGTGGCCATCATAATCCTGCAGACTGAATACTGGGGAATTTATCACCTCAACAAATCCAGGATTCAGTCAAAGAGATGTTTATTCAAACAGCATTTCAGTGAGTATGGATGTAGGAATAAGACACTAACTTCTGTTCTGGATCAACAGGCTATCTATTTCTTTCCAGTTTGGTCATGGAAAACTATTACTAGAACAATCACTCGGCAGAATCAATGGGGTTTGTGATTTACTTATTTGAGTTCTAAGTGAAGCAGAATTTTCACGATGAACCCCCACTTTTGGGGAAAGAGACAGCAGCAAACAAGTTGCTATGGAAGATATCAGAATAGAAAACATCAACAGGAGAGACCACAAACAATGACCTTACCACGAAGTCAGCTTCAGGCTCACATTGCGTGCAGCTATGGTTACAGTCTGGGGCGCTGGTGGCTGTCACACCTGTTGACAGCCCTTAGAGGTAGTCAACGATTGCTTTTGGAGAGAATGAAGCCATGTTGAAAACACCAGAAAGGCCAGGGGCAGCAGGTATCTTTGAAAGTTTTCAACATGAATTTGAATAAAAACAAACTGGACACACCCTACCGCGGGCCTTCTTACTACTAGAGGAAGATGGACATTTTAAGCATATAGTTACCTATATGGAAAGTTATCTTTCTTTCTTCCCGCTTCCAAGAGCACCTCTGATGCTGAATTGCTTCAGCATGCGGGTGAGAAGAGAAATAACCGAGTGAGGAAGTCCTTAGGAGAGCCAAGGCCACTGGGCTTTTGCTCTCAGGACAGAACAAGTAGTGTCCTTGTAGAGCTGTTCTTCCTGGCCCCCGGTCTGGGCAATCATCTGTTTACCTAGGGCCTTATATCCAAGCTAAACAATTATTTTGACTATTCATTAAGCCCTTGTTTAACTTCAGCAGCTTTATTTTATTTTTTTTTTCCTGGCAAAGGAAAGGTGCGGTGGAAGCCGGGAGGAAGCGTTGACAGCTCAAAGTCGTGTCCTCAGTCTGTTCTCATTGTGTTCCAAAAGGAAGCAAACAGCAAGGGAATTCTTATTTTTGAAAGGTCTGCTGCTCTTTTGCTCCTACGGAGCTGAAAACATAACATGTCGTCCTTGGTCCTGAAGGCTGCCGACACAGGCAGAGAGGGCTGAGCTGAGTCATTCCGGGAGCCAAGACCCAGAGACAGTCCCTGACCCTCCCAGGGGACCCGGCTCCGGATGGACCTCTTGCCCACTTGGCCTCTCACACGGTGTCTGTTTAATAAAAGCCTGTGCTAGGGAGCAGACGTCGATGTGGCCTCTTATGTAACTGGCAGGGAGGGTGGAGCCGGACAGTGATGACAACTTACAGTGGCTGAAACACGGGCCATATGAGAAGAACCAGACTCCTGCCCCATCGAGTGGGGCCAAGGTCAGTTTCGGGTGAGCAGAGGGGCTAAGGAAGGGACGGAGCAGTAGCTGCTGTGATCCCTACTACGTCTGAGAAGAAGGAAGATGGCGGTGATGATCTTGCTGTGTACGAGTTTCAGGGAGCATGGGATGGGGAGCTATGGCAGGGGGTGGGGAGCCATGGCAGGGGGTGGGGAGCCATGGCAGGGGCTATCAATAATGAATCTGAAGACGATGATGACGACACGATGACGATGACGACGATGACGACGGTAGTGGCATCGAAAACATGAAATCCTAGAGCAACCCCAATGTGGTGGAGAAAACGATGCTCGGCCAGGAAGCCGTTCCCTGGAGCATCCTGTGCACGTTACAAAGTCATGCCTCTGCTGTCTCCGGTAAAATGAAGACCGAGAGAACCAGAGCCCCACAGCTCAGACCTGAGCTCTCTCCACACAGCATCGCCCTTCACTGCGGGGCTGTTTACTTTCAGGGTTAGTTAAGAGTGAGTTCTTCGTGGATACTTAACCACCTTAACAAAGGGAGGGACGATTTAACCGTCCGTAGACTTTGGGGATAGTATAAACAGCCTGGATACATAACGCAGGCACAGAGCATTATCTGAGTATTATTGTCTTACACGAGAGAAACAGTGAGGCTGGTTAGACCCAAATTTGCCCCAGAGAGTTTCAGTTTTCCGCTCTTCTTTAGGATAGGGTCTCATTATATATCTCAGGTTGGCCTAGAACTCACTATGTCGTCCGCAAGAGCCTCAAACTCAGAATGCTCCTGCCTCAATCTTTCAACTACTGGGGTCATGGACACCTCCTCTCATGCTCAGCTCCATCTTCAAGTTTCTTGAGTGCGACAGGCTGTATCTGGCCACAGAGGACTGACTGTCTACCAGAGTGCCTAGGTAGAAGGATCCTTCTTGATTGATTGCTCTGCCTCAGTAGGTAGCTATGCATTTCTGAGTCATTGTTGAAAACCATTTATGTAGCAAAAAGAAACTGACAAGTTAGTTGTCCAGAAACCCGGCTTTTGACAGAAAGCAAAATAAAAGTTTTCCTCGCATGCATAAAAGAGAGGACCATATTACCAAACAAGGCACCCTGCAGCCTTAGCTTAGGGTTACTCAATGCCTGGTGACAAATGTGCATTTGGGGACTTGAATGCTGGGAAAGTTAGCAGGTAAACAGCAGGCCTTTGGCTTCCAGAGCAGGTAAGGCAGGTTTTCAACCAGACTAATAGCAACAGGAGCTGCTCTCATTGTTTTTCAGCTTGATAGTGTTTCGGAGGAAAACAGGAGGGGGAAAAAAAGAGTTCCAATCACTGGGGATGCAGGAGTCTAATAAAAAAGATATTGAAATAGAAGCAGCAGGAAGGCCTGAGGAGAATTCCAAGGAGCTGGTAAAGAACTTAAAAGAACATACAGAAGAGGTCTCTTCCAAGGGTTGAGGAGAATAAGCTGAGGTTATTCAGAGACCAAGCCACTGGGGTCCTGCCTTAAGTAAGAAAGCTCACTGGCGGTGTTAGAAGCTGCATGCTACTTCTGGGACAACGCTTTTACCCCCAGAATCTCTCCAAAGCCAAGCCTGCTGCTTAATGTAGATATTCTCTATATAAAGTGCTCAGCACGGTACCTAGCAACATGATACCTAGCATATAATAAGTACTCAAAAAATTACTCTTCTGATATTCTGAGGCCCCTCCCCCTGCTATCCTGAGACTGAGAAGGATTCTCTGAGCATCAGCTGCTGTCAGGGCAACTTTACAAGTCTGGGGTCCCCATAACAACATCCCTTAGAGCTGGTAAGTGACTAAGTCACATTAGATCAGGCAGCCCTGGGAGCTCAATGTTCCTATTCTCGATGAGGATTTCCCAGAATGCTGTTCAGAGTAATAATCTGGGCTTGATCTGTCAAATCTGTATTGCTCCTCTCTCTGCTGTGTGGTGATATATTTTGTACCCAAATAAAGCTTACCTGGGTACCAGAAGACAGAGCCAGCCACTAAATTAGACATAGAGGTCAGGCAGTGGTGGCACACACCTTAAATCCTATCACTCGGGAGGCAGAGATCCGTCTGGATCTCTGTGAGTTCAAGGTCACACTGGGCTGCATGAGAGAACAGAACCAGGTGGTGGTGGCATACACTTTTAATCCCAGGAAGTAATATAGCAGAAAGGTATATCAGGCATGAGGAAACAGGAACTCATCGCTCTCTTGAGGCTGAGGATTTCATAGAGGTAAGCTAGTGGCTGGCTGTTCTGCTTCTCTCATCTTTCAGTTCACCTCAATATCTGGCTCTGTTTTTTGTTTTTTGTTTTTAATTTTTTTATAAGACCTTTTAAGATTCGTGTTACACTGCTGAGCATACCTGGTTAAGAGAAGTAAGTATGAAAGCTGTGCCCCGAGGACAGCAGAATGCGGTCCCCAGTGCTTTTCCATGGCATGTGTGCTGCGGCCCGTGGCCCAGATGTGACTTAGAAGATTGCCCTGGAATTTTCTGCTTTTGAGAATTGAGACTCAGTTGGCCAGTTCAGAAGCAGGCTTGGAGGGGGTTCTAGTTTGGTTCATGTCATCAAATGATCACGGGAAACATTAAACCAAATGTTAGAGAGTAAGTAGATGGGAAAGCCGGAGACACAAAGGCGTGTAAGCCAGCTTCTTGGCGCTCCTAAAATCGACAGGCCAGAAGAGAATGAGGTCAAGGAGTACATACAGCATCTGCCAGAGAGAATCTAGCAGTGACTCCAGAAGGTTTGGGTTCAGGTTCCTCTCTCAGAAGCATTGTGAAACTTTATGAAATTATATAGATAAATATCTCACAAATACTCCAGTTGAAAACAATTCCCCACCAGTTTCCATCTGAATTAAAAGAAAATCATTTACTTTTTAAGTCATGTAACAGTAAGTGTTGATATTCAACTTAAACACAGGTTTTGTATTTAAAAGGCAACTGTACATCAGAACAATGGCTGGAAGTATAATTTGAATCTTATACCAGGTTTCCAGAAAACAAGATTTCTGGGGATATAGATAAACAATCGAAACCAGAAGCCATACTTTCAGAAATCATTAGAAAGATGCCTTTCTATCTGATGATCATGTTAGCTTTCTGGGATATATATGTATATATATATATATATATATATATATATATATGTTTCTATATGAGAGAAGTTATAGGGGAGGAGAGAGATGAAAGAGAGTAAAAAAGTAAGAAAGAGGAAGACACCAAGAAAGTCAGTAAATGAATATTGGGAATGAGGGAGAGCAAGAGAGAAAACATCAGGGAAAGTCATATAAATGTGTCTACTAGATATGTATATGTGGCATATATTTTGCATAAGTAAACAGTTGTGACAATCACAGAAAAACAGAATTCTTAAAAAAAAAGTTAGTTCTTTGCCCTCCATGTTATAAATCTTATTTAATGTAAGTGATGCTGATGGTACCTGATAGCTGTGGTAGGTGGATGTTGTGGTGAGAAACTTTGCAAATGGTCTTAGCCTATGGGGCTTGGCCTCCTGGAGGGGACAGTGCAGGATAGTCCTAGCCAGAATCACAGCACTGCAGCTTTGGCTGGTGGGACAAAGGAGATCCATAGCATGTTATGAAATATGTAAGGACTTCAACCTTCCCAGAGGAGGGATGACCCACTAGGGGATGACTGCTGTAGACCAGGTGAGAAAGCAGGGGAGGGATGACCCACTAGGGGATGACTGCTGTAGACCAGGTGAGAAACCAGGGGAGGGATGACCCACTAGGGGATGACTGCTGTAGACCAGGTGAAAAACCAGGGGAGGGATGACCCACTAGGGGATGACTGCTGTAGACCAGGTGAGAAACCAGGGGAGGGATGACCCACTAGGGGATGACTGCTGTAGACCAGGTGAGAAACCAGGGGAAGGATGACTCTCTAGTGATGACTTCAGGAGACCAGGTGAGAAACCAGGGGAGGGATGACGCTCTAGGGGATGAGGGATGATGCTCTAAGAGATGACTGCAGCAGGTGAGAGAAGATGGTAGGTGAGACGAGAGATTGCTCTTAGAGAGCCTGAGCTGACTTTAGAGATGTTAGTAGATAAACGGACGCAATGCCACGAGGAGCTGCATGGGAGGGCAGAGGGAGAGGGAGATTTCAAAGACGACTCTTAAGTTGCGGTCTTGAGCAGTGGAGGACTGTGAATCACAGAGAAAGACAAGTCTAGAGAGCCCTGGTTTGGAGAGAGAAGTTCACTCACTTGACTTTGGTTGCACTACTGAGATTTCAAAGAAAAATGTGCAGCAGTGAGGGCTCAGAGAGAACATTTGGGATGGCAAAATCACTCTATAAATCAAGGAAAGCTAAGGAATATCCAAAGCAAAACGTTTGAGGAAAAAAAATCCATAAAGTTAACAACATAATGAAAAATCTGAAAATAATTTTAAGTAAATGCAAAAAGAAGTAATAGGCCTACGTGAAGCTGTTCACGAAGTGAATGAGGGGCGGCGGGGGGGGGGGGGTAGGACCAAATATTCAGCCTTTAGTAGTAACTCAAGCAGTAATTACTGTCTTGTAGCACATGGGGCTTGTAAGGAAGCGGTAGCCACAGTGTGGAAGGGGGAAGAAACTTCTCTCACAGAAGAGAATGTGCTGAGATGAAAGAAACAGGACTCAGGGATGGCTTGGGTGGAAAGGTGCAAGGTTAAGACCTGAGTTTAGATTCCTGGAACCCAGGCAGAGTTGGTTTGCATAATGAATGTCTACAATCCCAGAGTGTTTACTGTGAGATGGGAGGTGGAGGTGGGAGGCATTGACAGGAGAAGCCCAGGAGCTTCTGGGCCAGCTGGTCTGGTGTGCACAGTGGAGAAGAGGAGACTCTGTCTCACACAAGGTAGAAGTAAGGACTGATCCCTGAGACTGTCCTCTTCCTGTGTTGTAGACACAGGCATGGCCACAAGTGGACGCATGTGCACATACTTAGAAACATACGATTTTAAAATAGGAAGAAATTATGTATGAAGATGTCACAATGAAACCCACTACTTGTTTGCTAGCTTGAAACATTTAAAAATACAGAGTTTCAAACAAAAAGAGCAGGCGGAAGAGTGACTGGACAAAGTCCATTAGATTCTGTGGCCATCACGTCAAGCTGGAGAACTGGGAAGCCTGTACTCAAGGGGCTGATAAGCAGATCTCCAGTGATAAATGGATTATTATTTTAATGTGTATTTTTAAATATTTTAAAATTAAAATTTAATTACATAATTTCCCCATTCTTTGTTCTCCTTCTCACTCCTTCTATTTAACTTCTTATCACCCCCTTTCAAATTCACGGCCTCTTTGAATTTTTGCCATGTGCTCTTTAGATTCAGAATTTTTATGTGTGTGTGTGTGTGTGTGTGTGTGTGTGTGTGTGTGTGTGTGAAAGAATGTCTGTGGAGGTCAGAAACAGCTTTGGGACATTGCTTTTCTTTTACTGTGTGAGTCCTTGGGATCAAGTACAGACTGCCAGTCTTGGTGACAAGGGCTTTTATCTGATGAGCCACCTCACTGGTCCTGATAAGTTGAAGGCCATAAATTTTCAGCAAGCAGCACTTCATCTGTATATAGCATTTGCTTGTAATATGTCCAACTGGAATGATTGAAATGATGAGAGTTTTGGCAAAAACATCACGCGGACCTCAAGAAGAGTAGCAATCCCTATGAATAATAAAATATAATTTGAAAATTGCTCTGAGGATAGAACACTTCAGGTCATGATTATGTCTCCTAAATTTTGCAAAATGTAGTAATAACTTGTCTAATCACTTCTAATACTTAGGTATACATCAAGAAAAAAAAATAGTCTACCAAGTGTTTCTCGGGAGGAGAAGATGGATATGGCAACCAGAATTAATGTTATTAGGAAGATCCAACCCAAATCAGCATTGCAAACCAGAAGCATTGAAGAAAACCATTTTCGGGCATTGTTTGTTTTCACGTGCTTCTGGACTTCCTGATTCTGGCCGGGAACAAGGTCAAGCTTGCCAAAATACTACAAGAAAAGATGTTGATGATCACGGATAGGAAATACTCCCGGTCCCAGGAGATGGCCCATTCTTAGGAGACTTCCACACCAAGTCTGCCGCCATGAGAAGGCACATCGGGCCACCACATTCACTCTTGGTTCAGCACCAGGAAGCATCGGAGGTTCTGCATTCCAGACCTCTGTGGCAGCAGCTGGGATCCTTTGAAGCGCCAAGTGTTGTTCATTTGTTTTGTTTGTTTTTCGGAAAGGAAACAGATGGAAAAAAACCAGACTTGGTAGGGAAGTGGTGGAATCCATCATATTATATCCACGTTATAGAACATCGTGTTGTTATTAAAAACAGTAACTGATATTTCCGTAGTAATAGCTATTGCTTACTGTGCCTTCAAGTTGTGAGCTGGGTAGTGTTTGAAGTATTTTCCACGAATGAGCTCATTTAATTCCTTAATAACTCCCTCAGATAAATACTAATCTCAGGACCGTGCCGCGAGAGACAGAGATGGGAAATTTCTTTGCCCGTGGGTAGCGAGCATGAAGCCAGATGTGAAACCAAAGGGACTAGACTGGCAGCTTGTGCCTTTAGCTAATGGGAACAATCCCTGTTCAGAGACGCCTTGACCTGAAGTGAGAGCTGAGAGTCATTGTTAAAGAAGGTTGAGATAATATAGTATGCAAAAACTGTATCTCAAAAGAACTAGCTTAACGGGCCTGAAGAGATGCTTATTACCTGTGCTCTTATCCATTCTGGGCTTAGTTAAATCTCATGTTTTGTTCGGTAGGAACAGTAAGATCTGCCTTTCTACCTCATAGGAGGTAGAAATCAAGTGAACTTGCACAGATTAAATGCTTTTCCAATGATTTCACAATAAAGCTTTTTTTTTGTTTAAGAACATTCTTATTAATATTGTCATAGAAATATCAAACATATAACATAAAAATTCCATTGAATCTTCTGCTTTGTATATAAAGTAAATAATACTATTATTGGTGTTATCATAAAAGTCCAGGGCAGTGCTTTAAAAGCAAGAACATTATTCTTTGATACACAATTAAACATTGTGTGAATTAGAGGGTCTTATAATCAATTGTGTTTGCAAAATATGGAGGCTTAACAAAATTAATATTTTTTCCAGTTGTAGGTTTTCTGGGATTCTTCAGTATGTTAATGTACAGTACATATCCAAGCATGTGAGATCAAACAGCATTTCCCAAATATGTTTTTTCATGAAACATATTTTCTGAGTATATTTTGAGATGACTGTTTGGGGGTAGGTAGTTAGGAATACACTGTTTTCTGGGATGTGAGGTGTTGTGAGTGTGTGTGTGTGTGTGTGTGTGAGTGTATGATGTTTAAAGCAAAATCTTAGTATAGGGAGGAGCTTAGAGAACCCTAGCTTTATTTCACTGGTACCCTCACTCCTGGTATTCTTATGCTGTATGATTAAGTTTATGTATCAGGTTTTAATGGGGGGGGTGCTGCATACGAATTGGATGCTCGTGTATTTATTCCTCAAACACGTTTTTAGTTGTTTGCCGTGTTCCAGGTCCTGTTATGGACTCTGAGAATACATCAGCTAATGAAATAGACAAAACGTGCCTGCCCTTAAGGGGCTGAGATTGCCTGAATCTAGAGAGAAGGACTGTTAATAAATAAAAAACATCCAGTAAGCTGCCTTCTTTTGGGAAGTCATGCAATGCCCGAAGATGAAACAGTGGGGGAGAGATGAGCCGGGGCACGGTGGACCCCACAATGCCCGGGAGATGTCCGGCTGCAGTTCGCATAGGGTGGGGTCTAAGAAGGTCAACCTGAGGTGACCTGAAGCATAGATTTGAATGAAGTGTGTGAGGATCCCTGAAACTGTCTGGGATGACCGTACCAGGCTTATAGAATGGATGCAAGACTATAAGAAAGTACCTTGTACATTCTGAAAATAGCAAAGTGGCCAGCAGGCTAAGGCAAAGAAAGAAGTGTGTGTGTGTGTGTGTGTGTGTGTGTGTGTGTGTGTGTGTGTGTGTGTGTTGATAAACAGAAGGAGATAGAGGCGAGATAACAAGTAAGGAATAAGAGGTGCCAAGTCTGAACAGATATTTATTTATTCCTGTCCCAGTTACCTTTTCCTACACAGCACAGGTTCAGCAGTCCAGGCATGGTACTACTCACAGTAGGCTGGGCCCTCCTTCATCATTTAGCAATCAAGAAAATGACCACAGATAATGTCCACAGGGCAATCTGATCCACATCATTCTTAGAGATTCCCTCTGCCCAGATGTGTCAAGTTGACCGACCCCCAAACTAATCAGGACACCTCCCCACATTCACGTTGAAGGGTAATATACCTTGTGGTGGCATCATGGCATGGGACCTTTTGGGAAGGGACTAATTCATGAAGGCAGAGCCCTGAGCAAGTAACCTTGTAAAAGAAGTTAAAGAAGCTACCTGGCCCCTTGAGCACACATGGGACTACATAGAAGGTGCCATCCGAGGAGGCAGAGAGGCCTCACCAGACACCGTCTGTGGGTGCCTTGACCGTGGACCTTCCAGCCTCCAGAACTTTGGGGAACACTCCTGTTTCCGTTCTTGCTCATTGTTGTGGCTGGAACGTGAAACGTCCCCCGGGGCTCATGTGTTTGAACAGTTTGGTCCCCAGCTGTTGGTCCTGTTTGGGAAGGTTGTGGAACCTTTAAGAGGTGGAGCCTGGCTAGTGGAAGTGGATCACTGAGGGTCTGTCACAGCCTCCACTCCCTTCCCTGACCAGTGACAGGCACAGCCAGCCTACTGTCCCAGCGGCCATGCCTTCCCCGCTATGATGAGATGTTTCCCCAGGAACTGTAAACCAGAATGAACCTTTTTCTCCATGAAACTGCCTCCTGCTCTTTTGTCACACCATCAGAAAGTGGCTAAGAAGCTCCGTTACTGTCGGAATGGACAAAGCCTGAATGGAGAAAGAGACGCGAGGGCGTGGCAGATAGGTGAGGATTCCGAATGAGGTGGGAAGACACAAAAGAATTTTGAGAAAGTGTGACCTGCAAAGCTTTTAGAGACTGGGGCTGGCTGTTCTGTTGAGAAGGGATTATTAAAGTGTTCTCTACAAGTAAGAGATCTCCTAAGGAATATGTTACCTTGTCTCTTCTCTTATTCGGACCTTACACTGAATGTCTTATTTTATTGATGTCAGGTCCAGTGAGTTAGCGGGGCTGGATATGTGTCCTTTCTCTCTCTCTTCTCTACCCTTTCAAGTGGTTTCCTCATTAAATGGTTACACACTCTCCCGAGGACTGAGTGAATGCAGAGACCCCGGGAAAAGGGTCATTTTCCTGGCTACAAAGAGGAAGGGAGAGAGTGGATTATAGCCCATGGGACCATGGATTAACTTCACTCATCCACATTGTTTATCACTTTGTAAGTATGCAGAAGACAAATACAAATGTATAAACAATGTTAACTGAATGATTACCCACCACAATAAATTTGTCTTTTGGAGTTTTCTGTCCTTATCAAGTAGCTGCATATCCTTTTAGAATCAGTTTTAATGAATTCATATGTACATTATCTTGATTTTTTTTTTTATAAAACATGACATTTCATTTTGGGTGAACTGCCCCATACCATTCCACCCTATTTGACTAAGGAACCCAGAAATTCTCCAAATTTAAGTCCAATTACATGGTTTTAAACTGTTTGAATTTGAGAACTAAACCTGACTGAATTTGAGAAAAAAAGCATTCCAAATATATTAAAATGTTTATTTTGCAGATGAAAAGCGATATTGTTTATTCTGTTAATGTTCATTGAATAGCTTTATGAGTCTATTATACTCATGAATCTTATTATTAGAGATTAATATCACTATGAGCAACATAGTATAATGATTTTGTGCTAGCAGATGATATCCTGGAGACAGTTTCTTACAGTGCCGACTATTTTTTTTTCATATTTGATATTGCTGCTAATAGCTCTACTACTGCATGTATCATTGTGACTGTCGGCAATTTATAATCTTTCTAATACTTGGTGTGTACAATCTCTTTTCAATCAGATACTCTGATTTAATCGGTCAGGAGTGAATTTCTATAGCTTTCCCAGTGACTTTGGTGGGGAGATGTTATTGAGAACCACTGATGCACAACCCACACAAATTTTAAAGGGCACCCCCCAAACCATCCACCCCAGCAGGAAGACTACAGGAGGTCACGACAAATGTGTGTGCTGTGCCATCTTCAGCTTCGAGTTCTGTCTTAGAATCTAGGCACTTGGTATGGGGGACCTGGTTCTAACGGCCCTCATGAGTTAGGGGAAGCTGTGTGGAATAAACTGACTTGCAGAAGCACTTTTAAGAGGAAGAGGTGATGAAAATGTAAAGTGCCAAGAGAAAGGCCAGAGGAACAAACAGAGAAACAGTGGCCAGGCAGTTTGTCTGGTGGGAGCGACTTTGGGAGCGAAGGAGTGGCAGACAGAGACGGGAAGGGTAAGTCATCTGTGGTGGAGGACCAAGTCTGGGCCTGGTAAGTAGAAGCCCAGCTGTGGAGCGGAACTCAGGGCTCTCCACGTGTGGCCCGTTCGGAGGGATTGTGGCTGGCACACGTTTCCTCGAATTGGCCAAACCTAAGCTGAGGGAGGGCTTAAGCGATGGCTATCCCTCCTCACACGGTAACAATAAATAAAATGGCCTCCTGTTGAAATGTATTTACTGAGAAGATTAAAAACACAGTAAGGCACAAGAATGGTGCATGTCGTTTACTATAAAGAAGTCACAATTCAGATTCGGAGGGAACTCGGGTAAAGTCGGGAAGCCTAACATCAGCATAGCACATGTGAGACCATTTCAGAAGGATGCCATCCTTTCAAATAAAAGGATGTAGCCTCCAAATTCATGAGAAGAACTTGGCTTGTCGCACACCCTTACTATGGGTTCCTGACTTAACTGGATTCTTCCTGGGTATTGTATTTTCTGGAATTTTTTGCATAGCTGTCCTCCCCAGACACTGAAGTTCTACACAAGTTTACCTTTCCTCATGGCCCTGCAGAAACACCCCTGTTAGTCTACCTAATGGCGGACACCATCCTGATGGCGCTCCTGCCACTGTCTAGTGGAGGACACCATCCTGATGGCGTCCCTGCCCTACTTAATGGAGGACACCATCATGATGGTATCTCAGGTAATATAAAATGAACTGTCACATTTGGATCATTTGAGGTTAATACTAACACATCAGTGTCTTACAGTATCTCAGAGGGCCTCTGAGGTCACTAGCAATCACTGTATATATCACTAAAGATGGACAGTGTGGAAAAATAATGGCTAGGTGGTATGAATATGCCTGTGGTTGGGCAGAATATTTGTAGTTCACTTTGAACAACTGAAGGTCTCTTCTTAACAATAGAGATAGAAAATTGGGATGAGGAACATACACAAACACACACACACATGTAGACACAATTTAGAATGTGAATCTTTGAGGGTAAGGGTTCTAAGTGTAATAAATATATTCCGTAATGTGAAATGTCCAATAAATATTTTGCCATTTTATTTTACCCTGGCACCTTTCCCACTTGGGAATATGCCCTACGTAAAGATGCATAAAATGTTCACTTTGGCACACTCGTTTGCATTCATTTCTTGTTTCCCGGCATTCAGAAAAATCTACAATAGTGTCAACATAACATTCTCATTATGCTTCTCAACTTCCCCGTTCATTTACTTGGCTTTATGCGAAAATAATATTCAAAAGATGGTCCCAAAGAAAATACCTTGGGTACCAGGTACAATTGAATCTTTCTCTGAGAAGGGAGCCGGGGAAATGGACCAACTTGCAGGAGGTAGGAGCGCTTGTTTGCATACTCCTCCCTTTTCTCCATTTTTAAGAGCGTGGGACCATTTATTTATTGACCGCTTGAAATAAATTCAAACAGAAAAACTCTGTAAATGCGCTAGTCTCTGGTAAGGCCTACCTGGTGCCAATCTTTTTTGTTATTCAGGAGAGAGACTCGGCAAGCTTGAGCGCTGACTCTTAATATTTCAGAGTGTGTGTTGTTATTAGCTGAGGCCCTTTCGTCTGGGAAACAAGTAGACTATAACTCACAAGCTCACGACTCTGTCACGGTAAGTAGGCTTTGAATGTAGCCGAGGACAGGGAATCCATGATCTCCTAAGACATTGACTCTTGTGTCGCTGTGTCTAGGTGAACAGTAATATTTTATGGTTCTCTGTGAGTGGGTGGGGGAAGGAGTCCACCCTGGGCTTGGGACCTGGGGGAAGAAGATCCACTCCTGGAATATTTATTTCTTCTTCCATTTCTTTGGCTCCCCTACCCTACCACATTTTATGACCTCACATTTTTCAATGACAGCTTTATGGAGATTTAATTTACATACTCACACAACCCACCCATTTAAAATGTACAATTCAATGGTTTTAGTATATTCACAGGCATGTGCAACCACCCCTCCAGTCAATTTAGAATATTTTCATCACTTGGAAAAGAAACTCTGGACCCCCTAGGTGTTCCGGCCTAGCCCTCCAAACTCTAATTGAAGGCACGAAGAAACCCTAGCTCTCTATCTACTGAAGATTTCCCTGTCCTGGGCATAGCAGTGCACACGCCTATTGTCCAGTTAGTTTACTTTAATTCCATGTTACCTTTTGGCATCTGCAGTGGTGTGCATTGCACTTTGGATGTGTAAATAAATGTGCCCCTGCCTTTCCTCCTCACATAGCTTGTCCTCTCCTTGGGTCGGGGCCTTAGCACAGCACAAACATGGCGTGCCCCTGCCAGCAGTGCTGGTGAGGGTCTGAACTAACTGCTATTGCTTCAGAGATTTTCCTGCAGGATCATGGCATCCTCTCACCTCTCCCCTCTTCATGGAAATAGCATGCTCTAACCCGTAACCTGAGATGACTCGGTTCTTTATTTCCTGCATGGAGCCTGATTTCCTCACCTTCCCTCTGCTTCTATCCCCATTCTGTCCAATTTTCAGGAAGACGTCTTAGCAGCCTGCTGGCTTGGTTTGAAGCTGTCCTCAGCAAAAGGAGCACTCAGAACGACATTTCTCTCTAGGTCTGAGGGACACTGGTATATTGGAAGTAGGCTAGATGCTCTCACAGATTGCCACTGATCGCCAATCATCCCTTGTGTGACTCAGGGGAAAGACTTTCTCCCACTGGCACTGACTTGTTGAAACCATGGAAAATACAATCGTTTCGCTTATTAATCTATTCAAATTCCTAGGATAGCTCTAAAAGCAAAAGATACTACTGTTTCAATCATAACAAAACTTTGTAACATATATACATTGCATTATAGTCACTAAAGGAGCACACAACAAAATTGCTCTCAAAATAGGCAAATGAGGAATGTGGATATAGGGATTTTTGTTGCTGCTGCTGGTGGTCTTTTTAATTTTCTGGAGAAAACAGTGTACTATTTAAATAAGAAGCTTTGAAATGATTGACCTGATGCTATTGTGTTCTTTATGTGTGTGTTGTATGCATATGTACATATTTATGTGTGTGTGTGTGTGTGTGTGTGTGTATGTGTACATGTACATGTGTGCACAATGCATGTGGATGCCGGAGGCAGAGGTCAAATGTCAGATATCTTCCTCTACCATTCTTCGTTTACTTTTTTTTATCTTTTGGAGACAAGGTGTCTCACTGAAGCTGGAACTCACCCAGTGAGCCAGAAGAGCTGGCCACTGAGCTGAAGTGATCCCCGACTCTTCGCCTTCTCACTACCCCTCGGCTTTGAACAAGGGTGCTGCTGGATCTGAACTCAGGTCCTCATGTACTATACTGACTGACCCATCTCCCTAGCTCTCTGAAGCTTGTTGCTTTCTGAGAGTAAGTCTTAGGTGAATGCCTTTGGATTTAAAAATAAACAACCCAATACTTATATACAGTAAAAAGAAAAATCTGTCTGGGACTCACTTTTCCGGAACCAACTTAATTGATGCTAGAATAATTTTGAGGTAAAATGTCTCTTGTTCTTTTTATTTTGAGGTTAAAGAAAATCAGGCATGAATGTTTTACCCTCTCTCTGCTTGGGAATAACAATATTTCTAAGGGATATATTGAAGTACTATTTTTTTTTTTTTTGGCTAGTAACATGTCCAGTTCACAACGAGCTTTGCAGAACTCATCCAGGAACGATGAACTAGCTGTCTTCATCTACCTTTATGCTTGTACCATTGGTCAACATAAAATGCCTAACTGGGCCACAACTAACATTTAGATTGCACAATTACTGATTATAGCTGATCATAGCAATGTAAAAAAGAGAAAGCAACCCCTGCCCCAGGGTCCTTCCTCATTCCAGCCTCTGATGGGAGAATGGGTAGCTAACGAGAGAAGGGTGTAGAATTAACTGCCGACAGAAATTTGACACGAGAATGGGGCCCTTTTTCTAGTTGGCATGTGAAGGGGCTCTTTCCTCAGACTCTGGCATTTGCTCCCCACAGTTTGGGTGGTGATTGGCACCTTCTTGTGCCAATGGGAGTAACATCTGGCTTAGATGGAAACAGCTGCTCCATCTACCTTAGCTCTGAGTGTCCATGGCTTTAGCTGCTGACGTTCTCAAGCTGTTGCTGAGTCCCTAAGAACAGCGCCTTCCATTTTACCTTTTTTTTTTTAAAAAAAAATTCTGAATGAATTATTTGTGCCTTTAATCCTTAGGTTAAAAACCCAAAACCCAGAGGTACTTACTTAGCACTCCAGGGTGAAATGCATACTCATAGTCTGGTGTGTTTCAAGGATCTCATCAATGATTGTGATTGTGTTAGTGGAGAAAAGAGATTAGCTTCCCGAATATACCGATACTGGGTTATGTGCCTTTTTTGTAAAGTTCCAATGTGAGACCAAAGTGACGTCGAAGTTGGAAAGTGGAGGAAAAAGGCAAAGACCATAAGGGATATATTTAAATCATTAAAGAAAGGATTAGAATATTGAAAACACATGTCACTTTACACCAGCACTGGAAAGGAATACTCATCCAGAGAAGATGATTCAGACTATGATAGAGGAGGACTCACACTTCCACTAAGCATCCCTCTTATCACTCCAGTCAGCCAGGCATCTATCTACTTCAAATGCAGGAAACAGAACGACGGGATGAGCCTGCCTTCAATGGAGCGGCATTGTGGAAGGACCCAGACAACATTGCAGAGCAACTGTCTGCTGGAGAAAAAAAAAGCTTAGAAGCACCCAGGAGGTAGGACTTGAGCAGATGACATCACATGCAGTTGTAAAACCTGGTTGATAAGTGCTACTGTGGGCAGACATTCTGAAGAGGAGACTCTAAAAACACTCGCCAAGCTCCAGACTTAATGACCACTCCAGATGGGTGAATTTGAGCTGCTCCTGTGCAGTGCTGGCCTGCCTCTACAGCTCAGTACCCCCGGCCTCCTTTTCAGTGTGGTCCCGTGGGTTACACTACCGTGAAGCTGGGAGCTGACAAGGGGGTGGGGACACTCCAACTCTTAACAGGACTTCCCAGGACCAGAAGAGGCACTGTCCTGAGAACATGTGAGAACCCTCGAGTCCTTTCCCTTAGAGAGCTGCTACTATTGCCCCTGCCTCCTTCTCCTCTTCTTTCCCTCGGGCTCGGCGCCCTCCAGATTGCCAGTATCTCACTGATGGAAGCCAATTTCCCCCATTTGCCTGGAGACATGAGCTGATCCCATCAGCCAAGAACCAGCCAGACACGGAGAGGTTTCTCAGAGTATACCCAGTTGCCCCGGGAGTTTTGCAAAACCAAAATAACCTGGGCTAGAAAGCTGAGGAGCTTTTGTCTTTGTCTTGCACAAATCCTCATCCGTTTCAAGACAGACCAAAACACAAGGAGAATTTCATGAAAACCTGACTGTGTAAGAAGATTGTAGCCAAGAAAAAGATCTGGTGTCGTCGATAACCATGGTAGAGTCTCTAAATGTGTTTAATATAGCGCTTCATTTTTGAGAGATTTATTGTCGGGATCAATCAGGGTTGGGAACCACATGGAACAGTCACATCCGGGAGGTAGCCAACCCATCCCACCCAGGCATGCTGGAACAAAACCATAGGGGTCCACAGGGGTCCACAGTCAGCTGGGGAAGGAGACACAGAAGGATAGGAGGAAAGAGGTGGTAGCAACGGGTGCTTTGGAGACAAAATGAGGCCACGCAGAATTTCTGGACTGTTCTCTTGAAAATGAAATCTACCCCACCCCTAAACTGATTGGAACTCATTCCACTCTTGAGACTGATCTACTGAAACACAAGAAATAGCTCTCTCTCTGAAGGGAGAAGAGGAAGGTGTCAGTTTAGACGCTCCTTCATGCACTCTAATCCACAGAAGTCCACTGTTGGCTCTGGCAATTTTCTTTTCACGTCTAATACTCACGGAACACTACTCACGTACGTTCCCCAGGTCCCCCTTTCAGCTAAACTATCACCAACCCTCTTACCCGGACTACAAATGTTTATCTTAAATCACAGAAACATAAATTTCCCTCCAATTATATGGCATATTAATCACAATTATATGTCACATTAATGTTGTCTGTGTTTACTGCTGTCAAATTTCTGTGTGGCGTTTCTCGTCCCTAGCTCTACTTTCTACTTCGTTTTTCCCGTCTGTGACAGAACTCCTCAGAGTTCCAGCTGAAAGCGCGTTCCTCAAGCAGGTCTCCAGTCACTTCAAGTGAACGTGGATTTAAATCCACACCAACTAGAATTTTCCAAGGTCTCACCCTGTTTGAGGTGATATAGATTTGGCCACTACACGTTTCTGTGCCAGGGAAAAGCACTCAGTCCTAGGGAGGTTCCTTGACGGTTTAATCAATTGGGGTATTTGGATTTGGACCTCTCTCTCAGGGGGTTGGGAGGCTTCCTAGAGTGAGTAACTTGGAGACTGAAGGATCTGAAATGATTTCCCAGAGACCTTACAATGCACCTCAGTAGCACTGAAGTAAGAGTCGTTACTATTTAACTTTTTCAGTCAAATAAAATTGTTACATAGGAAAATCCACCATACTTAGAATACGATAGAAGGTGTGATTCCCCTTCTTAGACCTTGTTTCTAGCAAGCAAATTTTGGCAACTTTCATAACCTTATTTTCAGAAGCCCTTTATGGATATTAGGAAGCTACATCTGCTGTGTGTGATGAACTTATAGATTTGTAAGAAAGGGGGACATGAGTGGGGGAAGAGATAGCATTAGAGGGAAAAAAGGCATGGAAGGAGGGAGGGAGGAGGGGGAGGTGAGGAGGCCTGAAGAAAATGGTTAGTGAAGGCAAGCCAATCATAATCTGGCTGTTCCAAGCCAACCAAAGCATCTGGTCTCTTTAATTTAGTACACTTCATACTAAAAGGCCAGTTTGTTTACACTGTATATTTTGAGTTATTTCAAATATCTCTTCCAAACCATTGGGTTTCCAACTTCAGGGGAGGCTTTCACATGTGGCTGGAAAGAATTCCCACACAGTATCACATGGCATGAACGATATGGAAAGAAAGAGATCTACAGACATTTTAATGGCAGCTAACATGCCCCTGCAGACTGCTTTATTTTGCTTTTCTGAGGCCTGAAAACACCCCTACTTCAACCTTGAAATCATGCAATGGAGTCAGATTTTCTCCTCAGGTATGTGTATACAGATGCAGACTCATGGGGTCATACATGGGAGCTTGGGGGGTTTCTATGGGTGGAGCCTTTAGCTTATTCCAGGAATACCACTTAGATTGAGCAGAAACACTAAGCTGGAATACATATTTAGGAAGCTATCTACCCTTCTGGAAGGAATATTAGAGTTCATCACTCAATCCTCTGACCTTTCATGTACGTTGTCTTGGTGAGCTCACCACGGATAAGGCCTCAATTACCAATTCTTTGTAATAATTAAGCAAGGGTCTCCCAACACTGTCACCCAAGGCACCATTCCAGCAAAATTCCAGCCATGGATTTGCAAATATTTCAAAACACTTTTATTAGGCAGTCCCATGGTCACCTGCAAAACATAACTCAGCTTTTTTTTTTTTTAATGTGAACCAATCTCTCTGCAATTTCCATACATCAGGAACTGATGTCATCCCTCTCTTGATTAAAACAAACAAACAAACAAACAAACAAACAAACAAACAAACAAACAAACCCAGTGGTATAAACCTCAGGGTTTCCCCCAACAATCTCTTTTTGCCTCACAAGCCCCCTGCTGGAGAAACCTATTTGTTTAACAATATTCTTTAAATTTGTCCCTTCTTTCCCATCACAATACTCTTTCTTCATTTGATACTTGAATTACTTAAGAATTCCCTGCTTGAACAGCTCACATGTAAAACCAAAACAGTATATACCTAAGGGCAAAAGCCAGAAAAAACAAAGTATTATTAAAAAAAAAAAAAAAGACTTTGCCTACAGAAGAGCCTTGATTTGAACCCACCGACAGAAAAATGAATTCACAAGCATAGCAATTACTGAGCCGTTAGATTCCCAATGCTACTTCAAGGTAGTTTCTTACCCATTTATCTTTATTGTGGTCCAGGCTAAGCGCATGACTGGCCCTGAGCTGACCACCACAGCCTCTCCAGGGCCTTTTAATATTCAGCAGCTCTTGCCTCTCTCTTCCGATGACCAGGCGATCAGTTTATTCATCCCTGAAGCGCAGGGAGACCAGCAGAGGTTCAGGTGGAGGAACGTTTGCTCCCAGCTGGCAAGGCTCTCCAATGGGGACTGTTTGACCTCATCAGGAGCCGTAACTGCGGCAACTTATGAAGAAACAGCAAACAGCAGTGCCCATCGGGGAATGCGACTGAAAAACAGGAGGCCAGAGCTGTGTGGGGAGGGGCGGGCATGCATCAACACTTAAAGCTTCCACATGACACCTCTGAGGGCTGTGTAATTCCCACTGACGTCAATTCCAAGCCCTATTGCTGCCGGGCCACAGGAAAGAGCCTGACATGGCTTCAGAGTTGCACCCTCTCAGTCTTGTAAAAGGAGGGCTCTAGAGTGTGGTTCTCAGGCTAGCCAAACTGGCAGTGCAGGAGATTGTTCGAGATGCAAATTTAGCGGTCCTCCTCTGACAGACCTCCGGAATCATAAACTCTGGGTTCAGGCCCTCCGTGTAATTCCTATTTATGCTACACTTTGAGAGCTGCTGCTGTGACTTATAATGATCATAACTAGAGGTATGCCAATAAACACTAAAAAACATCAATTCATAAAATACACAAACAGGCTCATGAGAATTTGAATTCCATTCTTCCTCTCTGCTTCTTCCCGCTATTACTTTGATACCAAGTCTTACTATGTGACCTGGGCAGGCCTTGAACTCTAATCCTCCTGCCTTGGCTTACTAAGTACAGTATTCAGTAGGCACTGCCTTGTAGTGGGATATTTGTACACTGTGTGAAGATGTATTGCTGTAATCAAAAGCTGGACAGCCAATAGCTAGGCAGGAGGACTTCCGGGGACAGGAGGGAAGAGTAGGAGGAATCTACTCACATGAGAGATGCCAGGAGACACAGAGAAGAAACAGAAGGTGCAAGGTAGAAGAGAGGTGATGCCACATGATGAATGTAGATTAATATAAATGGGTTAATTCATGTTATAAGAGCTAGTTAGGAACAAGCCTAAGCTATAGGCTGAGTTCCCATAATTAATAAGAAGTCTCCATGTCATCTTTTGTGAGATGGCGGTCCAAAGCAAAGTCTTACTACACTGCCTGGCTCTCTATCAGTTGTCCACTGGTGCCCAGCACAGAATAAACCTCAGGAAACACAGTTGTTTAAGTGGATGGAAGGGTCTTGTATGGCAAAATTAAAAAATATTCTACCTAGCAAACGATGCCATGATGTCTCAAATTTCTTTGCTTGTTTGTGCTTTGGGGAGAATCACTGAAGTTTGGTAAACATCACACTCACCCGAGAGGCAACTTTTTGTAGTCAGAATTAATTGTGCTGCACATAGAAAAGCCACTTTTTTTCTTGTCTTAAGAGTATTGATGTGCTGGGTGGCGGTAGCTGGGCGGTGGTGGCGCACGCCTTTAATCCCAGTACTTGGGAGGCAGAGCCAGGCGGATCTCTGTGAGTTTGAGGCCAACCTGGTCTACAGAACAAGATTCAGGACAGGCACTAAAACTACACAGAGAAACCCTGTCTTGAAAAACCAAAAAAAAAAAAAAAAAAAAAAAAAAAAAAAAAAAAAAAAGAGTATTGATGCATCCTTTAGCGGATGGGGTAGAGAACCTACTAGCCATTCTCCCTCAAAATGAATGTTAAATGACTACTTCATGTTTTAATCACCCAATTGTCCTTTAAATCATCCCCACCTTCCATTTACCCATTGGTCATCATCCTGAAAGTTTTACTTCCTATTGTCCTTGACTCTGTGTTCCAAACCTGTTAGCTGAGACCTTAGTGTATGCTCCAAGGCCACCTGTTAGCTTCCCTTCTTTCTTCATGGTTGTTCTAATGCCTGTCTCTTGCAACGAAGCCACCTGAACCTCTCTGAAACGGTGACACACGATTATTTACTCCATGTTCAAAACTCTTTTTTTTTTTTTATATCATCCGCATTCATTTTTACTTTTGATTTTGAGTTAGGATCTCAGTAAGTTTTCAGTCTGCCTTTGAACTTGTTCTATCGTCAAGGAAGGCCTTGCAATTCTCCTGTTTCACCCTCTGTGGAAGCTAGGATTACAGGAGTGCTGTACCACTAGGCCAGGTCTCTTCGAAGTTCAATCTACTTGGTGCCCTTCCTCATTATTTTAACTCCGGAAATAGTGCCTTAATAATGTTGACGTACCTGTGGGTGCTTAGTTTCTGTCTCTTTATTTGAAATAAGCTGGATGTGGTCAGGAATCTTATACTCTTCAAGTAATCTCTAGTGCCATGAATGGATCTTAGAAGAATGTTGGTGCACAATAAATGTTTATCCAGTTGAAGTTTTCAAGATTATACAACAGTATAATTCAAAGTCAGTGTCTTCTAACACACAGTAGTGTGAATGTTCATTCTTCTTTGCCAAAATTACTCAGACTTTTAGCTTGAGTACTTTGAAGGCATTTCTTATGCCATATATACACACATATATATAAAATAGTCCACCTCAGTTTTGCTTTTCTTAGTCCGGTGTCTTCACATGCTGCTGGTCATGGCGGCAGCTGGCAGTTTCTCGTTCAAACTCTTAAAGAGTTTTGTATCCGGCCTGGGACAGAGGGCCTCGCTCCCGTGTGCCCCTGTCTAGCTCCAGCCTCATGGCCTGTCACTCTGCTCTGCCAGCCCCACTTATTGTCCTTTTACAAACACTCAACTCTCCCCACCCTCACTGGGTTGCGATATTCCCACGTGTCTTCACTTTACAGCTACTCTCTAGACTCAGGCCAAACGCCTTCTCCTGGACGGAGCCTTCTTGGACCACATGCCCATCACCCATTGTGTAGTGGATGCTGCTCTGTGGTGATATTGTGTTCCCCAAAATATTGTGCACCCTAATAAATTTATCTGGGGTCAGAGAACAGAATAGCCACTAGACATAGAGGCCAGAAAATGGTGGCACACATGCTTTTAATCCTAGCATTCCAGAGGCAGAGATCCATGCGGATCTCTGTGAGTTCAAAGCCACACTGGAAACGGGCAGGCATGGTAACAAGAGCCTTTAATCCTAGGAAGTGATGGCAGGAAGCAGAAAAGTATTTAAGGCGTGAGGATGAGGAACTAGATCCTGGTTAAACTTTTAGGCTTTTGAGCAGCTCAGTTCAGCTGAGAGGCATCCAGTCTGAGGAAACAGGATCGGCTGAGGAATTGGCGAGGCGGTTGCTGTGGCTTCTCTGATCTTCTAGCGTTCACCCCAATACCTGGCTTCAGGTTTGATTTTATTAATAAGACCTTCTAACAATTCGTGCAACACTGATCCTCTGTGCTGTGCTCCATCCTGGCATTTATCACCACATGCTACTTCTCCTTTCCATTAGAGCGCCTTAAAGACAGGACCCTCTCCTCTTCTCATCCCTCCCCTCCCCTCCCTCTTCCCCCTCCCCACCCCTCTCCTCCCATCCCCAATTTTCCCTTCCCTTCTCTCTCCTCCTTCCCCTCACTCCCCTTCTTTTCTTGAGACAGGGTCTTCACTACATAGCCTAGCTGGCTCTAAATTTGCAATCCTTCTCCTCCAGCCAAGGGCTGAGATCACAGGCCTGAACCGCCACGCCTGGCTGACAGGAGCCATTTCTTATTAATGTTTGTAAACACGGCACTTAGTTCTTCTCCTAGCATATAACAGCTGCTGAACAAATGTTTATTGAGCAGAGACACGAACACATTAAAAATTAAGGTCCTAGTCCTTCCAAAGGCTGTTCCCGAGGACGACAGTTGGATAGGTCTCCATGACAAATAGGAACCCACAGAACCAAAAAAAAAAAAAAAAAAAAAAAGTCTCGGAAGTAGAGATCAAACGCGTCACACAAGTGAGAAATGAATTCATGTCTTCCTACAGATGTCAACTTCAACCAAACCATTTGGAAAACCCATAGAAACCGAGAATCTCTTTTCGTGCTGCTAATTCCTTCTGTTCATGTTTCCATGCTTTCCTTGGTCCTGGAGGAAGACGTGTTGAAAGGAAAGGCCCCGAAGGCCATTTTGGGGGACATGAAAACTTAAGCAGGAGAAGAAAGGATAAGAAATCGTCTCTGAAAATGTTCGTTCTCATTGCCAAGCTTTTAGCCCCTAGAGATTCAGTGATGGGGTTCGGGAGACTTGTGGGAGATTGGAGAACATGTAACTTTGGGGGCTTCTTCAAACTGAACATAAATTCTAAGAAATTGAAAGTTTATCTTCTCAAATTAATGGAAAAAGTCTGGAATTTGATTTTGTGCTCTGTTCTCTAGGGACTCAGGGACCCAAGGGGTAGGGGAGGGGGGCTATTTGCTCAGCTTGAGAACATCATGCTAAACACATGGAGATTTATTTCTTCGTTGTGCCCCGCCCCCATCATTATGGTGTTAAAATCTGGGGAACTGCAGGTGGGTGGCTGGTTAGATCCGGTTCCCAGACCCTGCTGCTCTCTAATTGTCCTTGTTTTATTTATATTCTGACATTCGGAGTGATTTTCCCATGCTTATGTGTGATACATCTCAATCTAGTGGGGGGCAGGGAACCCACCCTTCAATTCTCACACTCTTTGCCAGTGAGCAAGGGCTGAGATGTCCCAAGGGAGTATGGCGTTAAGGAGAGTGTTTTTTTGGTCACCAGAGCAGCTGGAAGCCAGGCTCTCTGAGAAATCCCTGCAAAAAGATGGAGGTTGTCTTTCTTTTTTGTCTCTTCACCCGAATGGCCTATTACTGAGCTGTGACTTCTGGCTGCCGAAGTCGAGATTTAGCCCTAGACGATGATGGCAACCCTCAAACTTTGAAATACTTGGGAAATTCTGGTGGGTAAATAAATCCCCAGCCTTTCAGTCGTTGGCGTCTGAGGAATGGCTGTTTCCAGCACATCCCAGTCCTGTAGAACTCTGCAGGGATGCCGAGGTTCTGTGCTGTGAGGCACCACACTTGTCTGCCATATTACTGAGCTACTGAAATATGAGTCAGTGCCACACAGGAACCGAGAATTTAATTTTCTTCAGTTTTCATTCATTTAAACCCAAACACACATGAATAGTAATTGCTCTATCAAGTAGTGCAGCTTAAAGATATGATCTTAATGTGTAAAGCAGATGTATATCGAGTGTACAAAGTAACAAGTTAAAAGCCAGGACAAGAAGTCAGAGTATTTCCAAGCCTGATAGAAATTATCTAATCATTTAAGAGTTTTTCAGTCTCCTGGTTAGACATCAACCTGACTGGTATGGATCCCATTGACATACATTTTTATGTGTGTCCATTCAGACACATCTGAAAAGAACTTTTCTGGGTCCTAGGATTTTGTACTTTTCTGTTTTTATTTAAAATAAATCCAATAAATGCTTATGGACTTAAAACGTTTGATATTATTGCTTAAAATGTATATGGACCCTTCTAAGCATAAACTCTGCTATCCTTATTGTATTATCTACATTGCCCAAAGAAGTGTATTTGAAATTGGGGTAAGTTTGGAGACATCAGTTGCTAATTAAAAACACAGAGCCTTCCTTTTTTTTTTTTATGTACCAGCTCTTTTTTTTTTCCTTTCAAGATATTTATAATTTTTTTTATGAGCATTTGCATTCTAAGACAGTCTTGTGGTATCACCATATGCCTGGAGCCAAGATCCTCAGATATCAAAGCTTTCTTTGATATTGAGCTATCTATGTCAGGAGTTAATGATGTGGGGAATGAGGCAATGTGTGGTCACCAAAGTTGTAAGGTAAGCATTCTTATCCATTTTTCTTAATTCAGATAGGCTGTGATTGATGTCTGGTCTTAGGTAACTATTGAAAAGACACTCCAAGAATACAGTTATCCACAAAGCATCTTTTTAAAGAGGAGCATAGCTCGTATTCAGCCTTCCCTGACATCAGATTCTTTCTCTGACAAGCTCTCCTTCGAAATACAGTGAAAGGTAATATCTTGGTATCTGATTGACAACTCTCAGATGAGCATTTTTTCAGGAGAGGATCACGTGCCACTGGTAAGACGTCAGCTTCATGTGATCTCTCTCTCTCTCTTCAGTTCATCACCTGGCACCCTTGAGCATGCCGCTCACATGAAGCTTGGGACCAGCTCACATTCAACCGAGCTGAACATTCCATCCAGTGGCTAACCTCACTTAACCCTTGGATGAGATTAGAATCAAGAAGCCGGGCCAGGTTTGAATTAGCAATGGATGACTCCATTGGGTTTTGATGATCATGGAAACCTATGTGCCAGACAGAAACTTCAGACACACTCATGTTCACTTCAGCTAACAACAAAATGAAACCGTCCATACTTTTGAATCATAAAAATACAGACTGGTAGAGCCTTCTCAGCAAACAAAGGCACAGAAATATCACAGAGTTTCACAATCATTTTCAAAATCTACTTATAAATTTTAGGTCTTTGGGAAGACCTAAAGCTTTAGTAGGAATTAAAATACTACCTCATCTGGGTGTTGGGAGTCGAACCTGACTCCTCAGAAGAGCAGCCAGTGCTCTTCTTAACTATTGAGCCATCTCTCCAGCTCTTGTGATTTTAAGTTTTAGCTAAGCATTACCAGACTTACCATAACTCAAAGTACTTTCCTTTCTCAATACTATTGCAACCCCAGACACACCCACCACCAGAAATTACTTTCAACGGATTCAGATTTCTATTGCTGTATTGGCTTTCTTGTTTGTAAGTAACATATTTATTCAAATTGCCATTTTTTTCCCATTATGATACCTAAAGACTAGGAATTTGTACTTTACATGACCTTTCTTTATACCTTTCCCTAATCCCATATTTTCTGACACCCAATTACTATAATTTTGAGTTAGTCCTAAATTCATGATGATATTCTTAATATCTCAAAACCGAGCTATATTGTTATAGTTGTATTTTCCTTCCTCCTGATGCATAATTTCACTTTTATTTCCTTATTTATTTTTTATTTTTTGTGTGTCTGATGTTACATTAAGCACAACGATGCTGTCCAACCTAACAGATTTGAAGATTGTTTTCTCATGTTCCTTCTGCTTACAGACCTAAATCTCTGTCATTGTTGTTCTGGCCACTCTTCCTCCTTCTTTCTCTTCAATGTTAAATTCTGTTTTTCACCTTCTCTCCCATCCTTTTACTCTCCTTTTTCTTCTAGTCCATTTTCGGAGGGACACAGCTTCTAGATGATTCCAGACAATAGATAGGAGAGAGGAGTTGACAGAATGCCTGTGTGTGGTTTATCCCACGTTCACTCATCTTGGGGATGGACAGTGATCTGAGCATTTTGTCTGGGGTTCATCAAGTGAAAACGCCTCCAGGTCATTTTTTTCTGGGTGGCTAGAGAGAAGCAATTCAGGAACTCACATTTCACACACTACCTTCATCTCAGTGACCTCAGAATGGTGTCTCCATCTGCACCGGCTGGTTCTGTGTGTCAACTTGTCACAAGCTAGCATCATTAGAGAGGAAGGAGTCTCAGTTGAGGAAATGCCTCCATGAAACTCAGCTGTTAAGGTATTTTCTCAATTAGTGAATGGGGGAGGCTCCAGCCCATGGTGGGTGTGCCATCCCTGGGCTGGTGGTCTTGGATTCTATAAGAAAGCAGGCTGAGCAAGCTGTGGGAAGCAAGTCAATAAGCAGCATTCCTCCATGGCCTTTGAATTCTGCCTCCAGGATCCTGCCCTGTTTGAGATCCTGTCCTGACTTCCTCCGATGATGAACTGCAATGTGGAAGTGTAAGCCAAATAAACCCTTTCCTCCCCAACCTGCTTTTTGGTCACGGTGTTTTATCGCAGCAATAGAAACCCTAACTAAGACACCTTCCTTATTTTGATCTCTGCATAGTCCTTTGTCCAGAACTTCTCTGGCTCACTCTCCTTCGAGAACAAACATTTCTGTCAAGGTAGAAGAGCAGTTTTCTTGGAGGAATGTGGTAGGAGAAGAGATCTAGATGTATCAAGCAGTTTTCCCACCTCCATGGATACCTTCCTTAACAGCCCTTGCTGCCCTCTGTGTCTGTGACTTTCTAAGGACTGAATAGAAATCAGCTGCCTTGGTCAAGGCTTCTCCTGTGTCCAGGAAGTTGGCGGTTCACAGAAGTAAGCAGAACTCAGTCATTTCTGCCTTCCCTCCCTCCAAATGTACCTTTGTTCCATGGTATCTCCCTTTTCATCCTTTGATCTTGTGGCTTTATTCGTTTTTTTTTTTTTTTTTTGGCTACTTGTCCTGGGCTTTGCAAACAAACAGGTACTTTCAACCTTCCATATTTATCTGCCCCCTTAACAGTAAAGACCAATGTATCACCACTGCATTGATGCAGGAACTGGAATGCAAAGACTAAGATACATGACCAGCATCCTAGACAAAGGCGTGATGTAGTTGGTACTACAGTTTGCTTTCCTTGCCTCTGAACAGCCTTGCCTCCTCTGAGGTAGCATCCTATAAGAACTTGTTATGTCCCCTAGGTAATTCTTCTCCAAGGTAAGAACCACACTCAGAGATCACTCAAATGAGAGGTGTAGCACACAGAGGAGAGGATAAGTAGAGAGAAAAGACGAAGTCAAGCCATGAAGACTGGTATCAAATGGCGTATGCATGGTAGGAGCCCTAAATGGCAATGTATAGTCACCCCTTACCCGGAATGAGAGTGCATGTTTGTTTGTTTATGATAAGGTCTGAATCTGGAGCTCATTGACTGGCTCTCTTGGCTGGCAGTCAGTCCCCCCCAAGACCCTTCTGTCTTTGTCTCCCAATGTTGGGATTGCAAGCGTGTGCCACGACACCCAGGTCTTGATGTGAGTGCTGAGGACCTGAACTCACATCCTTATGCTCACCCTTTGTCACTTCTGAGCTACAGGATGGTGTTTTTAAATGATAAAGCATCACCATGGCAAATCTGAACACCCAAACCCCAGAAAGGGGCATTAAATATAGCACAGCGCTGATCCCGGGGAGGCCGGGCAAGAGGTAAAGAAGCATCATGTCCTTGAGTGTGTCACAGCCACCGTGACATCTCTAACATCCTTAAACCATCTCATTCAATATGTACCAAGAGAAGTCATCACCAGTCTTGGGCAATACCATTTATCGTGCTTTGCTTTTATTGCGAGAAGCTGCTGCCGGGTAAGACTTGGCCTAACACGTTTAAATCTTCAAATGTTAGTAAGAATTAATATCATCTTCTAGATGTCAGAGAGGATAAGGATAATTTTGTGGATTCCATTTTCCTTTGATACTCTCCACAATTCCAGCTTAACAGCATCAGAAACATACACTCCCATGATAATTAAATAAAAGCACTTGGGAGAGAGAAAAAGAGCCAGAGACTGAGTGAGGCTGAGGCGGGAAAGCATCAATGTCATTGACAAAAGTCCTGCTGGAACTGGCCAAGTTGATTTAGAACTTTTCCCTCATCGGAGTTAACAAAGAAATGATTTTGTAGAGAGGAAAGAAGTCTTGCTCTGTCCAAATTCCCCTTCATGCCAGGAATGACATGGGAATGAACTCTCCACTGAGGAATGAAGACCAAGAGTTGTTATTTTTCTCAGAGATGGAGTTTCTGGAGAACTTTCGTTTATCCCTGCTTTGCATTTTACTTTCACAGTGAGTTTTCATGAAGTGTGCTGATATTCTCAGCAGGGTGAGATACGTATCTGAAATGGTGCATATCACCACACTGGCCATTTATAATTTGATATATTTTGATAGTGTAATATAGATTTTTGCTATATGTGTATGGAATGTGTATGGAAAAATGTGGTCTGGACCATCATCATGTCAGAATGTAGCTTATTTGGAGATGTGGTCGTTCTATGATAAAGCAGGTGGCCATCTAAAAGCCAAGAGAGGCCACAGGGAGAGCTGAGCTGAAGTCACCTTGAACTTCAACTCTAAGCTCCTAGAATGGCAAGAAGACAAAATGCTCAGCAGTCTATGGTATTTTGTTACGGTATCCCCAGATATTACCCAGAATATTACCATAGATACTTTTTAATCCTGTGACCAAGGAAATAAAATGTTCACATGAATCCAACTACATTCCTTAAACAAAAATATAAACAAAAACAGAAAGAAAGGGGAGAGAGAGAGAGAGAGCCTTCACTACCTGTAATATCAGGACCTACCATTTGCATGGCACCTAGACACTCCTGGACATATACTTACAGTTGATGTTACTGTCCCGTTTACATTATTCACATGCAACGCCTTGGTTGTGGCCACTAGATGTAGTGTGATTAAGGTACACAAAGGTCACCTGCACTTTGAAATCACCAACACTTTCAGTAGAGAATGCCACAAAGAAGGAAGAGCTAACCATGTTCTTATAGCAGACTGACCACAGTAAAATGTACCCACAGGGAGAGTTTCTCATTAAAAAAAAAAAAAGGACATGTGGAGTGGTTCTTAGCTGTTCTCCCCCACGATGCACAGGTGAGCCAGTAACAGCCACATGATCAGCTCCAGCAAGAGCCGCTGACAAGGCTCAGAGCTAAAAAACAGACACCTGACCCGTGTCTGTTGTCAGGACAGTATCCACCATGGCAACCAGGCTGCCTTCCTTCTCCCAGGCTGGCCTCCAGCTCAACTGGAGCCAGGCAAGAAAGTCAGGCTTCTAAATATCAACAGCATTACCCTGTCAAAACCTCTCCTGTGACCTTTCTCAGAAAAGGAAACGCAATGACAGTTTGGAAGCTGGCCAGGCCATCCATGTCCAGAACTAACTGTCAGTGGTCCAGTGCCTTTCTGAAACACTGTGTCCTGCACTGTGCACAGTCTCTTCAAAGGGTCACAGAGCGCCATACACCTCATGTGAAACTGATTAAGGTCAAGTACAGTAATTAGAAGACTTTCCTAGGAGTGGTAGAAAAACAGACGGCAAAATGAAAAAGTCAGCTGATGCTATGAGCTGACCTCTTCCTAGCTGTTTCCTTATGACCACGTCCTGTTTGCTTCCATCCCGTCACCAATGACAACCTTGACCTCTTTCTTCTTCCTTGTCCCTTCCCTCCTCCCTGATCTATTTTCTGTTTCCCCATCCAGACTGCAGGCTTTCTGGAGAGAGGAACTGTATGTGGTGTATTCACCAGGGTATATTCAAAACCAGTTACAAGGCCTGTTTCATAATAGAGTATATCTATATTCTCCTCTGTGTGTGTGTGTGTGTGTGTGTGTGTGTGTGTGTGTGTGTGTGTGTGTCTGTCTGTCTGTCTGTCTCCTTCTCTGTAGAATGTGTAACTGAACAAAAAAAAAGTCAGTGGCATCAAAGACAGAAGTGAAAAGACATAGGGTTCTTACTGCGCTATACTTCTTGTGGTAGGCTCACTTCATTTACTCCTTACATGATGTGTGTGTCCATGTGGGTGTGTGTACATGGGTGTGCATATGCATGTGGATGCCAGGGCTTGATCTTGGGTTTCATTCCTGAGGAGGTGCTGCCCACTTTGTTTTTTGAGATAGGGTCTCCCACTAGGGTTTACTGATTTGGCCAATGCACCCCAGGGACCCACCTGTCTACAAATTTCCAGCAGTCTGCTCTGAGAACACAGTTGACTTTCCTTCTTTCTGACATTTTCTACTGAAAGCGTTTTGATGGCGTGCCTGGGTTGGTGGTGTCCACAGGGTTTCCCACACTGAAGTCAGCCTGGTATTTCACAGTTCTGGAACCCTTTTGTCACTTTAATAATCCCATAATTAGGCTTTCACATGGATAGTATAAAAGAGATAGTATAAAAGAGATACACCCAGCATGTATGTCTAAGAGCCTTTATTAATAGAAATGTACCACCAAGCATGGCTTTAAAAAACAAAAAACAAACAAACAAAAAATAGGTTAAGGTCTTTAAGCTTGTGTGGCAAGGTCTTTACTGACTGAATCATGTCCCCAAACTCCCTTAAATGACATCATTTAAGTATCATTTTACCAATGAGACTCAGAGAAGTCCAATTTTTAGGGGTTTGTGAAATTTTTGCACAGTGAACTATCTCTATCCCCCTTTCTAAGACTCTAAAATGAAAATCGTGAATACCTTGGAATTAACCCTAATTGTGTTTTTAAATCTACTTAACTTTTTTTGGTGTGTGTGTGCATTTGTGGTGCTAGGGTTCAACCTCAAGGCCCTGGGAATGCCAGGCAAGCACTTAACTACTGAACTCCACTCCCTTACCCGACCTCTCTGTTGCTTTAGTGGTTCTCAACTTTATGCAATGCTGAGGTGAAGGCTGAGGTTGGCCGAAGAAACTACCCAGCCAAGCTACAAAGCAGTCTCTGTAATTTTGTTTTCACTGCTTATTCCAATATATTTATTAGGTTGTTAAACTGAACCATCCTGACTGGTCCCAGCCAAGTTTCTTATGATGTCCATGGCACATTAACTTTGCAGTATAGTAAAACATGTCGATGGTCTTAGGTGAGTGCTTGAAGCTACCATACAGATGAGCAAGTCAAGAGTGGGGGTTGAAGGTTCAAGGAGGTCTTTTCCAAACCTCTATGGTTTGGAAATGGAGCTATAAACCTCCTGGGGTCAAAGCTCTGATGAGATTCCTGGAGTGTCCCAGTCCAGGCGTGGGTTTGGAATACTTGGGAAATGGCCGACCACAGGGATCTCAGGGCTCCTCATTCTGGCTTGGTTTGGAAGTGCTGAGCTGGATGAAAAGCAGGACGCTTGAGGGCCTGGTGGAGACTTTTACAAACCTCAATAGGAATTCCAATTGTTCGTTTTGGGCAACAGTTTGGGTTTGATCCCTATGTAAGTCCAAATAACTTGTTTTCTACTGACTTTGGATTTTCTTTCATTCTGACCTTTAGGACTCAAGGATTACCATCATGCAGGGAAGTCAAACCATGTGCTAATTTAGGTTGATGATACAATAAAGGAAATCATAGAACAATCCTCAGTGATCAGTGTGCATTTTACTAACATGGAGTATACAGAAAGTTCTTTTTCAAGAAAAAAATCAGGGATAAATACAAGTCTAAAATGTTGTTCTGCACCAGTCAATTATTGATATTTTTAAAAAAGCTAGCTCAAGTTCACTTACATTTTTTCTCTCTCAAAAATGTCACCCAGGAGATCTGATTTGCAGTATTGATTACTGGACATTAATATCATCATATGAACTATGAAAAAATGTAGGTCTGGATGCAAATGGGATAGATATATAGGGAGAGACACAATCTGATTAGGTACTATTGTAAAATCACAACCATCTTGCCTTGGGACAGCCATCTCTTCTGCCTCAAGGAGATTCAAATGTGATGGTCTTTCCTATTCAAAAGAGATTTAAGGGCTCAATCCACTTTTATTTATATTCTTCATATCACACCAAACTTATTCTTACTAATTGGTTTTAGCTGTTCCTTACATTCATTTTTAAGCCATGCTTCTGGTCTTTTAGGCTTTCATTCCTTTAAATATAGTGTGATGGGCTGGTGAGATGGCTCAGTGGTTTAAGACACTTTCTAAGAAGCTTGGCGACTTGAGTCTAACTCCTAGAACTCACATGGTAGAATAAGAAAATGGACTTCTGTAAGTTGTTCCCTGACCTACTTACACCACAACCCCCCCCATTAAATAAATGAATTACTTAATAAGTAAATAAAATATAAATGTGTGTCTTAGTCACCTTTCTGTTGCTGCGACAAAGCACCAGGACCAAGGTAATTTACAGAAGAAAGCATTTAGTGGGGGTTTACAGTTTCAGAGGTGGGTCCGCATCCATCACAGTGGAGAACTTGGCAGCAGGCAGGCAGGCATGGTGCTGGAGCAGTAGCCCAGAGCTTATCTATCATCCACAAATACTATGAGGCAGAGGGAGCTAAGTGGGAATGGCTTAGGCTTTTGAAACCCTATAACACATCCCCAGTGACACACCTCCTCCAACAAGGCCACACCTCCTGATCCTTCCCCAACAGTTCTACCAACTGGGGACCAAGCAATAAAATATATGGTCTTATGGGGGGCATTCTCATTTAAACTACCACAGTGTGTATATTAGATTGGTGGCTTTTTTTTGTTTAGCACCTTTTATCTTTATACTCAGAAAGAGTTGACCTATAGGGCACTTTCTAGATTTTGGTACTTATTGGTTTAATATCTTTTAAGTTAGAAGATATTCTATCCATATTTTCTTTTTGATTGGCTTTTCGAATAATACCTTTTATTTGAAGTTAGCTCAGAGATAGGTGGGTGGGCAGATAAATGTAGACGGAAAAAGATATACTACCTCTTTAGTTGATCTTTTAAAGTTAATTAATTGGTTTTGAAACAGAATCTCACTATGTAGTGCTGTGGGATGGTCTGTATGTCAAATGCTCTGATTGGTCAATAAATAAAACACTGATTGGCCAGTGGCCAGGCAGGAAGTATAGGCAGGACTAACAGAGAGGAGAATTGAGAGAACAGGAAGGTGGAAGGAGATACCTCCAGCCTTCGCCATGACAAGTAGCATGTGAAGATGCCAGTAAGCCACGAGCCATGTGGCAAGGATATAAGAACAGTTAGCAAGAAGCCTGCCATGGCCATACAGTTTATAAGCACTATAAGTCTCTGTGTTTACTTGGTTGGGTCTGAGCAGCTGTGGGACTGGTGGATGACAGAGATTTGTCCTGACTGTGGGTCAGGCAGGAAAACTCTAGCTACAATGTAGCGCCTACTGGCCCAATTTCTCTGTGTAGACTGGGCTGGTCTCAGACTCACAGAGATCTGCCTGCCTCTGCCTCTTGAATGCTGGGATTAGAGGGGTGCGCCACTGTACCCCACTAATTTTATTTATTTATTTATTTATTTATTTATTTATTTATTTATTTATTTATTTATTTATTTATTTATGTGCACCTGCACCCATGTGCCTGTTTGTATGTGCACCTCATGTGTGCAGGTGCCCCCAGAATCCCGAAGAAGGTAATGGGTCCCCTAGACAGAGAGCTATGGTTGTGAGCCCCGCAATGTGGATGCTGGGAACTGAACCTGGCTCTTTTGTGAGAACAGCAAGTGCCCTCAACCATGTAGCTGCCCTCCAGTCCTATAGTTGACCATTTAAGTTTCTTACTTACTGCTCAATTTTTATATACTCGTTTTTAGGATTTTTTTAAAATCAGGACTGTTAATCTTTGAGTTCTTTCTTGGTGATTTTTTTTTTTTTTTTGGTTTTTCGAGACAGGGTTTCTCTGTGTAGCTTTGCGCCTTTCCTGGAACTCACTTGGTAGCCCAGGCTGGCCTCGAACTCACAAAGATCCGCCTGCCTCTGCCTCCCGAGTGCTGGGATTAAAGGCGTGCGCCACCAACGCCCGGCTCTTGGTGATTTTTTTAAACATAGAAATAAAAAAAAAATGAAGGCTGGGGAATGCTAGTTCAGTGGGAGATCAGGGACGTACCATACAGGGGACCCTGGTTCAATCCCCATTACTGGGGTGAAGGCAGGGGAGAGCAAGAGAACAAATAAACAAAACGAAAGATAATTTTTTCATATTTTTATAACTGCATGCTATAGAACTAAGTCTTCCAAAATGCTGGAAATGACTCTTGAAAGACTGAGTTTTTTTTTTTTTTTTAACTGATTACTCATTTTTACCATTTGTGACAGATAATACATTTCTAGTTGTTGCCTTGAATGCTTACAAAGCTGCACGTTTCTTTCTTTCTTTCTTTTTTTTTTTAAGTCAGGCGTGTGTGGCGGGGGAGCATAGTGACACACCCTTTTTTTTTTTTTTTAAAGATTTTATTTATTTATGATGTATACATCATGTTTGCCTGCAGGCCAGATGAGGGCACCAGATCTCATTACAGATGGTTGTGAGCCACCATGTGGTTGCTGGGAATTGAACTCAGGACCTCTGGAAGAACAGTCAGTGCTCTTAACCTCTGAGCTATCTCTCCAGCCCAAGCTGCACGTTTCTATTAAACATTTAAATTGTATCAGACTTGCATTTCTGAGGTGGTTTTGAACTGCAGCTTCCTTTAAGGGCCGACCTTGAGGGAAGACCTCAGGATTCTCTGTCTGGGGACACACTACTGTCTCTCTCTGCCCTCTGCTTCCAGCTTCTGTGTCTTAGAGGGCACCAACATGCACATTGGTTTTTCCAGTTCCTTCACAACTGCTTTGCCTTGGCTGTGTAACTTCCTGGGGTCGGGGGCAACTAAGGACTGCACGCCTCTTAGGGTTAAAATCACGAACAAACTTTCCCATCAGAATGCATTTCAATTTTTCTCTCTTGAGAAAAAAAATAAAAGAACTATAAATGAGTTCCTTTATTCCTTGGATCATTGTCTGCTACCCTGGCCCTTCCCGACCTCCTCTTTTCATTGGCTCTAAAGGGAAGCGTGTGTTCCACTCATTTCAAAGGAATGCCTGCTATTTGGCAGTTGAATATGCAAACTCCAATTAGTGGTCCACAAGGTGTTGTAAACAAAACAAAACAGGGCCCTGTGTGGGGGAAATATTTGGCAGCTGCCTTCCAGTAACTTGAAAAATACCTTCCTTGCTTGGACATGAAGCCACATCCCAACTGATGTGACCAGAAGGTCAAGACCAATCACACCTATAATAAGTGAAATGGAATTCCAAACCAAACTAAACAAAGAGTTAAAAAACATTTGCAAAGCCAGGGAGGTGGCTTGGTTTGTAAATTGCTCGCTGTGTAAGTGTTAGGCCCTGAGTGTGCATCCATGTACAAAGCTGGGCGTGCTGGAGGGCACATGTCTGCCCTGGGGAGGCAGAGACGAGAGGATCCTAAGGGCTTGCAGGCCAGTCAGTCTAGCCAGAGTGGCAAGCCTATCTCAAAACATAAGGTGGAAAGAGGATGAGAGGGACATCTAACATTGTCTTCCGACCTCTACAAGCACAGGACCCATGTGTATGTGTATAGACAGACAGACACACACAGACACACACACACACACACACATCGGACACACACACACACACACACACACACACACACACACTTTTTAAAGAAAGATAAGCGAGTCATGAACTCTAGGTGTGCTTCATGTATACTGTCTCTTACATGTTGCTATTCAAGTTTTAATGATCATGTCCTCTATGGTTTTAGCTTTCAGAATTTAAACATTTTTTTTTTTCACTTCTCATTCATGCACTCCCAGGCTCTGGGTGTCAGGTCCTCATAAGGGCTAGTGAGATGAGGTTGAGAGTGCTGAGAACCAACACTGAAATGAAAATCGATTGGTCAGGTCTGTCTTAGACCTGGGATTCACTTTGGGGGAGGGGGGGCGACACATTCGTAATATTCTGCCGTAAAGAAAGGTGAATGTGAAAGTTTTGCACATGTCCCTCTCTCTGTTACGTAGAACGTTTCTATAAATGAGGAAGAAAGACATAGACCCTCTTGTGAGGCAATTTTGATGGATTAAAAAGTGGTGTCCAACAGGAAACACACACCTCGGAAGTCCTTGACAGAAATGTGACCAGAATTTCTCTTTGTCTATTACACGTTTGTGTTCTGTCTCCCATCTCTTTTGCTTTGGTTGCTAAGTGACGTTGTGTAACTTTTTTTAAAGGAATTTTTATCATGGTATTTTATATAACAGAATATATCCATATCTCATGAATTAAAAATATTCCTTTTTACTTTAGGTATATGTTTCCATAGCTGGTTCGCATCTGCCTAGTAGACATAGTCTTTGTCACTCATGTTGTATCTCATTCATTAATTTGCCCAAAGTGTCATATTCTCTAAGGGCTTTAAATGCCTCATAATTTCTGGACATTGTCAGAAGATGCATTATGAAAAGCAACAAGTTTTGACTTCTGTTCAGGACTGAGAGGAGAAGCTTCCCACCTCTTCCGCTTACTCTGGGGCCTTGACTACAGAATGGTCAAGGTCCCTGATGCAAAGGTAGAGATGACCATATAAGACGCTTGAGGAAGGGGCAAAGATGGACCAAGGGGATAATCAAACAAGACTCACTCTGGGACACACAAACTTATAGAGAAAAGTGGTCTCTCTGAAGCAGACCCCCCTGTGACAGTACTGGGGGACTGCCCAAGTGATCAGTTACTGACTCCTTGGCCTCAGGGTGAGTTGTCTCTAGGCTGGCACTCTATTAGTAGAGAGCTTCTAGATTTCTGAACAGAAAACCAAAATGCTTAGTTTTTCATTCTTCCTACACAGAAAGCAATTCTAAGTAATATGGTTTACTCTTTTTCTTCTAGATGTTTGTTGGACCTCTTTATGCTGTTCCCTTACAGGTGCAGTATGAATTCTTCAGCTGGACCTTCAGAGAAATCCCAACTAATGGTAGTCTTTGTTTGTACTGCAGAACAAATCCAAGAGTGAGAAGCTACTCATGTTAGAAGTGTTGGCTACTTTGATTTTTTTTTTTAATCATTTGTTAATAGGATCCAGAACCAGATGATATCCCACACAATGGATTACAAAGGAATTATTATTGATATTGTCATGCCTTTTGTTTTTGAGACAGGACCTTACTCTGTTGTGCAGGCTGGCCTAGAATTCACTGTACAGTTCAGGTCGACCTTTAACTCGGGCCAATCATTCTGTGTCAGCCTCTGAGGTGCTGGGATTATGAATGTGAGCCATCAAGCCTGGCTGTCATTTGACATGATTAACAAAACAAGCTCATGAATAGTGGAGGGTCATTTGTTATCCAGCTGGGAGACGACAGGAGCTATACAAAAATCATTACAGTATAGATAAAAGGCTAAAGAAAAATGTTATTATGGATGTGTGCGGGACCTGCCTCTTCCTGGGATGTTAAGAAAGCCTTTAGAGAGGTGGAATTGGGTCAATCCTTCAAATATAAGGAATTTTGGAAATGAGAGAGGTGGGTATAAGCACAGATATTTGGGGGGAAACTGAATAAATGTTTAGAGGCAGGAAGTAAGGGAGATTGTGTTAAACTATACTGTTACCTTTGCCTGGAGGGAAAGTGAGACAGAGAAGTGGAAGGTGGGGAGGTTCCCGTCTGGCATGGATGCCAGGTTAGTGGGGGGCTGCTAAATGAGTCAAGAAGAACACAGAGCAGGGCTCTGCCTTGGGGAGAACAACCGTGTTTAGAGGGTTCTTCTTTACACATCATTGGAGGAAAAGACTCCTGTGGACTAGGTATGAAGTGAGAAGGTCCTGGCCTACCAGGGTAGTGGGGAAAATGAGCAAGATAGCTGGAGGAAGTACACTGAGGATGTACAGCTATTTTGTTGGGTGTGATATTTGTGGTTTGTCTTTAAATGGAAAGCATCCAACAGTAGTTTTAGAGTAGTGTGTAGCAATGAGCTTTTATTTTTGGCTCCTAGCCCAATTCCTCATGAGTCAGGTTCCCATGCTGTTCCATCAGGTAAGCTCTGCTGGGTCATGAGGGTCACTGGTGTGTTTCTTCAAGTCCTTGCATTAGGGCTTTTCCTGTCTAAAGGGTAGAAGTCTTTCATGCACATCATTCTCTCAGTCTTGTTTTGGAGGCAGGGTAGCGCATGCATCTCATGTACAGAAAGCTGACTCAAGATGAAGACAAATGTCCTTTCGCTCTTCATTTTTGTCCATCCGTTTGCCTCGCTTTTGACCCGGGGATATTGAGCAGCCAAAGCGGTCACAGGAGATCTAATCTACATGCTATGTATCATTCCTTGCATCCTCTCTCATCTGTTCTGCCTCACAAGGACTCACACCGGATGGCTTGGCATCGGTGTGGAGCCAGTTATCAGTGGAATCTGGGGTGCAGAAACTACTTAGGTGGAGTATGGAGAACATTTTGGCCTGAAGGTCTGAGGCTAGGCCTTCGCTAGCCATTGGAAGAGGAAATAATGAGGGGCAGTTGAGTAGAGCTGGGCCCGGGATCTCCCAGGAAACCACAGCTACCGTCTTCATTTCTACATAGGCATTCTCTCTTGGTTACCTGGTGACTTGCTGGTCCTCTCAAAACTTCCTAGCTTACAGTATTAGTTCTGCAGCTCCCAAATATAAGGTCAAATTCCTTTGATGATTACTTTTCCTATTAATAAGTAGAACGGGAGAATACAAGCTTTCCTATAACACAAAGAAGCTCTTGAGATAATTAATACAGGTGTATTAGGGACTTGAATCACTAAGAGAGCAGGCAAACAAGAAAGAAAGAGAGAGAGAGAGAGAGAGAGAGAGAGAGAGAGAGAGAGAGAGAGAGGAAGGGAAGAAGGAAGGAAGGAAGGAAGGAAGGAAGGAAGGAAGGAAGGAAGGAAGGAAAGAAGAGAAAGAAAGAAGAAAGAAGTCAAGTGAATAGATACATATATTAGCTAGCTTTCCTGGTAACCATTTCATAACATACACAAATGTTAAATCACGCTACGTACCTTACCCATATGCAGTTTTATTTTCCAATTCCACTAAGGAGTTTATAGATTCTATGTTTAAAATGCTAATAGTGTCTGCCCCCTAGGGTGATGTGAGGGTTTCAGGCAGAGGTTTCGAACACAGGTTAGTGACCATGTGGTCAGGCCTTCAAGCATTGGAATGATCACTGAGCCTCGCCGAACTCTCCCTCGGTAAGAGTCGCACGTTATTTCATGGTTGACATCTCTGTCCCTTTTCTACGCTGTGGGTTCCAATGCTAACCTCCCACCATGTTGGCTTCTGGCAGAGTTTTAAAAACTGAGCTTACAAATGGAAAGTCTCAAGCTGTTATGTCGGCAGTTTGCTCAGAATCACATGCACAGTAACAGACACATGGTTGGGTTACATACACTCTTAATTCCCCTTTGTAAGATCTTCATGCTAGAGAACTGTGTTGCCAGTCCAACCTAGGCTGTGAGGCAATGCCCAAGAGATGAGATGTTCATTTGATGCCTACTGAATACCTTTGCTAGTCTTTCTCTCCTGGTGGCTGATTTTGAATACATCTCCTATGATCTGGGGAGGGTATTACCGAGTAGGTGATACAAAAAGGCTCTCAGTGTTCCTCTTTTTATATCTCTTATTTTGTATTGACAAATAATACCACCATTTCTTATACAGTGTGTATATGGGGGGAGATGTGTCATTAAAAGTCAAGTTCATAACCTGAGAATTCCTGACCCCAGGTTAGTCCTCTAACCTCTACTCCAAACAACTGGCTTTGAACTGGCACCAATTTTCCCTTTAAATTTTTTTGAGCACTCAAATATATATTTAATTTTAAAGGAAGTATTTGATTCATCACTAAGAATTTCAAATGAAGTTCAAGGGCACCTTTTGTTGTACGGTGACCTTGAGGCCAGTCTTGGCTTCATGAGTCCCCGCCTCACACACAAAAACAACAACAACAACAAAAATAAGCAAAATTTCAAATAATGTAGCTAGTTAGCTAAATATAGGTATGTAAATATTTTTTAAAAGTCAAATCAATGAACATAAAATATGAGCAAGATGATAAAAGAGAATCCAAGCACATACATGTAGATGTGCAGATACCCACAAAAATTTTTATAATCTGATTAGGCAACTCTTGCCAACAATGCCACTAACACTAACGTCGATTCATTCAGAAATAAAAGTTGCTTATCATGCCACAAAAACAGTAACTCAATTTACTTAGGAGCAGAGTAAAGCAGGGTGGCGGCCAACTGCGTAGCGTTTGTTTCATTCAACAAATAATCACTGAGCGTTTACTATGGCAGTTACTATGCACAGCAGTGTTCCAGAACGTACCAGGACAACTCTCCTACAAAGGTTTTCCCTGAAAGGGCAGCCCCAGCAACTCAGAGGGCTTGATAAAAGTGAATAGGATGTATTAAGTGATACATGTATGTGGGAAGACACCTGGCCACCAGGAGCAGGGTGGAACACCAGCCTTGCCATGTGGTGATAAAACCTGTGTCTGGCAGGCACTGTGTGAAACCTCACTTAATATTTTACCTAGCCCTGATCTGGGACAAGTCACTCATGCAGTCTAGGCCTCGGTTTCCCATTTGTGAGGCAGGATAAAAATTCTTTACCTCTGTCACTGGGCTATTATGGGAACTGAAGAAGGCACTATATATGTCAAAACTCCATGCATACTCTAAATTGCCCTTTCATGGAATTTATTACAGTAAATGTGTTCCCATTACCACAGTTCAGATTTTCTTATGATTTCTAGTTTATATATAGAATTTATAGCCTGCTAATAATATCATTTTAGTTTTTTGTATCCTTCTCCTGTAAGCCAGTATCTAAAGTAACTTGCCTATCTATTTATGCGTACAGATGTCACTGTGCTTTTATCTGACACTGGGATAGAACCCAGGGCCTGTGCGTGCTGGACAAGTACTCTACCACTGAGCTACATGCATTGCCATTACTGTGTTATTTCAGTGGGCCGCAAAGAAGAGAGAGCCCGCAAAACAGCAGAAGAGATCAGAAGGCGAGGAAAGTGATGGAACTGAAGGCAAACACAAAGAATTTGTTCCTTTCCCAGAAGGCCAGGGACAGAATGAAGGTCTGGGATTATGACCTTGATTTATAAATAACCCTTATTTTTAGGGGAAAAAAGGCACCACACACCAGCCAGCAGGTGAGGAAGAATTAGGGATGGATTGGACATTCATTTTACAAATTAGATTTAAAATAATTATTTGCTTTGATCATGGTGCATATGTTTATAGTATTTCAGATTGATTTTCTATGTGAGAACATATGGGTTTGAAAGGCTGGTTAGTAGATCGCAATCAATTCCACAGTTCTAAGCAGGATCATAATTCTCTAAGGGGTGGGTAGAGTTTATATTTCTACTTCTCCCTTTGTACGCTTGGCATCAGGACTGATGGACTAGATGATATTCAATGTTTCCACCAATACAGCCACTATCTTTGTTAAGGAAGATGTAGGACTATGGACCTTTCATTTGGGACCACGACTCCTTTATTTCAACAATGAGGGGGTGAGAGCTGAAATTCAGAATGTGAAACTATGAGCAAAACTGAGAGGCATAATTCGGGGGCAGGGGGAAGAGAATAATCAAGCGATTTGCCACATTAGCATCCAAGTAGCCCCTGTGTTCCTGGAATTTGCACAATTAAAAGTTAGAGATTTATGCCTACAACCTAGGCTTTTTCTGCCCAAATGTGGCAAAACGCCAGCCCCTCGGCCAAGGTCGTCATTCTACGCTGAAAATCAAAGGTGGGCTCTGTTTGAGGTGACGTGTCTTTCTGGCGGGGTTCCACTCTGGCTCAGGTCTCCATTGCTCCAGGTCTGGCTGGCTCTCACGAGGAGACAAGAGAAGTTTACATCTGCACAGCAAGCGGGGGTGGTGCCTTGTGCTTCCGTGGCTGGGACTTGATTAATTCTGTTCGATTGCACGGAGGAATGACTGAGTGACCAGAGCCAGGCATGGGACCGGCACTCATTCCTCTCCCTTCTTCGCCTCAGAATCAAGTCACTTTGAACTCCTACCCCGTCAAGTTACCATTGACCACACTGGTCCGAACTACAGGTCAGTGTGACATGTCAACTCTCTGCTCATGCTGAACGTCGGCTCAGAACGACTTATTCATAATTCATGCGTCTAAAAATGAGTCATGCGTATTTAAATAGTGCCTTTAAAGGTGGCGAGTTTTCTAGTCTTCAGATATTGCCATAGTAGAACCTACAAACCTCACTTTCGATTAAATTATTCCTTATAAAAATCAAAGTTGTGTTTTTTTTTGTTTGTTTGTTTTTTTGATTAGTTAGTATCCTCAGAGGAACTCTTTTGGTCTGGTAGTCATTCTAAGCAAACAGAGGAAGTACAGGGTTTTTCTTCCCGAATTCTGTGAAGTGCCACCTGCTAAAATTTCCCCATTCTTCACTTTTCTCTTCCATCTTTCTCCGGTCTACATGCTTTATAGCATAAGATACCAGTAAACACTCATGCTGCTAAGAAGAGAGAGAGATTGGCCTCCTGGATCTACCGTTGCACAGGACTGTGGATTATCATGAACCTGGGTCACCAAAGTGTGATAAGTACATACTGAACTGGAATAAGTTTCCGGTTCTGTTTCCTTAAAAGCAATTAACCAGATATTTTATTAGCATTTCTACCTTGCTGATTTCCTGGGAAGATGGCCGGGTACTGGGTCTTTGTCTAGAAATTATGCTGGCCATCCTGAGTATTTTCATACTTGTTTCTGGGTGAGCAGATGTTCTATGTTTTCAGAGTGTTCTTTGTTCACAATTTAAGATCATCCAAACTCTGAAGTCTCCCGAGGAAATCCAATGGTCTTTCTTAAGAATGTCTAGAAAGCATTGCCCCCTGCCAGGCCCATGAGGACACATGATACTGTGTTGATCTCCTTACAAAATCCCTGGTTATGGAGTAGTTTCTCTCCATGTGGGGCTTTGTGGAGACTCACTGCTTGCCAACAGTGATCAATCTTAATTCCTATAAAGCTGCGGCTGGAATTCTAATGGCAGCGTGCTGTGAACTGGGTTTTTGTATTAATAAGTCTTAAGTGGCTATTGTCTCAGCTAAATGGTAATCTGGAGACGAAAGCAAATCTCTCTTTGTGATTAGTAAATAGGGTTTTGACTTTAAGTGTACATTATTATCATGAGTAACTGACTACTCAAAAATAAGAACACAAGCCTCTCATTTTAAATTTAGTTTAACAAAGGATTTAGTTGGCTGCAAAATAAGGACCAATTCCACGTGCCTTTAAGAATAAATACTTGCTTGTAATTTAACCCAACAAAACTTCAACTTTGTCGCTCTCCACCCTAATTCCTTCAGAACATTTTGACAGCTGTGTGATGGTACACACTGATTTATAATAGGTGAAAATGTAATGAAGAATTAGAAGTAATGGTCATTTTCAATATTTACCACCAGAATTGCAAATATAATTAAGCCAGAACTCTATGACTTTTCTTCCCTCTATGATTCATAATAGTGCAGCTTGGATAAGGAATTGCAAACGAAGTGTTCGTTTTTACAGTAAGCTAACACAGCAATTTAATATTTCTAGGTAATCATGAGAAATAAAGATAGTGTAGTATTCATGGAGAGCTTCTCATGTGCCAGTACTGTGTTCTTTATGTGGATTGTCTGAATTAGCCCTTGTAAGCAGCACTGTTTGTTATTAACCTTTTGGTTTTTCTGGCAGGATTGGAGATTGAACCTAGAGACTCATATACACTAGCCAAAGGCTCTACCACTGAGCCACAGACCTAGCCCTTTGCCTATCTTAAAAAACAAACAAACATGTTTGTGCGCGCGCGTGCGTGCGTGCGTGCGTGCGTGCGTGCGTGCGTGCGTGTGTGTGTGTGTGTGTGTAGGTATGCATGTGGTATGGCTGTGAAGGTCAGAGGACCAGCTCAGGCTCTTTTTCTTGCTCACTGTCGGATAGACCAGGGTAGTTGGTCTGTGAGCTTCTGTGCGTCCTGTCTCCATCTCGAATCTCCCTGGGATTACTGACTCACGTTACCAAGACTGGCTTTTCATGGGGGCTGGGGATGCAGACTCAGCTTTTCATACTTATGCAGTAAGCTCTTCCCTCCCTGAGCCAGGGCCTGGACACACTGTTGTTTGCCTTCGATAAAAGAGAAAAGCCAAGTTACAAATCGATGTGAGGCAGCTGGAATCCAGAGCCCATCCTTCATCCTAACGATGAATGAAGGAGAAGGGTCCCCCATGATACAAACAATGGCTGGGGTCAGGCAAGTAGGAGGTTATTAATTTTTCAGGAGAGTTAATAAAGAAAAGAAGAAAAGGAAGTGGAGAGGCACACATGCCGTCGAGGTGAGTCTGTTTCCAAGGGGTTCAGGATTGAGGGCTTCCTGAAAAGTGAGGGTCCTCAGTTGCTCTGACTTTTTCCACTTTGCAGGGCAACTGTGAATGACCTCAATCCCAGAAAGAACCAGACGGGCCTTGAAGCATGCTAACCTGATTAAGAGTTATTGCAGAGCAGTGAGTGTGGGGCATATGTTCATCTGCATGCATCTGGGTCGTAGGCTGCAAGAAAGGGCAAACTTAATTCAGAGTTGATAGCCAGACATCACTTCCGCTTTGGGAAGCTGTCAGGGGCTCAGTTGTAAGAAGTTAGGGTGCACAATATGTAACACATTTTGCTCATACCTTTCTAGATTCTTCCTTTTTCTCCCCTTCTTGCACCTTTGACTTTATCTAGTCTTTTTCTTTTCTGTTCTCTGTTGTTCACACTAGAAAGTGGTTATTTTGCCCAATCAAATTTCCTTGCATGTTTTCAGCATTATGGAGTTCATGTCTGGTATATGGCACCCAAACAAGGCAAGAGCTTGTTTTCTTCCTGTAGTTAATCTGGTTCCTCTAGCCTTGCCCATGGTCTGCTTCCTCTGTAAGTTGACTTGGAAGTGGAGATGTTAAAGATGTATGGACTACAGCTCCCGATGCCCCAAATACCTAGTTGCTGGCCATGTCTGTACTACATAGAAACAAACCCTCTTGTTTCCTTACTTACTGTGTTTCCTTCCATGCTGTATTTATCTTCTAATCTACACACCTATATTATTTCTAAGTGTTGGGAATCATTGGGCTAATTAATTATTAATAGTCTTTTTATTGAACAGAATATTAGGCAAAGTTTGGGAGATGGGCTCAGGTAAAATGAAAACTGCCTTTAGATGTATTCTGTTTCCTCTGAACTTTGAATCCAGCATTCACTTTTGAATATCTGCTGTACTGAGGAGATATTAGTGAAGCAAAGGATCTTATGCTGGTCCTCAAGATAAAGAATATCGCATGGAACCAGGGAAAGACTCAGGACTCACCTGTGAATTACTCAGAACAGCTTAGCAACATGTGTATACAGCCAAATGTCTGTCACAGGCCAGAGGCAAATAGAAAAGTATCGAGGGAATTTTCTCCTGCCTGATTTTTTTCTTTTTGAAAGTTATAATGTCAGGGATGCCCACTATGGGGTTCACAGAGCCTCCTGAGCTGGGCATTCGGAGGGACTGTGCCCTGACTTTATTGGTGTACAAGTTGCGATCCTTTTGTCTCTTGCAAATCATGCATACGGTCTTGGTCCCTTGTGTTACACTGGCCCAAAGCCATAACCTGTGATCACCATGCTCTCGGTAGTCAGACAGAGAGAGAGGCTGCTTTGGCACCATCTCCCACTGAGAGGATCCGTAAACCTCTTCTCGGGTGGAGACTGGAACAACTAACTATCTGCTTAAATCCCTTTGGAGGACATCCTCTATTACCAGACAAAGAGCCCTCATCAAAGTTGTTCCCCACACTCAAGCCAGGAGCAATGTTTTTCTTCCTAGGATAATGGATATTATCATCATTTCTGTCTCCCCCTTGCCCCATCTGCTAAGAAGTTCAGACGGCGATTTTCCTTGATCCCGTCTCATCATGGTCTGCCTTCCCTCCTACTGTATATTTGGCTGCTGTTACACTCTGACACAAGGACTTTATGACTTGGCCTAAGCTTTTAGAAGCTTAGAACTGTCTTTGGAACTGGGTAGATATTGTGCAAATGGTTCTGATTCTCAACCTTTTTTTATTTAAAATTGGCATGTGATATTTCATTTTCAGTGTTAGGGATCACATGCAGGGTGTCACACATTCTAGGAAGGTGCTTTCCCATTGAACAACGTTCCCGGCCTTTTCTTAACTCTTGATGTAAACGCTTACCTTATCCCTTGAAGAGCCCGTACACAAGCTTCTGCCCTTCTGTGGGTTATATAACGGTTGGGTTCCACAGTTCTGGTCCTGAAGTTGAGAAAGCTCTGAGGAGAGACTTGTCCCCCTAATTTATATCTAACAAGCCTAGTAATTTGTTGTGCTGGGGAGTTAAGATGGGCAGCAGCCAAAGAAAGGTGAAGACAATAAAGACGTTGCTAAATAGCTCGGGTTTAGTAATATATCTTTTTAGCATTTTAACAGGGGAGGTTTCAGAGCCACAGATTCGTTGCAAAGATTGGGAGAGCTAAAGTTGAGGAGGCAAACTCCCTTTGAGATGAACCAGACTTTTCCTATGTCTTATAAACAGTCCGTTCTACCCAGAGTTTATAATACAGCAAGCAAGACGAATTGGCCATAGGACCAATTTAGAAGCTCTGTGTAATGTCTTTGAATACCTTAATGTTGACACTAGCCCCATAACTCACAATTTCAGGATATGCTTCTTAGGGAAAGAGGAGAGTGGGGTCTAAATAACAATGCGGGAGTTCAAAAGGGTTGAAGATGCACTTGGCGTATTTGGGTTGGCACTCCGGAGCCGCGGATGCTTACGATGGCTTATCTGACTTATCCAAACTGCTGACGTCAAAAGAATTAGGCTAGAAATCTTATGATTACAGCTTTTCTTGTGATCTTTTCTGGTATTTCCTGTTTCCTGTCAGGCCAAATATACTTCGAGAGTGGGTTATTTTATGGCATTTCACTGTTTCTGCTTTGGCTAGACCCAGGGGTTCAGGGAGCACAAGTAAAAATAATTGAGAACAACATGGGAAGGCTCTGAGCACCCCTCACCCTTCCCTGACATTTCTTTTTAAGCATCAAAAAAAAAAAAAGTTTCGCCGAGGCTTAAAGTAGGATCTCAGTTTTGATGGAACAAAGCCCATTGTGCATGAGCAGGAGAAGCCACTTGGCGTTTCCATGAGTTTATTTGGGTGGCAGGCAGGCTCTGCATGGTGTACGGCAGACAGCTAAGGACATTTCTGCACAGAGTGAGGGACTCAGAAGAAAGAGGGCGAAACCTGTCCCCACCAAAGGCTACACTTTTTTTTCCTTGGGGGCCACAGACAACTAAGAGAAACAAGAAAAAACAAAACAAAAACAAGTGGTCAGGGATGGGTTTTCCCAGTTGAAATTTCTTGTCTAAGTGTTGCTAAGCCTTTACTAAAGTCCTGACCACAGCCCATGGAACACACTAAGTGCTGTTTGCACAAGGATCCCGAAGAAGCTAATCCGCAGTGGTTTATGGGCAAACACACTAACGCACTCACATTTTTGGGTGTGTGTGTGTGTGTGTTTGCACTGTGCCGGGGCCAGAGAACAACCTTGGGTACCATTCTTCTGCCACCATACTTCTTTTATTTTCTGAAGCAGGGTCTCTCAGGGTCATGAAACTTATCAAATGGGCTGGTCTGGCTGGCCAGTGAGCCCCACGACCCCACGTGGTTTTATCTCCTAGGTGCTGGGCTTACAAGCATGTACCATGGCTCCCAGCTTTTCCTGTGGGTTTTGGGGATTGAACTCAGAATCTTCTTGCTTGCAAGGGAAGTAGTTTAATGACTGAGCCATCTCATCAGCTCCAGAACAACATTTCTCCGGCCATTACATATTGGCTTAGTCTGGACCAAATTCTGAATTTCTGCTTCCAGGTAATGATGTAGAGAGAAGCAGTGCTATCCTGACCTATGATGGCCAAGGAACCAACAGCTTACACTCCAGTCTCTTTCCCTTCCATCGATCCTCCTTCACCTCAATCCTGGCTCCCTCGCCTCTGGCACTTTGATCTGGTGACTAGCTACACACTTAGTATATGATAGGCAGTCTAGATGGAAAAATTCAGAAAAGGAGGGATTGGGATGTGCCGAGACATTTGATAAAGTTTGATTTCTTCCTTCCTTCCTTCCTTCCTTCCTTCCTTCCTTCCTTCCTTCCTTCCTTCCTTCCTTCCTTCCTTCCTTCCTTCCTTCCTTCTTTCTTTCTTTCTTTCTTTCTTTCTTTCTTTCTTTCTTTCTTTCTTTCTTTCTTTCTTTCTTTCTTTCTTTTTCCAGCCCTAGGGATTGGACCTGGGGCCTCAGGCATGTTCAGCATGCAGTCTACCACTGAGTTACATCCTCAATCTGTTTGAAATTAAGAAAAGGACATTGCTTTCTTTCTTTATTTTACAAATACATGTGCACATTTAAATGGAGAACTAGAGTATTCCTTGTCTGAAATTCTCAGGACTAGAAGAATTCCAGAATTTAGATTAAAAAATGCTTTTGGAATATTTGGCATATACAGAATGAAGCTTAGGGATGGGGCCTAAGTCTAAACATAAAATTTATTTGTGTTCTGTATAGTCCTTATACACAAAGAATGAATTTTGACTGTGACATGACGTAAGGTGTGGAATTTTCCTCTTGTGATATCATGCTGGTTTCTGGTTTTCCATATTAGTGGTACTCAGCCTGTAAACATATAACGCTCTCTGCTCATGTACAGGTAGACACCACACACTTACATAATATAATCACAGAGGTGTTAAGTACTTGAAAACAAAAAAGACGGAATAGATTACATTTAGAGAGACTTGAGCTACTTTGGACTTGAGACTCGTTTGGGGTTTGACCACAATAGACAGTGCAGTCATATCAATAGCTTGGCTCGCTGTTGAGAGACTGAATTGGTCCTGTGCAGTGAACTGCCAGCTCTGGGGCCCTGAGCATGTTATGTGACCTCTGTGGGTTTTTAGTTTCTTTATTTTAAATACAGTAGCTTAAATAGATCCTTTTAAAGGCCCATGTCCATTGTAAAATTTAAAAGCCTCTATACTTTTTCACTTACTTACTTTCAATGGTTCCACAAGGATTAAGAATTCTTGCCTACATGTCATCTGGTCCCTTGAAAGTCCTTCTCTTTCCCTTCATCCTTCGCTCCAAATTGTGTACTCTGCATTTCCAACCATTTCTCAAACTTAGTTTGTGTCAACTTTTTCCTAAACGAGAACTTTCTAACGTTTTGTGGAGTTTTTTCTTTTTTTTTAAACCACCTTAAAGACACAGCTATAATACTCAGAATAGATACAGTAAAGCCTTCCTGGGTGACTCAGGAAGGTGGCCAGTCAGTCAATGCTTAGTTTTCATGGAGTACCCAGCATACGCGTGTTTACAAGTCATTTGATCTAACTCACTACATCATAAACAACATCAAACTTGTTCCTACCATGCACTTTACTTATCCTTGGAAGGAGTGTTCTTTAAAAAAATGTCCTTAAATGGCAATCTCAGAATGAGAAGAAATATGACAAGGCTGATATATCGGAGGGAAAGACCCTTCTCAAATTTGGGAATGAAGTCAAACTGCCTTGAATTTGAGGAAGGAATGAGTGTTCTGGGCTGGCAGCTCTACATGGAAGAATCAAGAACTCAGGCATTCAGGATGAGTGTATGACATAGGACAATTATTTGTACAGTATTTCGTGTGTGTGTGTGTGTGTGTGTGTGTGTGTGTGTGTGTGTGTGTGTTGTAAAGTATTAGCACTTGGAAACAAAAAGCAAAATATTTACCATGTCAAACTTTTCAACATATGCCAAAATGCCCATCGAATGTCACCCTTACCAGTTAAAAACTCCTTAGCACCCCTCTACCCCAAGCCTTCCTTTTCATAGGCCACTGCTGTAACAATGATATCACAGGAGAATTTGTCTCATCACATCCCACTAAAATTATGTGAATGTTCCTCACTGCCTGTGTGATACATTCCTTAGGATGGCAGGTCAAGCTACTGGCAACCCAGCTTCCTGTTTTTCCAATCTCACTCGCATCCCATCCTTGACAGATTCTATATGCGATAATTTGTTAATCTCAGTGTTTCTTGCATCCAGTTCTATTGTTTTCTCTTTCTCCTTTGGTCTTCCATCTCTTCCTCATTCACAGATATATAACCTACCTTTGATAACATCTCAAAAGAATTACTTTTGTTTCGATCCTTATTGCCCATTGTACAGACAGGATTAATCACTCCCTCGTGTGCTGACAGTTGTCATAGATTTTGCATCTGTAACTCTAGCGTATATCATCTATCAAATCTATATATTTTATCCTTTCTATCTTATCTATTCAGTGTCCTTAGTTCATGAGTTTTAATTTCCTAAGAAGCAAAAGAAGGTACCTGGCATGTGATAGCCACTAATATTTAGTTGAAAAGTGATCCTGACCCTTTATTGTTTCCACAGACTATTGATTTATATATTACAAATATATGCCATTCTCCTTTGATATCACAAGTTGTCTGTGTAGTTTTATCCTCTAATAAGCCATAATTCCTTCTCTCCTTCCTGTTCTCAGGATTATAGCGCCATGCTATGCATTCAATCAAATTGTTTCATAAGAGAAATTGGACTTGACTTTTTTGAATGTCTTGAGTAACTAACCAGTAAATTTAGACCTCAATTTCTTTTAAGTTTGGAGTACATCTTTGATCCTTGGCCATTTTATCATATAACATGCTAAATATTTGCATATGACATTAAAACACTAGTTTGCATTCTATGGTCTCAGAAGATATTTGTGTATTTTTGGAGGATTTGAAACATTTAAAAATTTCTCTAAATTTTTGTTTTCATTCAATGATATGTATTCACATTTTGTCAGGCCTGTGCTACCAAACCAAGTAACTGGGCCTTTATACCTTCAAGAGGGCACAAAGAATTTGCTTTCTAATTTAGGCATCGGGAGAACTCATCATTTCCTCATTGTACATCAGTTTGTCTTATATGAATATTTTCTTCTACAGGGAATTAGCCACCGATTCAAGAAAAGAAGAGTGGATCACTGTTCAAAGGAAATCAAATGTTTTAGCATCGAGTATGGTATGAGCAAGAGGCAGCACCCATCTCTCATGTCAGCCATCTTGAAAGAGGCAATCAGGATTTCTGTTCCGAAGTTAGAAGACTCTAAGGATCCCTGCTACAGTTCTTTAGCATTACGTCTCCCAAGGTTCCCTGTGCTCAGAGGTCAGGGGTCTTGAATAAGAAGGAGGAGAGTGCAGAAATTCCCAATACATACATTCAAACAATGAAAATGTAAAAGACCTGACCAGCATAATTATGACCACAATCCCAATTAGTAGCAGGTGGAAAGCCATAGCTTTTCATGAGAAAACCAACCAGAAAGGTATGAGGGGGATGGTTTGAATCCCACATACGCCTGGGACGCTAAGTAAATGAAGCCATATTGAGTAAGCAACAGGCAGGACTAGGATTCAGTCCATAGTAGCTCAACCAATGCAGAGTGGAGATAAAAACCTCTTGCTAGACAGCCATGAGCTTTATTTATCTTGTATTCCTTAGGGCATATTATGGTGTATACCAAAGATCCAGTGGGCATGATTGAGAATGGCTTAGGGAGACTGAGAAGAGAAAGTGCCTGTTCAGAATAATAGCCTGTGTGTGTGTGTGTGTGTGTCTGTGTGTGTGTGTGTGTCTGTGTGTGTGTGTGTGTCTTGGAAGCATTCAGTTGCAGACACAGGTGGTGGAAAGTATTCATCCATGAGACATCGTTTAATCGGAAGAGACTGAACACCATGTTGCTAATTAGAAAGTTGAACATTTCATATTCTCCTTGCAGGCTTGAGAACTGCCTCACGATTTGTGTGACAGCTGATGAACTAACCCAGATTCGGCTGGCCAAAGAAGAGCAACAGGCTACATCTCATTATGCACTTGAGTATGGAGATCTGAAATCTCTGTTCTGTGTCTGCGACAGCGACCGCCTCCTCTTTGTTTCCGTATGTGGTACAAACTGCATTTCTTGTATTTGAACCCAGTTCTTTGCAGTGATCCAATCTCACTTCCTTCCTAGCACACCCTCTGACTGCTTCTCTCCCTACCCCGTTATCTTCTTCTTTTCTTAAAAATCATCTTCTGAGAATTTTTTGAATAAATTATTCACAGACCCTCTAGATGTCCTTGGGTTTTCTGAAGTACCTATCACTGATGGATAGAGGTTATGTGAGATACTTGGGGCCATCTAAATAGACTTGGGGAAGGAAACATGAAAGAGGAGCTTGTTCTTTGGCTTCATTATTGCACTGTGATTGGCTGAAAAGAGAAATAGGCTACCTTGTTACCTTACCCATGACTATTTACTTTTCCTGTTTAATACCTTAAACAAGCATTTATACTTATTTTTCAGGGACAGTATCATCTTTATTTCATTTTATTTTGGCTCTGATATCTCTCTGTTTCTATTACCAAGTTCAAGCAGTTACCATCCCATCTCTCTTGAACTTAGTTCTTTTTTTCCCCTTCTAGCAATTTCTTTCTCTTTTCTCCCCCCTCCTCCTGCATTCAGCTCTGTCCCTTGGACTCAGGGCCATCTAGGTCCTGTTTCAACTTTGTCAAATATTTTTCTAATTGTACCCGAGCTGATTTTTAAGTTTTATCTCCTCACCAGTGAGAAGATGGGATCTGCGGGCCCTAGAGCTCCCCCAGAACCTGAATGTCCCTGATAAAGTGGCAAAACATTCAAGATAGTCAGGACAGGCCTTGGCTGAGACATACTTTGAAGGGAGGGCTTGAAAATCTGTAGTTTGAGGAAATTTAGAGCAAGTGTAAAGACATGAAACTCGTCTCTTGGAATAGTCTCTCAGCATCTTTGGGGCTGGTGTCAGTTCCAGAGAGAAATGGGTGGAAATGCCAAGACAGAGTGACAGAAAAGGAAGAATGCTGTATCTACTGTAGACTATGGCATAGAGAATCGGAGGTGGAGCCGGTGAGCTTTGCTTACTGTTTCCGTGAGGGTGAGATGAATCCTGCTTACTGTGAAGTATACTGATAACCAAAGCCAGGGAATAGGCCACACTAGAACATAGCACACATTTTCAGTTGCTTCTGTGAGTCAAAAAATATTGAGGAGCTTTTGGCATTTCTGTAACCACACTGCCAATGTTTTCCTTTTAGAGATGAATTTGATGTGAAAGTCAGGGCTCCCAGGTAGTTAAACTGGGCTTGTTTAAAGTAAGAAGGGAGACAGGAGAAGAAATGAGACTGTTTCCAGGCCAAGAGAAGAGGGCATGGGAAGGGCACCCTTCAGCAGCATCAAAAGCTCATTGGGAGGGCCAGGTAAACACTGACATCGCACATTCTGTCTTTGAAACCATGTTGGGGAATAGGCTGAATGTCACTTGTGCAAACAAACAAACAAAAACAAAGACAAAACCAAAACAGTTTCAGAAATTTTATGTGCAGAAGCACAAGATACCCAGACATAGCTATGACTTGAGAAGTATAAAAATGTGCCCAGAACTTATATGCATTTGTGCTTAAAATTTATAATTATCAGTGAATTACAACTTCTCTTGGAGAACAAAGTACATTCGTTTTGAATTTGGAAATTCACTCTTGTGTATTCTTCTATTTTAAAAGCTATAATGACTAATCCTGATCCTTTGCAAGAATAGAAGATGAAAAATGATTCCACTCAAAGGAAGAACTCGAATTCATGTTTCTTGAATTATCTGTTCTTGGAGAAGAAGTACTCATCCATGCACTTAATGACAGCTTGTAAATGATTTTATTCCTTCTGATAATATTTTTCACATATCAAAATGTATTGAGTGGCTGACAAGAAAAACATGTTGGGGAGAATACAAAGAAAATAGGATGTTCTCCAGACTTTCAAAGAACAGGGACTCAAGGCGGGGGGGGGGGGAAGCAGTTGTACACCAGCTATAACAAAATAAAGTGCTTTGTGAAATAAAGACGAGTGAGCATCTGGGAGAGGAAGGCACGCAGCCATCCCTGGTTATCCACATGAATTGCCTCTAGGACTTGTTGTGGGTACCAAAACCCATGTATATTCAAGTCCCTGGGTAAAGTGGCTAAGTGTTGGCACATGGCTTATGCGCATCCTCCTACATTTTTAAAGACCATTTCCAGCTCATATATAATCTCAATACTGGGACAAAATGTAAATAGCTATTATATAGCTATTTAAGGGATGACAAGAAAAAGTCTGTATATGTTCTGTACCGATGTGTTTCGGTTATTATTCAGTCCACAATTGATTGAATCCCCATGTACAAAACCCACAGCTCTAGAGGGCCAACCATATTTTAGTTCACTAATCTTAGGAAGGCTGTATGAAGGGCTCAGGATGTGGATATGATCTTAGAGAATGGAAGAAACTGGAAACCTGGAGGGAAGTTGTTCTAAGGCTTGGGGACAGTGAGAAGACAACAGAGAGGAGGCAGTGGGATCCTTGTCTTGACTAGGAGGAGAGCTCAGAGGCCATCAATGACAACCAAGCCTGGGAAAGCATGGTAGTTCCCAAGAATGGAGGGCTCTAGGCAGGATGAAAGGATCTAGATTTTTCTTTGAAGACACTGGAAAAAATTCACTGAAGGATTTTGAAGAGGGGTGTGGAAATTATAATTTTAATACTGGTGATCTAAATTGCAGAGTAGAAAGAAGAGATGTGGGAAATGTCTTGTTGTTAGAGGCAACAGAAAGATTCCAGATAGAACACACAGAGCTGGACCAGGGCCCTATGACTGAGCAGAGAAAGGAGAGGGTGGGAGAGAAGATATTAAGGAGAGAACATCGGTGTGTATATGTTATATTCATCATTGACCAAGAATGGAGTAGCATTTAGGGCAGTGGGTCTCAACCTTCCTAATGCTATGACCCGTTAATACAGTTCCTCATGTTGTGGTGACTTCAATCATAAAATTATTAAATTACTATTTCATAACTGTGACCCCCAAAACCTGGATGAGAACTGCTGGTTAGGGTCTTTATAGACTGATATAGGAGTACTAGCTCATTGAATCCTTTCAGTAAACTTATATGAAGGTTCTACTATTATTCCCTTTTGTAGATGAGAAACCAAGATACCATGGGGTTAACTTGCCCAAGATCACATAGCTCATCAATGTGTATGTAGGATTTAAGTAGGTTTAAATCTCAGTTTTGTACTTACAGTCTGTCTCTTGAGCCTCTTTCAAGGACTTGGAACCAACTAGAATTATGGAGCTGGGGAAGACTGTCTTACATTTGGGTATCTGTCATTCAGAAAACTAAATTTATGGAAAGCACAAGTTTGGTTCAAAGTGAGAACTTTTTTCCTTTTCTTCTTTTAAATTTTTCTATCCATCCATCCATCCATCCACCCACCCACCACCCACCCACCCACCCACCCACCCACCCACCCACCCATCCATCCATCCATCTATCTATCTATCTATCTATCTATCTATCTATCTATCTATCTATCTATGATCTATTTTGTGAGGTAGGGTCTCATTCTGCAGCTCAGGTTGGCCTGAGACTTGTCATGTGACCCAGGATGGCCTTAAACTCATAGCAATTCTCCTGTCTCTGCCTTCAAGTGCTGGAATTACAGCATGATCCATCATGCCTAGATTGCCTTTTGGTTTGACTTGCTTTTATGTTCCATTTAAAGGAGGGATGACATCATCAATGACGTTATTCAGTAAAGCTATAGACTGAATGTAGGCTAGTAGGCTAATGTCTACAGGCAGTAAGTAGCCTTAGAGAAATGTTATGAATTAATATCAGTGTGTTCCCTGTTGAGGCTAATTGATTCTTTTCTCCAAGCAACTTGTTCTGTTTTGAATGAAATCATTAAGCCCTGATGAGCGTTTGAAAGTGCATATGAATTTTGAGAAGTGTGTTTTGTTTCACCAGCTTTCCAGTCAATATTTTGAGTGGACAGAGAAGTTTAAACCATCAAGGGCTTGTTTGCACACTGAAGCTGCAGACAGAGCTCAGATTCATGAACATGTTGCCATTCTTCCCTCATTAAACCTTTGATTCATCGCTCAGGGTTGTCTAGCACAATCCTCGGTATACACTAAGCATCCAATAAATGCTTCTTGAATTATAATGATCAAAGTGCTCTCTCTTCAACGTAATCTGTGTCATGCTCGTCACTTAAGAGATTTTAAAATGGCGCTTTAGGTGTCAATTTAAAATGTAGTGTTCTGGCATTGGAATCCTCTTGCAGCTTTTTCTTGTCTGACATTTGATATTCAGAGCTGGGTATAAAGCACATTTCTGATATTTGTATTCTCCTTGAAGTCCATGACAAGTAAGAGCTAAAGGGAAGTGGTTGGGGTTCTTTATTTTAAATGAGTTCTGTGTTTTCATATTTTTCTGGCAACCAAAGGCTATTGAAAGGAGAACAGACTTAGTAAAGAAGGAAAAATATAACATACAACTTAGGCTAGAGACACCAGAAGGTAAGGTAAGTAGATGAAGAGTCTGCAGTTCTTTGATTGAATCTCAAAGTAAAATGATTTATTCAAGTAAGAACAGGTCTTGCTGGGGGCATCTGAACTTAAACTGGCTGCTGACTAGAGTCAAGATTATAGTAGTGTTTGTACCCCTAGCATTTGTGAAACCACGGATTCGTCTCCCACCCCTACCCTCCCACCCACCCTCGCTCCTATCTTTGGTGTCTGCTCTCTGGGCAGCTGCGCTGTGAGCTTTAAGGACCAATGAGGGTCATTCTCTACACTGTCCCAGTACTTGAGGCTTCTATCTAAAGCTAACGCCCTCCAAACAAGCAGAAAAAATGTAGTGAAGACACAGTCCTGACTTATTTCAAATGAGACTGTTATTTTGTTGTTGTTGTTGTTGTTGTCTGAGTTTTGAATCATGAGTTCTCATGCTTGCCCCCCAACAAGTAACTACAGAAACAACATTGTAGCTCAAGTGTGACTCTAAACAGCCAGCGGGGGCTCGGAGCAGGAAAAAGGTTTTGTGACTCAGTTAAACTATTGAGATCCTGCTCTGGGGGTGGGGTGGGGACCGTGGAATAAATATTGAGTCTTTCTGAACTATTCACCTCATTTCTAAAATACAGGAAGTAGCTTTCAAGAAAGGGAAAAAAAAAAAGGTAGAGCGTTACCGTGGTTAAACGACAAGGTGTAAGTCCGCAGCTGTTACTGCTTTGGTCAAAGCACAGCTTAGGGTCACTCCCCTCCCAGCCGTGTATCCCAGACCTCCTGAAAGTGCCCTCGGAAGAACCATCCAGGGCATGCTGACCCACCACCTTTCCAGTACTTCCTTGCTCTCTTCTGCTTCCCATGGCTGGTGAGCCTGCGTATTTCATCTTGAATTTCTCAGGAATGCATGCTTTTTTATTTATTTTCTCAGCTTTTCTTTTGTTCTTTACTGAGCAAGACACCTCAAACATTTCTCTATGTCACTTGTAAGGAACAGAGTTCTAATATTGTCTAAAGGAGCATACATACAAACACTGATGCCCTTCACAAGGGAGAAGGAACCGCGGGGCTTCTGAAGGTTGCTGTAAACATACTAGGAGCTGGTGGCATTCATCTCTAGGGCCCAGCAAAGTGACCACTGGTGCCATTCACAATTTCCACAGTTTCACGGTTTTTAAATATTTAGACCTACTCATCTGTTATCACAGGCAGTCCAAATACACACAGAATTGATAATATTTAGTTTCCCTGTTTTGAGTAATAGCAAGGCAAAATGTTGTGTGTAACATATTAAACATGGAGGCAAAGTTGCTATCTGGAAAGATGTGAGGGACAGGGTTGGGATTTTGTAGTTTGAATAAAACACTCTCAGTTGGCTGAGTCAAGGAAGACACAGGGCAAGGCTTGGAGGCAGGCACCACTTGATATGCAGAGCTGCTGAAGACTATTGTTAAGTTTAAATTGACTGAGGATTGTGAGGTAAGTGTGAGATGAGAGAGAGAGAGAGAGAGACACAGAAAGAGAGAGAGAGACACAGAGAGACAGAGAGACAGAGACAGAGAGAGATTCTTGCATACCTCCCTCACTCTCCATACCTAGCTGAGAACAACCCAAGCTATTACTGCTGTGGTCCAATGGTGGAAATGTCTTTACAGAGCACCTGAGGCAGCAGACAACTTGAAAGATGATGCCACTCATCTCTGGGTTCATCATCTTGGCCCTGTGCTGATGCATAAGAGGGTTTTGTGCTCACAATCAGAAAGAAAATGGGGAGGCAGGTAAAGCAGACAGACATCCCCCCTTCTGTGTGTGTGTGTGTGTGTGTGTGTGTGTGTGTGTGTGTGTGTGTGTATGTTTAAACAGAGCTCACCCCAGTGCAGGTAAGGTGAGGAGGATATGGGTGGGTGCTGCTTTCTCTCCAGGAATCAGTTACAGCACTTTCCATGGCAAGGGGCAAGGGAGGAACCGGTAGAGAGGTGTGAGAGGCTCACCTTTCCTTCTCAGCAACCAGGAAAATGCAAAGACAAAGTAGATGCAAAGTCACAAAACTCTGCTTGCTCAGGACGTCAGGGCTTGAGGAGTCAGACCCCGCTCACGTGGACTAGAGAAGAACGTGCACCTTTCCCCACAGACATGCCGGTGAGCGATGACTGAGGAAGTTTTATGAAAGGGCGTCCTTTGAGATGTGAGTTTTAATCATCGCAGTTAGTGACACAAACCAGGGGTGAGAGCAGTTGGGGCGCCATCCTTGCATTTTCTGCCTAGGTGGCTCTTTCTGCTTTCCTTGCCCTGCTCCCATGAAATATGAATGACTTTCCCATTACCTCATTTCTTCTGACCAAGACTCATTTCCATTGGCCTCCATCTTGCAGATGCCACACAAACCTCAAGCTGATTGCTTCAGTTCTCTTTTCTAAGTGCTCAGATACTCACTGTTTACTAAAGAACAGCATTGGGTTTTGTTTCCAGACACTCCTCCGGCATTACTTTCTAATAATATTCTTTATAAATTATTAGGCAAATTAGTGTACACAACAAACCTAAGTTATTTGAAACAAAATGAAGGGAGTTGTTACTCTCAGCCCATTCCCATGAGAAAAAGGAAGATGGGTTTTTAGTCTGTCTTTTTCACCTGCCCCCATCTCTCATCGCTGATGGCATGTCAGGATTCCACTGCATGGGGATGGCCGGGACTTAAAAGGCAGAAGCACACTCCTGTGCTTTCTACTCAAGTGAACACACTGCTTTCCAAACACTCACCAACAGATCCCCCAGAGGCAGGGAGCACCACGCCATCAGTTACGGTATTGGTAGTTTACAGAGTCTCAAAGGCATCTTTGTAGCCCCCACTATCCCTGACACCCCCCCCCATTAGAAACGCAGCAAAGGTCCAACTGATTGTCCCATCCCAAACAGTACATTCTTATGACATGAATAAAGCCATTCTGACTCATCATCTCCACACTTGGTAGATGACCTGAGCTTTCTTCATCTCTGTAGGGGTATTCATCACTTGCCAAAGAGGAAACCGAGGCAGGGCAGTTTATTAACTTGCAAGGATTGAAAGAGCATGCAGACTACACGCAGTTCTGGGATCATGATACACACGCGCTCCATGAGTTGCATAGTTAAAATTTGGAGGCTACCTTTTTACTTTACGTAAAGAGGTGCGAAAAGCATCTCAAGGCAAACAGTCTGCTGGAGACATTTCTAACTATGGACAAGAAATGCTAGGGGTAAGGATGGACATGAAAGAAGACCCAATTTCACACTCTCCCCTTGGGGCTGAAACTCAACGATTTGACCCGGACAAGCCTGAAGCAAGATGACCCCTATACTGGGTCTGTTGATTTCATTCTAACACTCCCTCAGCATATCCATCACTCAACTTTCAGACGCCGTTCCAATAGAGCAAACGTTTTTTGAAGTCAGCCCTTGAACCCTGTCCGAACGACTTGCCTTCCTTCTTTGCCCCAAGAAGGGGACCCAGAGCGCTGAGACCTGGCTAGGTTTACCGTCTGCACCCCACTGTCAGTTTACCTGGGAAGCTGTGGAAAGCATCTTCATTTTCCAGAATACCCCTCGGCTTGGTTGCCTGCAGCTCACTTTTGGACTTCCAAACCAGCTTTACCATCCTGATCATCTCTGGCAAGTCCCAGGGTAGCGGCCCCTGCTGGCACCCCGGCCTGCTGCCTAGGGCGGAGGGCAGGACACCTTCTGGGGCCGTCCACCTCCTGCCTAGTTCTGCCGAGTGGAAGTACCGCTCTAGTACAGGCATTCTGCCCTGTTCCCCAGAAGAGGAGGTAGGGCTGCCGCCGCCGCTGCCGCCGCCGCCGCCGCTGCCGCTGCTGCTGCTGCTGCGGCTGCTGCCACCAGAGGGGAATTTCTTCCCGGGCAGCTGCAGGCAAACCCGCGTGAAATCCTCTCCAGCCTTGGAAAGACAAGTCTCCTCCAGCCTGGCACAGCCTCTCTGGCTTTCCCAAGCCCCTGCACAAAACACTGGCGACGAGACGAGACCGAGGCACACCGCCTAAGGTTCCTCACTGCTGAGAAACCTTCTCTGGACTCCTTCCTTCCTTAGAGATACAGTGCATTTTCCCCCTTCTCTCTCAGGCACTGAATTCACAGCACTTAATTAATCCCAGGCTACAGCTGGAACAACAGCGGGAGGGGGGCGGGTGGAAAGCCATCGAGGCTTCAGCCTTCGTCTCCCTTCTTCCTCCCGTTTCGTTTGTTTGCTACGAGCTTTTTTTTTTTTTTGCTGCTTGTCAAGTTTGTCAAGTGGCTGAGCCACGCAAGACTTCAGGCGAAGACTTGGGGCCCCGCTTTGCGTGACTCTCTGAGGAGTGCCAGGTGAGGGGTTAACCCCTATGGCACAGGAAGCCTAGAAGCTTCCCAGACGCGGGGTCTGCAAGTCCCACGGAGCTTTCAGCAAAACGGGAAGCTGAGTTCTGCCGGAGCTCATCTGCAGCTGCTTCTCTCCGGAGGGCCTGGTGGGGGGCCTGCCCTGTCTGTCCACTGTGCTTGCACGGGATGGGGAGGTGGCTTGATCTTAAGGACCACAGTTCAAACACTCTCCTTCCTCCTTCCCCACCCCACCCACTTCGCTGTCAAAGTTCTCTGCAAACTAACTGGGGTTTTGGTCTATTAGTCAAATCCTTTTGTAACCTCAGCTGCCCTTCAGCTGGAAGGAAATAACATTGAATCACATTCCAAAGCTAACTGGAAAAAAAGTGGATTAGGGAAGTGTCAAGGTCCTTATGCATATGTACAGGGCGTCTGTTTAGCCTGGACACGTGGCTCAGGATGTTAAAAACCCATTTTCAAAGGGTAGTCATCATTTTAAAGGGTGTTGGTAGGGGGTCATGAATGGCCTGGAAAAGCAAGTATGGATGATTCTTTTCAGAGAGACCACACTGTGGGCTTAATATCTGGGCCACTGACTACTGTGTCCCCACCCCAGAGTGGTGAATTCAGGACAACAGTGGGCCAAGCCTCTTGCTTCCTGAGGCTCAGAGATGAAGGGGCTGACCCTGGAAGTCAGAGCCAAAGCGGCAACAGAGATACCCCCTGTCGCTTATGTGAAAGGCTTTGGACATAAACGAAAGTGGGGTGGTATTATGCTTGGCATTTTTGCTGGCAAATTGGGTTTGTAGGAACAATTTGAACTCGCACAGTCACACAGAAAGCCCCTGTTTTCTTAAAAGCCATTGTAACAATCCCGTCCTCCTTGGAGCTCAGTGTCTCTGCATCGCAAAGGCTTTTGTTTTGCTTGGCACTTTATTTTGCTGATGTACAAGCCGCTGCTCCTGCTCTAAATTCCTACCGCTGGTTGATCACACAATCATTTGATGTTTCTTTAGGGGGGCATGGAGGAGGTTTGGGGGAGAGGAGGAAGACCATTGCAGAGTGCTTTATTTTCCACCCTCTGCTCCCACTTCATTCTGTTTTTGAAGTTGAAGGCAGTAAAGCTCACTGCAATCTTGTCACTCTTCTTCTGAAACTATGGCGAATAAGTCTGGCTTTTCATAATGAATTACGTGGTTCCACCCCCCTTTTCTTCTTCTAGATGAAAAAGTATACTGTAAACCTGCTTTCTTTCTTAGTAGATGAAAAAAAAAGCCTAAAACCTCAGTTTGTGTGTGTGTGTGTGTTTGTACATAGACATATATATGTATAATAAATATTTGAGACAGTGCTTTTCTGAGAATTTCATTATTAAAATATTGCAGCTTTTCTATAACATCTACATATTCATACAACCCAAGGAGCAAAAAATAGAAGATCCACTTTACCTGCAAGATTTCTTTCTTTAATCCCCCTGTTGAGATAAAAGGATTTGTATAGCAATTGGACTCATCCGCCTAGTTTGACAACCTTAGCCTTCCCTTAGATGAGGGCATGGAGGACCTCTGGAAGCAGAGTGTTGTTCTCTTTAACATCTAGGCTGTTGCACTTTACGCCAAACTTCCTGAACAATGTCTTAAAGTCCCTCCTCAGTCACAAACTTCCCTGACTTAGCCACTCAAGAGTTTCCTAAGTGTTTGACTATTTTTATTTTCGTTCGGTTATTTTGCAAGAGTCCTTAGCATCAGGATATCCTGACCCTTGAAACAAAGGGGTTAAGAACAAAGAAAACAAATATATATGATATGATATATCACAGATGCTAATGTATTAAAAACACAGCTCTTCCTTGTATATTTCTTCAACTTGGCTTTTTTTTTTTAAAAGCCAAAATATACATTTCTAAAGCATCTCTTAGGCTATTTTGCACATTTCCTTGTAAAAATATTCCAGAGAAGTTACAAAATGTTAGATCATTGGATGTGACTGTTTCCTATAAGAGATGAGTTAGGGCCAACCAACCATCATTTCCAATTTTCCTCCCCAGAGGGGAACCTACTTCATTTGAATGTCTGTGTGTCAAAAATGTTTTCACAATTTAAAATTTTCCCTCCGATATGGGATTATCTTCATCCCAGAGCAGAAGTGCAAGAATTACCACCAGAAAGGTCGTTCTCAGGGTATTTCTGGCTCACACGGAGACAGGAAGTACAGGAAATCTTGCGAGAGAGCTTGGCTCAGGAGATTTTTGGCTCAACAGCAGCCCAGGAGAGCAGGATGAACCTCTTGCACTTATGGACCAAAAGCTTGCAGCAACATTGTTTCTCGGAAAGGTGGTTTTTGTCACATTTTGTAACTAATCTCAGGATGAGATGTCTCCGGTCTTTCAAACGGTTACCTTAGAAGAGCATGCCTATCAAGCTGTGATTTCTTTGGCTCAGTGAACATCATTTACCTTGGGATGTAATGGAAGCCGGAAGTCTGGGTCACCAGGCTTGGGGGAAAACAGCTGGGGTGTCCTGAACTCGCAAGACTTGTGAAGCAAAGCCTCATCTATCGGCGACCTCTCACAGATGTTACTCTCAAGAATTATGTGCTACAGATATAGAATTGTTGGGAGCCAGTCTACCATGCCAGTAAAGGGAAAACAGGGTTCTCTTTTTGTGTGATGTGAACTGTTCAAGTTAGACCAGCCTGCTTCAGGACTGGGGAGACTGGCACAGGGGATAAAGCACTTGCTGGGTCAACTTGAGGATGCATGGATCGCCACTGCTCTTGGAAGAGCTGGCTGAAGCGGCATGCATCTGTAAACCCCAGTGCTGCGGCAGAGGCAGACAGATCTCGGAGGCTGCTGGCCAATCAGTCTAGCCGATAAGATGAGTTCCAGGTTCAGTGAGAAAGCCTGTCTCAAAAAAACAAAAAAACAAAAAACAAAAAACCAAAAAAGGAGGAAAAGGGATAGAGGAAGAAACCTGATGTGGACTTCTGATCTCCACACCCACATACACCTATATACCTAAACACGTGCATGTACACACATACATACATGAGCAAAAAAAATGTTGATGTGTGTTTGTACCTTATATAAAGGAAAGAAACTGATAACCCCAATAGTAAATACACAGTGACATGTACAAGATGCATAATTGCTTTAAGCCCTGAATTAAGTTGCACTGTTAGAACTGTTCGTGTTCTGAGGGTTGTGAGAATACTACGGAGGCTGTGGGTGCTCTGTTATAAATTATTATATTAATCTATTATATGTCATTTTGAAATGGCAATCAACCATTTAAACATTTCTAATATTCTGGAGAATATCTTTTTACCATCCAGAAACATATTTGTTGCTATTTTCTTTTCTGTTGAGTCTATTGGCAGATTCTTCCAAAACTTTGTTTTAGTGATAACCTTACCAAGGTGAATATGAAAATAGTTTATGCCCTTATTGGTCCTCATCATTTATTATTCCTCTCTGTTTGAGGGGTCTGTTTTATCCCATACTTTTTTCTCCATCAACTCAGCTCAAATATGAATGTGTAAGCATTCCCTGACTCCTACCCCCAACCTTTGGGCCACTCTGGTTTCACAATTGCATTTCATATGCAATCCAGAATGAGCGAGGAAGGAGACACAGGTCTTGTAACTTTGTTTAATATAGCCCAAGTAGAAGAAGCTCAAACAATTTACAGTGTCCTTCAAGAGAAATAGAAATGTAATAGCTTTGGCCTTAGCTAATCTCAAGGAACAATGCCAGTAAGTAAGGAAAGGAGCTGGTCTACAGACCAACCATACAAGGCAGCACATATTTCCACTGTCACAAGGACAGGGAGGAAAGCCGGTGTGGCCAGATGAGGAAAGATGAGGGAGAGGAGGTGGAAGGGGTTGAACTGACAGATTCGGACTTTGATTTCCTAACAGGGGCCTCTACGCAGTCATTTATTGACTGCACTCATGCAGTGAAAATCGGGAACCTATGCTACCCCTGGGTCCTGTCTCAGGTACTGGGAGCTCCTGGGCTCTGTGGCTAAGACCCTGGTAGAAGGGAATACCAAGGTTCTAGCAGAAGTGAGGCCTCGAGCTTGGCTTTTAGGTAATGTAGCCAATGCTGAGCTTACTGTCTCTGTCTGACACTTTTGCAACAGCAGATGAGCCCATACTAGAGCAAGGGCTGAAGTCAGAGTGGCAGGAAGACATGGTTTTCTTCCTTGCTGCTGCAGGGGCCCTGCATCCCTCCCAGGAAGAGTTCTTAGTCCTGGGACCCAGGCCTCCTATGACTATAGAATTCTCACGTTTTGTGAAATACTATGAATGGTGGGAGAAGATACTTGTCATAATTTTATGTTTGCGTTTCTATTTAAAACCAAAACAAAACCAAAAACAAACAACACCAAAATCCCCCCAACCAAACCAAGGAGTACAGCAATGAACTCTGTAAAGTAACCCCAGGACCACTTATCTCAGGCTTACAAAAATGGGGCTTCAGACTGTAACCATTAAGTTTGACCTCAGATTTAATGTCTTATCTGTAAATGGGTGTGAGAGCAGTAAACACCTTAGCCATTACACAGTGATCTTTGAAGAATTTAAACAGTCTAAAAAGGAGTGACTTGAAAACGGAAATGTGCTGTAAAATTTAATATTATTATTTTAAAAGTTTAAGGCATTTTACTTGGCCAAGAGTGGTGATTCACATCTGTCATCTCAGCACTTGGGAAGCTGAGGCGGGGGATCACAAGTTTGAGGTCAGCGAGACCTTGTCTCAAAGCAACAACAAAAATAACAACAAAGAAATCATGCTGACAATTTGCCTGAGCTCAAATTTTGACTGTATTTTTGACTATATTATCTATTGGAAAGCTAAAAAACCCAACCCATCTATCCTTAAAGTAGGTCCCTTTGGAAGGTCATACTTCTTATGAGAATGCAGAAGTCCAAAAAAAAAAATAAATAAATCAAAGATAGAATAGTGGATATTACTGGGGAATGGCCCATAGGGAAAATAGGAAGGGATTGAAAACAGTAAAGGACGTCTGCAGAAAGAATGGATGATGATTGACGTGTCCATAGGCTCAGATAGAAAAGGACAGTGTGTGTTGACAGAAGTGATTCACTAGGCTAACTTTTCTTTGTAAGTGCATTTTGGTGGTGTAACACCCATGAACCATGCCTAGGGTTAAGCTTGTCTGATCATTGTGGGTTATTTAGTGCCTTTCCCATGTAGGGCCTTTCCATGGGGAACTCCATTTCATCTACAGTGACTAACAGGTGTGTTTGACGTTCAGGAGTTGTCCAGCTTAGTGCCACATGCTCACTGTGAGCCTGTGTCTTCAGGCTGCCCACTGGCCCATTCCCCTAGAAAACTTAGGAGAATCTCATGTTGCTTTTGTTGAGGGTCTTTATTCCTCAAACACTTTTAGAATCTCAATTACTCTTAATGGCTTTCTGTTTAATTTGTGTTTTTAATGGAAGTATGTGCTCAGGGCCTAATATCATGTTTTAAAAGTTTAAAATACATTTCTACCTCCTCCTCCTCTTCCTCCCCTTCCTCCTCCTCCTCCTTTTAATAAGTGAGATGCATGATCTGAAATAGGCTGGGTTTAGAAGATCCCAAGGAGAGTGAAGGGAATATTATCCTCAAAGAACTTCTGGAAAATGGCAAGGCAAGGGTTTTTTCCTTTTAAAATGATGAAAACCAACAAGGCACTAATAAGATATGGAAAAAAATTGGTGGTACATACAACACAAGAAAAGAAAAAGAAATAAGGAATAAAGGCCTTCTAACAGGATCCATCTCTGCCCTTGATTTCCGTTTGTGTGTGTGTAGAGTTCAAAGTAACCTCAGAAGGAAATTTCAACCAGGTCATGTTTGTAGAGCTCACTCCTACTGCTTCCCAGAGTTCTTTGCTCTGCTCTTCTCAGTTTTATCTATTTTCTCTTAGTTATGATTCACACGTGACTTCTATGCCAAAAGGCGTTCCTGGGTGGTATTCTGGAGCAACGCTCCTCAAATGTTAATATGTGCATGAATAACCAAAGAATCCGTCAACATGCAGATTCTGTGTGTGGTGCATATGTGTGTATGCAAGTATACGTGTGTGAGTGGGTGGGTGTATGTGTGGGGATGGGCGTGTGCTTGTGTGTGTGTGCTCATGAACATGTGTGGAGACTAGACGAGGACTTGGGGTGTCTGGCTTCATCACGCTCCACTTCCCTACTCGGAGACAGAGGTTCTTACTGAATCTACAGGAAAGTTGGCTGGCTAGCAAGCCCTAGCATCCTATTTCCATCTACCCCATACTGAGATTCTACGACTGGACACGGCCACACATGGCTTTTTATGTGGGGGATGGAGACCCAAACTCAGGTCCTCATGTTGATGTAACAAGTGCTGTTACCCACCAAAATCTCTCCAGTCCTGACACGCAAATTCTCATCTGGAAGGTCCACATAAGGATATGAGCCTCTGCATCTCTAAAATTTTCTTGAATATGACAGGGGCAGTAGCCTATAACCATACTATGAGTAAAAGACTAGGGGACTACTCTGTGACAGCATTTTCTGTCTGTCTTGTATTAGTTACTTACAAAAGACAGTGCAGCAGCAAAATTCCCATTTCACAAGTACATGCTCTTAGGACTTTTCAAACCATGCTGGCTTGACTCTTGAGGGAAACAAGCGACTGGAAATGGCTACATAAGAACCAGGGCTGTGTCCAAAGACTTTCATGGCATCAAACCACTGCTTGGCTTCTCAAGTTTGTCTCACTCATTATGTTGTTGTTGTTATGGAATGACTCTAAAGACTAGGTTGGCTATCAAATATAAACCATTGCAATGGACACCCATGACAGTCTTCAACTTTATAACTAAATGCTGTTTTTCTTTTTTCTTTTCTTAAAAATTCTGTTCTCATCAAATGTGCAACAAAACTTAGGTCAGTTTTCTGATTCCTCTTTCATTTCAGCATCTTCTTACACCTTGTCACAATTTTCAGAATGGTTAGAGACTACTTTAAGAATGTTTGGAAACCGCATCCTGTGTTTGGAGTGGTTAGTGTACAGGCAAAGCTCCGGGTCTTTGAGTTCCATCGTTGGGCATACTCTCACCAAAAACTGATCCTTTCCTTTGAGTTATTAAAGACTTACACAAAGTGGTCTCTGCATAAGGCCTGGTGATCTTTCCCACTCTACTATCCCAAGCATGAATGAATGGTGACCATATGATTCCACAAAGAAATAAAGATGGAAAAAGAGAGAAAGAAAACAGACATTCGTGGCATTAGAGCCAGTGGCCAATGGTGCTGCTGACTCAGAGAAATGTACCGCACTGCTGTTTCTCATTTTGCCTTGGGAAAACACAACACAAAGCACAAAAGATAAGTAAAATAAACTCTACTACAGGCTACACTTTTTAACAGGTATGGCCAGGAATTCCTGCAGCCCCAGATGTAGTATTTATGAGAATGCAGTGCCAGAAGCCAGAGGCATATGAAATCAGCTGGAAGACAAGCCTAATCAAGAGCAGGAGGCTAGAATACCACCACATTTATATGATTAAAAATTTGTATAGTTAACTAAACAAGAACGCTTAGAATAAATGAAATCATCTGTCAGAAATTGCAAACACAGCTTGCTGTATTATTTTCCGTTGTCTTTCTTGTGTGTGGGTTTTTTTCTCCCTAAGCCTGAGTGCTTTGCTCTGGTAACAAACACCTATATTTCCTGTCACCCAAACCTTTTTGTAGTGACTACAAACAAGGAAGAGAAAGCCAAGAGATATTATATTTACAGAAAATGTACATCATGCTTGTTATCTTTAGAAGATTCTCGAGGTCACTGTCAGTTGAAAACTGAAGGTGAAAATAAAAGGACTTAATGGATAGCCCAAAGTAGTCCAGTCTGTAGGGTAAGGAGAAGGGATTCACATCAAATCTTTTGTTTGCTTAGTATGTGGTTATTGCCACAGAATTAACAGCACCATACATAAAGGAGAAAGCCTAGTGCTCTATGGCAAGAGATTGTCTAAGCCACTCTGGCTAATCCCCCAGCCCCACCTTCCCTTCTAAACTCCAGTGATATTTTACTCCTTACTGCAAAGTGATCAGGATCTTTTGGTCTCTGGCACATGGTGCTAACTGGTCTACCTTCTTATTTGGGTTTCTAGATCTAAGTGCTCTTTGTCCTCTGTGAGCCTCTTCCTGCATCCTTTCTATGGTCTGTTAAGCCTCATAGTCCTCATTTTCTGATCTTTGAACTTGACATTAACATTGCCTTTGATGTGCATATGTTCATAGACCCATTGCTTTCCATGTCTCACCCAGAGCACAAGGGCTCAGCTTCAGCACCATGAGTCTAGGCTTTCATTTGACTTCATTTATTTATTTTAAGACAAGATGTTGCTATGTTAGCCAAGCTGGCCTCAGTCTGCAGGGAGCAGGGATTACAGATTACAGTAGTAACTGATTGAGTTACTACTAAACTGTATTCTTTGACTCTTGCAGCAGCCATTAAAAAAGTTCCATTGAGTCTTGTTTGTCTTTACAAGTTGATGTATTGTAGATTGGATGCACCTTATAATCATGTCATTTTCAAACTGTGACATATAAACAGTGATGACAGCTATTCACATTAATTTGACACAAAGAGAATCATTGCTTACAAAACCATCTAAATCCTTCCGTGGGACATTTAATGATTTCAAAAATAGTCCCCTACCATCTAGTCTTATAGACTCACTCAAACTTACATTCAAATACACAAAATTTCTGTGGAAACTGTATTGTTGTCTAAACATGCCAGCGGCATTCTGATATTGTGTGTGAAAGACAGAAAAATGGACTCTCGGGATGCCTACATTCTAATTCCCAGACCTGTGGACATGATAGGTTATATGGGAAAGGGAGGCCCAGACAGAAACTGGCATTAAAACAGAATGGACAACCTGAACTCTGGGCAGGCCCTGTGTGGTAATAGGGATCTTTCCATGTAAAAGACAAGGATGGAGAAAGTCATAGAGATGTGTTGTAGAAAGACTCCCCCAGTGTGGCCTTGAAGGTGGAAAGTGCTTACAGCCAAGGATTCAGGCTACCTCTAAAAGATGGAAAAGACCAGAAAATCAATAAATTCACTCTTGAAATCCCAAGAATGGCATGGTAGAGTATGTTGGTTTTAGATCTCAGATCACCAGAACAATGTGAAAAATAAATCTGGATTATTTTAAGCAGCTAAGTTGTGATTTTTACAATAGCAATAGGAGATTATTAGGAAAGATTTGGTCACGTGTCTAATCCAGAAAAAACTTCTATTTTTTTTTTTTTTTTATGAAATCTCAAAATCGACTCCTGTCTATTTAAACCAAGAGGGACATTTGACCCATTTCATTTATCTGTAAGCATAACTTCATTTGCCATTGATGTCTTGTCCTGAATTTCAAATTAGTCCAAAGGAGTTACTGGCTTATACTGTGCAACTTGAGATCCTTATGATGTCTCATTCATTCATTCACTTACTCACTTATTCAGCATGCATCATTATTGCATCTTCTCCAGGATACAGTGTCCAGCATACAAAAGCACTCTCTTGACTTCCTTTCTTAAGGAAATTGTCTCCTGTAGTCTAGTGTTGTGGGATATTCATACACCGTGTGAAGATGTAGTGCTGTGATTGGCTTAATAAAGAGCTGAACAGCCAGTAGCTAGGCATGAGGTATAGGTGGGACTTTCAGACAGAGAGAGGACTGAGAGGAAGAGAGGCAGATAAGCCAGCCAGACTTGGAAAGAGTAGGACACACAGAATGTGATAGAGGTAAAATCCACATTGTAGAATGTGATTAATAAAAATATGGGTTAATTTAAGTTATAAGAGTTAGTTAGGAACAAGTCTAAGTAAGTTATAGGCTGAACTTTCATAATTAATAAGAAGTCTTTGTGTCATTATTTGTGAGC